>NC_092204.1:30345349-30444698 GCF_043381705.1 Parasteatoda tepidariorum
GCTTACCTCCAATATTTTTGATTCAAGTTCTTTTTATAGCCAATAAAAGATCACATTATATTTGCAGTAACAGAATTACACAATACAAATTAAAAATTAACGGACGAAATTAACAAATAAAAATTAATCAGAAAGAAAATATAAAAAGAAATTTTAAATAAAATGCTTCAATAAACAAGAGGGAAAATCTAAAACTAAGCACTTTTAGGATGGGTGTCTAAGACAAAGTTCCCAGACAGAATGACCGAAAAAATTGCCAAGGAAGTTTTATGTCTTGAAAAAGTTAACATATATATGCAATATGCTGTCCTAGAAATCCAAGAGAATTCTTTGTTTGAGGCATGCATTTTATGACCGTAAATAGGATCTGTGTATATCTGATATTTTAAAAAGTAGATGAGATAAGATAGAACCCATTGGAAGAAACGAAGAACATTTTCCCTCAGTGTAATATGAGCTGGGCTGGCTACTTTTCTGAGGGGAGAAGCTTTGTGGGTGGTAAGTCAATGAGGAAAGGGATGCTATCTAGTTTAATCACTGAAGAGAAGCGTTTATTGCTCTCTTGATGAATGGGTAGCAAGGAGGCAGCAGTGATCATTTTATTCCTGTTACATACTAATAAAAGCCTCAAAATAAAATGTCATGGGAATTCTCCATTTTTTTTGAGTAAATAAAATATTTAAAAATTTTCTAAAATTAAGGAAAAATTATCTATAGTATTTAAAAAAAAAAGAAAAATTGCTTTTTACAATGGGGGGTGTTTGAACACCCTGAACACCCCCCTTACCTACGTCCCTGACCACTTCCACTCTTAGCGGCACCTCCCACCATAGAGTTTAACTAAGTAGGATGCAAAAAATAGAAAGTAATCTGTTACTTAACATTGATGATTACCAATATACACCCGAGGGTCACCCCTGAAGCAGCTTCCACCCTTAACGAGGCCCCCAGTACTTAAGTGACCCTGGGCTTGACCTAGCAGACAGACAACATTCCGTTTACCTGAAGTAGGGGTCAAAGCAGTGTGTTGGGGTAGGAAGATTCCCAGGATCAACTTTTCCAAGGACACGAGTCTCCACTCAGAGCGAACACGTGGGTGGTCTCTTCTCATCATTGTCCGATACAACAGAATGGTAATCGAACGCAGATAAAAAGAGTTCACCAGTAAATTCGGCAACCATGACAAGAGGAAAGAGAAGAAAAGGGAGTGGCCAGATCACTAGAGCAACCCGGGGGTGGGTGACTCCCAGTGTTTACCTAAGGAAAGTAAACCCCAAGAGTTAGATAAATAAAATAAATAATTATAAAAATTTTGATTAGAAGTTGGGTACTTCCTTCCCTCTGCAATTAAACTAATTTCGACTAAGCTCAGATTCATTTTAGTTATAGAAGCAATTGTTAAGCTCTTCCTTCAAATTTCAATGAAAGTAACGCCTACTCACCTACACTTTTACTCAAATATTCACACCACGCAGAATTAGGCGTGCAAACGCAGTCATTTCATTTTTCAAACGCAGCTCAGCCCACCAAGATTTAAATAAATATCGGCGGCTCGAACCTTTATAAATATGAAAAGTGTACGGAAAACTTCTTGCGTTCTAATAATTATTGTTTTATCAATTAAAATGCTTTTAAAATTAAAACTGGTAGATTTAAAATATAAATAACTGGATTATTTCGATTGTTTGGGTTATCTTTGACACACCCGTGCTTCCAAATAATTTGTCTTCAAATGTTAAAAACAGGACTTCTTTACTCTTTCATATATTTATATGGTGACAACTCAATGCTATAATGTCAGGATTTCTTTCTAAAATATATCGCAATTAGATTAGATTTAATATCTTAAGAAAAAATTCAGCTTGTTAATAAAGAAAACATTAGGAATAAAAGGAAAGAAACATTTCTCACGCCCTTGAAAAAAAAAGAACAACAACTTTACAATAACGACTTTACGATAGAATAGAGCCTTTTAAAAAAAAGTAGTTTATCATACCCTTCTGAAAAGTCTGAAACGCTAAAAGTCTCAATTGAATGCACTCTTGTGAGAATATCTAAGTTTCAAAATTTTAACAACTTATACCATATGTAATTAATTATATTTCGGAAAAGAAAATTTCTCTCACTTCATCTTTAAACCTGTTTGACCTATTCACTGTTAAAGTGTAAAGAAATATTACAAAATATATTTTACGTTCCGAATTTCCGCCATAATTCATAATAAGATAAACAAAATACGAATTATACTTCAATGGGACTAATAATTTTAGGTACGCATACTTTTACCTCTTGTTATAACTAAGTAAAAGAATATAAATATTTCAAATGTTATATTGCACCTTAACTAGGAATAATCAGACATATTGTTAGATTATGGTCAATTTAAATAATGAATAGATTTAATAATTATTTAGAAAAAAAATTACATTAAAGGAAAAAAAAAAAAGAAAAAAAACGAAGTTACGAACAAAAATGCGAATATTTAAGTACATTGCAATACTTTATTAAATTTTAATTTTTAAACTATTTAATTATGCAAACCACTCAAAAATAAATAATTATTGGAAGGATTCTAACGTTAAATATAAAAAATGAATAATTCTTTGTTATAAATTTCAAAATTATAGAGAAAAAAAAAACGCAAAAAATAAAAAAGTTATCAAAAATGTACCTTAACGTAAAACAATCAATTAAATTACACATAAAAGCGTAACTAAATGCATATATAATTAAATGCTTACAATACAATGAGATTTTACTTGTTTACTACGCTGTCATAAATTTTGAAATGCATACGAAAGTACACATACATGCAACTGCATGCTCTTGTCTGTATTATTTTAAAACTAGGAGGCCTCGCTTTCGCAGTTCATTTCGGATTGCTTCGCAATCCGATGCTCGCTCATTGGATACGTTCTTAACGTCTAGCTTTTGTATACTTTTCTGAACACTGAAGTTCCGAACACTTTTCACTGTAGAAAATTCTAAACCTGTGCATTTCAATATTAATTTGAAATTGCAAACAGTTCGCATATTTTTCTTAATCACACTATTCTAAATTTCAGTTGTTGAGAAAAGTAACTGTTGTAAGTTTTGTTTTAAAGTCTTTCTCGCCAGAGGGCTAAAACCATGTGTTGTAAAGCAATATGAAATAGTACTGAACGCCGGATGTAAAGCATCGGCTTCGATGATGATAATTTTGCGAGAATTGTTTTGATAATTCGGTGAGAATTCACCCGATTAGACATATGATGCTCACTACGTGCTCTTGCCTCGCCGAATCCTATCAATTAAAAATGAAAGCTGTTGCCAACGCAAGAAAAAATATAATATAGATACTAAGTAATCTTCTGTTTATGTGGAATTCTACCTAAATAGCTTAGGTCTTTTGTATTTATTGGAATCACCAAAAAGCTAAAACTTTTACTAATATTTCAGTAAGGGTGAAACTACAAATTTCCTTCATAGGGTGTTTTTAGAAGCGAATGAAGGGGGGGACTATTCATTACCAAAACAACGCAGTTCGCAATTGGGTATAATATGAAAAAAGCACAACTACTTCCACTTACTAGGAATAACATTTACCCTTTAGTTTAATTAATAAACTGAGTTTTAAATATGCTTACTAAATTCATAAACTTCGGTAAAACAACAATATAAATTATTTCCAAAGGAACTAGACTAATACAATTCCAACCTGGCGAGTAGCGACTTATAACAAGACACTTCGTTTGATGCTTTTACTTGTTGCTAGAAATCAGGTTCGCAGAAAATGCTGTTTACTAGTTAAATTTAGTAGGAATAACACGATCTGTGACGTAGGCTATAGTATACCCAATTCAAAACAAAAATTTGAGTATAAAGTAGGCGATACTTTCAATTCTTTAATAGTGAAAAATATTAATTTTAAGGGTACAGGGGACCTTCAAATTTGAAAAAAGTGACCAAGATTTCGCTTTTAAGATTTTTATTATTTCAAAAAATAGACGTTATAAGCTTTCAAACAAAAAAAATTATGGAAATCGAACCATTTTTTACTGAATTAAAAGGATTCTTATTAGGCCACGCCCCATTGTTTAGATTCAGAAAACAGAAGTCGGTAGCTTGAAGCAGCCGATTTTTTTAGTTTCGTTATAAGCTAAAAGCTAAAAGAGCTTTATATTATTAAAAATACAAGAAAATTAGTGATGATCAAAATTATGTAAGATTAGAAGGACCCTCCTATTGTGCGGGAAGATTTTAAGAAAATTTTCTATATTTGACTCGCACACAATTAGTTTTTACATTTACAATTGAATAAATGTTTCATTCTTCGTTTGATATATCATTCATATTTTTTAAAATAAATTAATTTCATGCTTACTAACTTATTTTATGTTATTACTTTAGTGAATTTATTTGCGTTAAATTTTGAATAAGTAAATATGCTTGCTGAGTACGTTTGTGTATTCCTTTTCATAGGCACATATTAAGTTGAATTTTCATCCATTTCAACATAATAATGGAGATAAAAGTACAGATATATGCTTAATTAGTCATTTTTTTAGATATTATACACAGCTAATAGTGTTATTTTAATTACATTTAAAAAAAAATGCTATTTTCTCAAAATGAAATTTTGACGGATTTTGGTGTTTTCGAAATGCTCCATGAGTCTCAATTTTATTATTTTTTTTGGTTGAAACTTGTTTTATGTGTACTATGTATGTATGTAATTAAAACTTACCATGTTTTGTTACCTAGAACATTGATAAACTTTGTTTGTAGTAAAAAAAGTTTAAGATTTTTAAAATTTTTCATGAAATTTTCATGAAATACATAAAAAATTTGTTTTTTGAGCTAGAGCAATATAATTAGCCACTGAATGATGGTAACTTTTATTTGGAAATCAAAAACTAGTCATATAAAGAAAAAGTATGATTCTGCGGTGAATTTTAAGCAGCGTGGAGTGTTTTGACTTTATCGGATTTTATGCTATTTTAAAAGTTCAATAACTTTAAAAATTATAAATCAAACTACATGAAATTTTGTATACAGCTTTTTAAAGATATTATAAGTAAATACTGTGAGTTTCATAAATGTAGCATAAAAGCTCTGAAAGTGGGTTTTTAAGGTCCCCTGTAACCTTAAAGAGATAATTGTGTAGAGTGAGGCAATTAACCCTTTCGCGCCGAATGTCACAAATACGTCCCAGCTTAATACCGTATCAGTCAGGGTAAGAAGATAAAACTGGTATTCAAACTAAATATTTAGCAGTTTATTTGTGGGCGAGGTAATGATAGTTTGCTTTATTTAATTCATCACTACTTAGTTAGAATTTAAAATTGTATAGTTACACTTTTAACACACATGGATTGGATGTGTTAGATTTAAAGTGAAAGCAAACAAAAATCTGTCAAATTAGCTAAACTGAAACTTAAGCTACCGCTTATTATTTTTTACTATCCTGATACTGATTCCTTACGAATACATTTATGACTCGCCCGTCCCGAAAGGGTTAAAGTTGAGGCGATCAGAGAGAAATGAGGAATTATCGGAAATTCAATGCAAATAACTGAAATGACCTGCATTTATTGGAATCTACAGAAAGCTTAATCGTCCACTAATGTTTCAGTAAGAGCAGTTTATAAATTTTCTTATTGGCTGTTTTTAGAAGTAAATGAAGAAAGGGGTTAAAAATATTCATTACTTTTACCAAAACAACGCAGTTCACAATTCCAAGCGAATACTTGTGTAGAAGTTCTATCTTCAATAGTGGAAAACGATAATTATAAATAATTATTGCATAAAGTAAAGCTACTAAAGTTGAGGCGATCAGAGAGGGCAACGGATTAAGTCTTACGAGGATGAGGGGAACAGTATTTTTGACTTCTGCGCTCTTTATCGAAATTGGTCTTTCAGCGTAGGAGATGTAAAGTAGTAAAAAGCCTATAGGAAAGCTTCGAAACAGAAATTCCTTTACCTGTATACTTTATTTATCTTAGTATTCTTCTGAGAGGTATTATAAACTTATTCACCTGAACTATAAATGTATAGAATGTGTGTCGAATCATAGTCATGAAAATTTAACTGAACACATGAGGCTTTACACGGTTTCTTCTCCCGTTCATCATATTATACGGATGATTGAGAGAATAGGAAAAGATTGAAATGTATATAGTTTAACTTGGAGAGAAAACGAAGGAACACGTTGCCCAGTAGTGAGGATTAACAGTAAAAATCAGTGTACGGCAGGCTTAAAATAAAATCAACCCGAATAACGTTTGTTCTAATAATCGGATCTTCATGTTCTAAGACTCAATCTTAATAATTCAAGGCATTGACCTCAAATATGCAAACTGATTAGTGCATACAATATTTTAAGATACAAAATCAGACATACAATGAAGTTTTTCTGAGTGTTCATACCATTTTTTCGATTGATTCGAATCTTTTATTTCCAAAATGTAGAGAGGAGTCACAATCTGGGAAATGTGGTCCTAAAAATTTCGGCAGAAGAGGGGTCGAAAGTTTGGACCCCTTAATGCTCATTTTTCTTTCTGCGTACTTTATCATGTCTCAAATTTTTTTTAATTTACTTACACACAATTATAAAATCTACTTACACAATGATAGTTTCTATCAAAAATCAATTTTCAATAACAATTGTTATTTTTCTATTTATTGAATTAGAGTAGAAAATGTTTCGAACTGCCAGGTATATATTTTCAAGAGTGTAATTTTATAAGGCAAAATAGAAAATTTGAACGAAATTAATCAATTCCTGAGAAATGGAGTTTTATGTATCTGATTTTTCAATCTTCGATTTCTCTATTTAACTATCAGTTTCTTAATTATTGAAATCTTTAGGGAATTGACTACAATCCTAAGAATTTGTCATCGAAGAGAAAAGTCAAATGAATATTAGAAAGGATATAGGATCCAAAATCTTCTTTTTAATTTTAAATGTATCATTATTTCAATAACGAAGCGAAAATACCAACAGGCACTATTAAACAAATGAGTCTTAACACAATCTGTGATTTAGTTCTAGGTAATTCGAAATAATTATACTTGTTTCGTGATTTTGAATGAAAAAGAGTTTTTGAAGTTATTTATGAGTTTTTTAAGCGAATACCGAAGCTTCACTTAAAATTAATATCAAATGTAAATCAACAATGCCAACAGAAATAGTTCCAAGAAATTTATAAAAACAATGAAAAAAATTGGGGCTGAGGACTTTTAACGAGAGTATATTGCAGAGGATAATATGTCTTTTCACGGAAATTGTATTTTGGAATAGGAGAATCGAATTAAATAACAAAACAATTTATAAAATATTTTATTCGAAAGCTTCATGCCATAAAAACTATTTAAACATGTTAGTTTTACGTATTTCCTTGTTATTAACAATATTTTTATGTGTGAGTAAAATTTTGTTTTCCTTTCTTGTATATATATTAATTTTTAAGATATTAGATATTAAGATAAACAGTGTACACAAACAGACGAACTATGGCTTCTTTCTAAAGATTGTTGATCGTTTTAAAATTGGAGCTGAACTTTATCCTCTAAATATTAAAAAAAAAAGAAAAAAAAAAACATTAATTCTTAATTTTCTTTTCTTTTAGATTCTTGTAAATTATTATTTAGCTTTCAAAACAAAATTAAATTTGCTTTTAGTTTTAAAAAAATGTCGTAGATTTTTCTGAATTGAAAACGTATGCCTACATTAATTTAAATATTTTAGTTTTTTCATGATTATTTTAAACATCAAACTGTTCATTCTCATTTCTTTTCTAGGAAATACAATTTCTTTTCTAGGATATTTGCTGTTTTACGACATAAAACTTATCAAACTATTAAATAAAATTAATATTTTGATCTATTTCCCATTTCTTAGAATTGAATCCTCATTGCAGTTAAAGTAAAACAGATATATAAGTTTTTCTTTCTGAGTTCTGTATAGAAGACTTATTGTATTCGGAAATCCATTCAAGCATTTACTCTCCATCTCCCGCAAAAAAGGAAGAAAAAAACTGATTAGATACTATTTTTCTTTAATCACTCATACATTGTGTTTATTTTTCAAAAAAGGTAATTTAGTTAAAACTGGTCATCTATCCAGAGCTCGCAGAATTTAAATTTTTCATATAAATATTCGTTTTATAGACCCAAAATGTCCAACTGACCTGCTATTAAATTACTAGCTGCTTCCGATTTAATTTTTATCTTTTACGTGGCTTTCACATCTCTTGACCAATGTGGGTAATCTCAGATATCTTGACCAGTATGGGTATCAAGGTTAAATTGTTATTGAAATATTCAGTGTATAATGTGCTAACATATTAAACAAAACAACTATGATATTTGGCCCATTTGCGCTATTACTGGATAATAAAACAATTTTAGTAACTTTTCCTTATCGTTGCGTTAACAAGTAAAACATTTTATTTCGAGAGAATTAATTTTTTTCGCCAAAATAAAGCATACTTAAACTGATAAAAATTTCTTTAAGTTTATAGGATACACAGATTTAAAACAGTAAATAATACACTTTATTGCAAGAAATAAAGTTTAAAAAATTTTGTTTAATGACTCTGTTAATGAACTAAACGATAGCACAATCAAGTAAATAAGTTTCTACGTTAGAAAGTTAAAAACAGTCCTCACATTCATATGGCACGTTCATTTGTAATTTGTAATTTAAATCGAATTTCGATTGCAAATCAGTTTTATTTACCTTGTTGAGCCGAGACGAAATTTTGTTTGCCTTGCTCTTAAATTAATCTGCGCTTGATGGATATAGGATTCAAATAAGAATACTCAAACATATAATTTATGTTTAATGTATTTAAGTTTATGTTTGATGTTTGTTGCATTAAGTTTGATGTATTTAACCGTTGTAGGTGCCCAACTTCTCGCTATTAAAAATTTGAATTATTTTTATACATTTTTTGATATTTAATTTTAAGCAAAATAATAAACATATAGAAAAGTAAAGACATGTCTTGAAAATAGATGCAATAGAAAATAAATATTTATTATTAATATTTGACAACAGAAAGTTTTATTATTAGAGTTTAATAAGTTGAACGTATTGAATTTGTAATGCCGCTTGGACGAATAAGAAAACTCAAATTATGTAATGGTTATATTTATGTTTAAAATTACTTTTGATAGTTAAAATAGTATTTCTTATATTTTCGACAACGTCTGTAAGATTACACATTTGTTTTCATATCGCTTGTTTACTTCATTTAAACTATAAACTCAACTAGTGTATTGCATTTTTCTCATTACTCAACTTGCTTCGATTTTTCGTAACATTTTGTAACGATGCTTTTTATTTTACTTTTTCAGGTTAAAGGAAAAGTACATCCTATCAAACATCACAAGGCTGGTCATCATCACCGTCATTTCAATAAATGTCGTGAGTTTAAAATTTTTTTTTATTAGATTCAATATTATTAATAAACTACAGCCATATAAATACAGTTACTTGTGTAAATACTCAGTTGATTGTTGATTGTGTTAAGACTCATTTGTTTAATAGAGCCTGTTGGTGTTTTCACCTCGTTATTTAAAGTCCATACAAACACGTTTTTATAGAGCATAATCACAAAAAAAATCACTAATATATGGTGCTTATATTCTCAGAACGGGATAAATATGCAGAGAGTCAGCGGGTCCTGGTAGGATAATGCTAAGTTCTTGAAATCTTCAAAGCTAGAAAAGAAAAATAATAAAAAAGAAAATAACATAAAAAAGACAAAAAAAAAGAAAAAGAAAAAGAAAAGAAATGCAAGGAAAAGTGTAAGAAATTTGAAGGAAAAAAATACCAACTCTTTCCGTTACTTGTGTACATGTGAGCAATATAATTTTAATACCTTAATACTTTTATGTGTAAATGAGACTCAAGTTTTGTGAATTTTAAATTACAGGTTTTCGAATAATGCATTTTCTATATTTAAAATTTTTTGCGTATTGCAAAGTGATTTTTACACATTGCATATGTTGGCATTGTAATAAATAACTAATAATTGTTTTAGGTAACATGTAATTGTTTTTTTATTTTCATAAAATGTTATAAATAGTTTTTTTGCTTCCATTAAGAGAAAAGAAAATAATGAATAGAAAACAAGTAAAAATCTAATAGGCCATGGGCAAGTAAAAATTTGATGAACCATGTGGTTTTCACTTATTTCACTGAATGAAAAATCAAAAGGCGAAGTGATTTTACGTTGCGAATCAAAAGGTGAAGGTATAATTTTCAATTATAACTTCACACTAACGAAAATAACTTGTTGCAAGATATTTTGCCAATGGATTTTGTCTTATTCTCGAATCCAAAGACATTTTCGATTGGAAAAGAGATATGTGAAAAAAATGTGATTTCTTTGCTCATATATTAATAATTTGTGGAATGTAACGTCTGAATGTAAAGTTGGAAATATCTGTAAATGTTCCTGCCTACTTCGAAATAGTTTTAAAATTATGGGCCGTTTGGGGTGGGCACTGTATTTCTTTCCCTAAGAAAAGCTAATTTTTAAAGCTGACTATAGAAAATATATGTTTGCCGTAAAATGTTGTCTTAAGTTTAATAAAGTTTTCATTTTTCAGAGGATATAAAAAATTATGCTTCCAAGTCATGCGCAATCTACAAAATATTTTTATAAAAAATAACTACAAACGCTTTTAAATATGTTATATTTTACTTTAAAAGAATGAAGCAAAAACCCAGATTCTTAAAGAATAAAATTAAATCAGAAATATCCCTGAATGTGAAAAACAAAATTTTTTTCAACAAACGTTGTCAAGTGCTTTTTTGTTATCGTTTTCTAAGTTTAAACATGTTTTCAAAAATAAGTTTGATTTCGAACAAACTATGATTGAACATTGTGTTACGAGCAAATAGCAAAGATTTATTCTCAGTTTTATTAAAAATACAAATTTCCATTTTATTTTATAGAAATAAAAAATTATCCTTTTGCTTGGTCGTAAAAAATAATTTCTCTATTTAAATTACGTGTTTTTTAAATGCCTGATAAACAGCTCTAGTTTATGATTTATTACCGCTCGTTTGGCAAAATTCTAACATTCGTTTCTAAAATTTCCACCCAAAATAATGTACATTAAAATGTATACATTAAAACCAAACAGAAGTTGACAAAATGTTTGTCCCATTTCAACTCTTAACCTCAAAGTTTTTTCTATTATTGTGAGAGTCTCTTTTATCTCTTGTTTACAGTGCAAAAGTTACGAAATTAATTCTTTTTTAACTTAAATTTTACAGCATGTGGTGTATCTGATTTTGCTGAAGAGCGCATTATTAATGGAAAAACAGTTAAAGATTACAGAAAATATCCTTGGATTGTAAGCATTTCTTTTTTAATGTTTGAAGAAATCTTATAAGCTTAACAATTCTGTTTGTTTATGAGTTTTGCTTATAAGTTTTCTTATATTAATTTATTTGTCGATTGAATTAAATTTTTTTTGTGAATAGTACATATGAAGGGAATAGGATTTTATTTTTGTTCAATTTTTAAAGGAAGCTTAAAATGTTAAAGTAAGTTAAGGTAACTAAAATAGACAAAACTGGAGGGAAATTGTATCTCAATATTTGATAGAAAGATTTTGCGAAGTATACTTAGTGGTGTAAATAAAAACAATAACTGGAAAAGGAGATTTAACTTTGAACTGTACAAGATTTATAAACAACCCAATATTATTAAACACATAAAAATAAATTGAATGAATTAGATGGCCCAAGTGATTCGAATGAATGATGGCAATACAATAAGGATATTTTACATGAGCAATGTGGTTGGTTTGAGGTGGATGCAGAATTTGTATCGATCAGCCATCGCTTTTATTTGAACCTTTTTCACCTCGTATGGAGGCGAACGCTTTATATCTTGTGCCACAAACACTCAAGGATGTTCTTTTAAATAAATTCTTTCCCCAAGTAAGAAAAAAAATAATACAATTTGAATGCTGAATACGAAGCAAAGCTCTAAATTATGCAGAGTGATTCAGCATAACAATTACAAACTCAATTCTTATCCAAATCCAACTATAAACCAATTATGGTGTGCCCTATCACTCCTTCAAAATGCAAAAACTGTGTTGAATCTCTTTGTATTCACTAGTAAAAAAGAATTGCCTGGAATCAGATAAATTTTTAAAAAAAAATCTAAGCTATTTATTAGTTCATCTTAAGCTTAAAAGTAAATTCACCGACATTTTTTTCTCTTGGGTGGATACGATTAAAATCAATGAATAGTTCTCAACTTTTGCAAGCTTAAGCAATGCAGGGCCGATTCCCGTAGTGAAAAAAATCTAGCCCACAATTTTTTTCACATTTAAAGTCATGCGGTTTTTCTACGTCTTTAAATTATGTACCATTTTCATAATCAGCATGTATAATGTAGGGCACAAAGATGAACCAAATTTTACAATAATGAATTTGTGTGACAAATTTTTAAGTTATATCAAATTATTTGCTAAATATCATTATTTTATCTGATCACTGAGCCTTCAGTAAAATATTAAAAATATATTCATTCAACTCAAAAAACAATGAATTTCTTTGTTGCCTTTAGAAACATGATTAAAAAATAAGGAATTTGCTTTTTAGGTCTGTATAATCCATGATAAATCAATGGCACCATGGGGTACATGCGGTGGAGCTTTAATTTCCCCAACATTTGTCTTAACGGCAGCGCATTGTTTTCGCAGATACCTGTAAGTAGTAAGAATTCCATGTACTAAATAAATCCTAATGGTTATCATCCCTTTGACGCAGAAATTTCATTGATCATATTTTTCATATTTTTTTGAAATTAATTTTATTTATTTAGGTCCAAATAAGTTGTATTTAAAATTTTAATAATTTTATTTATGAAATACAGCCTGGAATACAGGATTCTTTTTCTGCGTTAAAAGTAAAATCTTACGAAGACGGCTCACATCCAAACAATAATTTCTCCAATTTGCACATATTTGCAGTTATTCAGAGCTAAGAGAAACAGTAATTCATCATTGAAATTTTCTTAGTTTGCATAATCATTTTTAGCGAAATTTTTGAATACGAAAGAAAATAAATAAATTTTCTACTATTTTCTGAGAGTATCATATGTTAGTACAAATATAATTTCGATAAATTAGCAAATAACTTTTAGCAGCAATTAGAATTTGTTTTGCAATCAAATAATAACAATATATATTTTCGCTTGTAATTAGAGCGACAGAAAAAATAAATAAGCGGGAAACCGGTGTCCCATCTGCGTCAAAGGATTGAAACCTTAATTAATAACTATGTGTAATTAAATTAATTATTGAGTTACGTCATTTCATACTACGAAATCAGTCTGAAAAAATATAATTTCCCTTAATAAGTATAAAATTGTTTGGCAGATTTTGAAACTTGACTCCTTAAAAAATACGAGGAGAACAATCGGGAAAATATAGTCTTAATAGATATGTTTGGTGAACGATCCCAATATTTGATCCAGAAGTTCCCCTGTCTTCTGGATTGGATTGAAATTTACAAGTCTACGGAGTAGCTGAAACCTGATATTGGTTAGGCTGTTCAACGGCAGTTATAAAATGCTAGGGCTCCTTAATGTTAATTTCTCTTTGTGAGAAATTCCCTTATCAAAGAAACCTTAAAGATAGTTTAATACTTTTAGAACAAAGATATAAAATTCGTTTCTCTAAAGACAGTTCCAAGAAAGAAATATGATTTTAAATTATTTAATTTCCTATAGAAGTTTGTTGATTATGAAGTTAAAAAATGTTCAAATCATTTAAGGATATGTAATTCTAATTAACGGCATTCGATTGAATAGTTCGTTAAAAATAAATATTTACAATTTAATTTTTTCTGAAAACATTCCTTTCTCTGAAAATTATTTGACTATTTTCACTCAAATTTCTCTGTAATGAATCTTCTTGAAATGAATCTTTCAATCTATCCAATTAATATTTTATTTCCGAGCACAAAGAATATCGTTAGTGCAAAGTCATTTTAAAATGCTAATAGCAATGCTATTTATTAATTTTTTTTAAAGAAAAGTTCTTTTAGTATTATAGTATTAGATCTTGGAGCAAGGGACAGTGAATTGTCATGTTTTGTGAGAATCACCCTTATATCTGTTTTTTTGTTGTTGTTGAGAAGGAATTGGTAGGTTGCCGAAAATGGAATTTCCAACAGAACCATGCTTCTATTTACGTTACAAAATCTTTTCGAGTGAGTAAGCAGAGTTAGTAAGTAAGAACATTGGGGTACAGGGGTGCAAGTCAGGAATGTCCTGTCTTTTTACGCGACCTATATCCCCCAAAAAACTTAGGAGCTATCCTCAGAAGGATTGTACGGCAGAAGGATACGGCAAAAATTGTCAGTTTCAGAATTGATGGCAGTTGTTCTTTTAACCTTGCACAATATTAACGATAAAGTCTTCTGGTTGTAGTAAATTTTACGCAGCATCATATATTCCAAATCGTATTTAAACATAAGGAAAATATAAACTGCAATCAGAGGGTGCTTTTTATTTCGGCGGGAAAATCTTTTTCCTCCTTTTTTTTACACATTCGATGTCTTTTCCTGTCCAAATAGAACAGAAAGTGAGTTACACCCAGAAAATATGTGTTTAGTTGTAAATGTTTTTAATATATATGTTTGGTTCTCATGGGGTTTCTTTGCGCCAAGTTATGGAAGAAAATCTAGGTGGCTTTATTTAAATAAGACACATTGTATATTGCGCGACACACATTCATTTCAAAGTTTCGTTGTGTTAATACGTTAGCTTATAATACCAATGAATGAATAAATATGTATTTCTTTTATACTAGGAAAAAACCTACACCTTTTCACCTAAAAGTGAAAAACCTACGAATTGGATTGTTAGGCAAAGATAAATATCGACCTGCTAAAACAGTACTAGTCAAACAGGTCATAATTCATCCTGAATATAGTTTAAGTAAGAAGGGTAATGATGTAGCCCTTTTAGAACTACAGGATTCCATTCCTTGCACACTGTACAGCAAACCAATTTGTGTCAATCCACCTAAAAGCATTCTTACAGTGGGCAATATAGTGCACATTGCTGGCTTCGGTAGAACAGAAATGTTCAGTAAGTATAGTTGTCCAATTTTCCTTAAACCTATCTTTTAGACGTGAAATTTAACAACCGTTTTAACACCGATTTATATATTTTGAATTAATTATGATTATTTCTGCTTTGATTACTTCTCTTCTTATTGTTTCACAATGAGATTTTTCTAAATTTGTCATGAAAAAAATCACTGTAAAGACTTCAAGTGAAGTTTTCTTAAAACATAAACAGACCTTTTTTTAAAGTATTATATAAAACTCTTATAAATAAAAACAATTATAATTTTTTGTTTAGATATTACTAAGATTTCCCAGGAATTGAACGAAAAAAAAACGCTTTTAACTGTGATTGATTAGATAGCAATAACTATTTTATTTTAAAATTTAAAACATTTTTAATCAATTGTAATTGAATCATTAGTTCGCTTATAATAATTAGTTAAACATCTCTCACAAAGTACTGTGTCCAGAAGCAGCAGAGTGAAAAAGGCGATATATATTATATATATATATTCACTATCTACCAATAAGTATTTGGACACGTGTGATTGAAAAGAAAAACAAACTTTATTCATAATCAATAGTTGATAAAGCCTCTACGCTACATTTGCCTCAATTACAGCCTGAACCCTCCGGGCCATACTTTCCATAAGTTCTTGTGTAACGGCAAGTGGTAATTTCTTCCACTCGGCTTGGTGAAGACATTCACCGAGTTTGGATGGGTTGCACACCCCTTAATTCGATGATCCATCTCCTCCCAGAGGTTCTCGATAGGGCTTAGTTCTGGGCTCCGGGCGGCAGGCCAAAACTTTCGATTAACGCCATTGGCACCATACCAAGCCTTGGTGACCCTCGCAACAGGACAGCTGGCAATGTCGTTCTGGAAGTAACAGGGGTCCACCCCGTAAAACTGCCACAACGTAGGAAGCACGTTGTCATCTAAAATAGCGCAGTAGGCATCTTGCATGGGACTAATGCCGATCTTGTGCCCTACACGATATATACCGGTGGAGGACGTGACGTATCTCAGGACCGCAGATATAGTCATTTGCATAGGTGTCCAAATACTTATTGGTAGATAGCAGAGTTGGCCGTCGATTAAAGTAGTCGATTACAACTGTAATTGAGTACAGATAATTACAGCTATGTAGTCAATTACTTGTAATCATGATTACAAGTAATCGCGATTGCAAGTAATCAAAAGTTTTGATTACATCAGAGTAGAGTGAAAATGTAATCGATTACATTTTTCAATTACAGTAATCAATTACTTGTAATCGTGATTACAAATTTTGATTACAACTGTAATCATGATTACATAACCAATTACTGTAATCAATTACTTGTAATCACGATTACTTGTAATCGTGATCACAAGTAATCATAATATATGATTAAATGTAATTTGATTACATGCAATTATGATTACATGTAATTTAAAAACACGATTACAATACTATTGTTATACGATTACAATACTATTGTATTGTTATAAATGATTATATTTTACTGTAGATAGTATAATGTATCTTATAATGATACATTTTGTACGTATTTGTATACGTACAAATGAATGTAACTAAAATGTATGTACATATGATTTTATCTAGTGCATATGTACAGACATTTTAGTTACACACACATGTACATATACTTATATTGTAAGTATAAAATATATGTGCGTATGTATATAGCTAATATTTACGTATGTATGTGCAAACAATGCAGACATGTACATTCATACACAATGAATATATGCATTTTATGCAAATATTTGTGCACGTAAAATGTTTATCCATGTTCATGTACACATATATATACAAGTACTTGTTGTTTGCACAAACATACATGCATACATTGTCTGTACAATGTATGTCCCATGCATGCATGTACAATTTATTTATGAACAGTATAATATATGGATACATGTACAATATAGGTATATATGTAGTATGCACAATATATGTATGTATACATGTACATGATATGCACATCCTACGTATGGATGTACACATACGCAATATGTTTATGCTCAATGTATGTATCCAAATATGCATAATACATTTGTGTACGTACATTGGGCGTATTTATATTTTGCATATATTCATACATACATTCAGCATGCATATATTGTACATATGTACTTACATACATTCGACATGCATAACGTATGTACATACACACATTTAAGATGCATATATTGTACAGATGTATATACATATGGTGAACAGATGTACATTCATATAATGTACATATGATGTAAGGAGCATATAATGTTCATATAATGTACATATGCGTGTACATATGCTGTACATATGTGCATAAATATATTGGACATAATTCTTTCGCACAAATTTTGCATGTGTACATGCAAGCTATCCCAATCTATGCATATGTGCAATGTATTTATGTCCGATGAATGTATCCGCACATGTACAATGCACGTTTGTTCCATGTATGCATATCCATATGTACTACATATGCATGTACAATGCATGGATGTCTGTACATGCATTGTAGATATGGACATACATTACACGCATGCATATGTACATTACATTTATGTCTAAATATGTAAGTAATTGATTACTGTAATAAAAAAATGTAATCGATTACATTTTTGTTCAACTCAGGTAGATAGTATATATATATATATATATATAGTATAAATCACCTAAAAAATTTAAAATTCTCTGTTATTTCGATTCTGTTTCTTCCTCTCTCAGAAAAACAACAAAAACTTCGTGAAGGTACTTCACGCATTGTTGATAGTAAGGAGTGTTCCTCTAAGTATCTCGGGTTCTTACCTTCAAGGGAACTTTGTTTAGTGACAGATAAACGTACAAGAGTTTGCAAAGTACGTATCTTTTATTTATTTCTATATATATAAAACTCTGCTAGGTAAGCCTCTAAAAATGCACTAATAGGAAGCCTATCATTCCTGCGCCAATTTCAGCAGTTGAACCAGATGTCTGCGTGTTGGCCGTCTAGATAAATGGCCGTCTAAACTGTTCAGAATGACAGCTTATCTTATTAAATTTTAAATCCTATTTCGAAGCAGTTGAAAAGTATGGATTTATCATTGTTTACTTGTCAATAAATTTTTCTTGTATATTAAGAGTTATTATTTTGAAAACCAGACGAAAATCTGAAATTCTGATTTTCGTTTCTAATACTGAAGCAAATAAGAAAAAATGAATACCGTGCAAGTTTAAGTTTCTAAAAGATTTTCTCACCCCTGTAGAAAATTTCAAAGTTCAAATTCATTTCTTAAAAAATTAAATATAAGAATGTTTTATGGTGTTTCTCTAAAGATAACAACAATACAGGAAAGTTACTTTTTGCTATATTATTAGCATATCGCTTTCCAGGTATGGTTAGGCACTCATTTCCATTTGGCTTTTTTTCTTTTCAGATTTCTCCACTGTCAAAGTTATTGAAAAACTCAGTTTTTTACGTTTCGCTGCCCATTTACGTTAAGCAAAAGCACACCAGAAAAATTCTTACTAAATTTCAAAGTAAAACGTTGTTTCGAGAACTAGGGGTCAATGAAAGGAGTTCTCAGAGTTAGTTTCAGTTTTTCAACTAGCAATTTTATTTAGAATTTTAATTATATTTTAATATAATCAATGTTCCATAATCTTTTTAATATTTCAGATGTCTTTATAAAAATAATAAAAGTAAAATACAGATTAAAGGTGGAAGATTAAGATGAAAGATTAAGATGAAAGATTAAGATGAAAGATTAAGATGAAAGATTAAAGATGAAAGATGAAAGATTAAGATTAAGATTACAGATTAAGATTATAGATTAAGATTATAGATTAAGATTATAGATTAAGATTAAAGATTAAGATTAAAGATTAATATTAAAGATTAAGATTAAAGATTAAGATTAAAGATTAAGATTAAAGATTAAGATTAAAGATCAAAGGTAAAGATAAGATTAAAATCAACGTAATGATAAAACAGAAAATAGAATTTCATTTTCTCATATTAAATTATTTTCAAAATAAATTATTTTATTGGTTCAGGTGCTGATAATTGTGTTCCACCGAAAATTATTTGATCATTTACGGTTCCTCAGGGAAAAAAAAGGGAAGCCCTGCTCTATTTCATAATTGCTGTTATACATATTTTTTAAAAAAGATTTTAATTTCTGGAATTTTAATTTTTGTAAGATAATAGTGCGTTAAACATGTTTTACGTTATTATTGTTGCTTAAACACATTACAAGGATTAAATAGTAGTGATTTTTCAGAATGTACTTATACATTTGAAATTGTAGTTAAAGAACAACAAATAAAAAATACTTTTCACAATCAAAAGAAATAATAAAGTAAAATAAACATTCAAGAACAATTTAATAAGAACATTTACAGAAAAAATAACGCTCATACATTATTACAAACTTGAACTTACTTATTCATAAAACCCTTTGTATATTCGCGTTATATCGAATAATAAAGCGAAATTTTTCTATACATTTAGGTAATAATTTCGGTTGATACGAAGGACTTATTAATTTTTTTTAAAAATCGAAATAAATTTTTTTTCATTATATTTTCAATTATATAAAAAAATGAATCATACAAAATTAAATAAACCTTTCTAATAATGATTCGATTCCTTGGATGGCTTTTGAAAATAAAGGTTTATTTTAAATTGACTAAAATTATTCAGTCACAGAGATTACAAAATATTGTCAGCGGTAAACAGGTTGAAAGTTCCTTTGAAGTCGGGCTTGCTGCTCGAGTCGGTTAATTTTCATCAAATCGAACAAAACAATGACTAAATCGGGGTTAATTTCACATAGAATTCGCTTCATGAAAACGAATGTTTTTCCTGATTTTTGACATCAGAATTTTTTTTTACCTTTTTTCTCTGAGATGCGTCCAAAATAGAAAAATTGTTACATATTATATCAAACAGAAACTAATAACTTAAATGATTATAAGAAATTGAATGATTTTTTGATATTTCATTAATAATTTTATTTGTTTTTTTCTAATTTGATAATTTAACATATATACTAATGATACATCATTAATATTTTATTAGTCGATCAAAGGGTAAATTAAAAAAATCTTAATTAAATAAATGAAATAAAATATTTCTTAAAATGTATTATCAAGAATTAATCTAATAATAAAGAATAAAATATAATTAAGAATAAAATATAATTAAGAATAAATAGAAAATAGAATTTAAATGAAATTTAACATTTATTACAAACCTCAAGTTGATATGAACATAAAAATACTTATAACGAAAACTTTTTTGTTAAAAAGTATAGTGCAATTTAAATGCTACGCATCTTATAGAAATGTATCAGTACATTTTGAAAAATATTTATTTATATTGACAATATTTTATTTTACCTCAATACTTTATTCTATAGTTGAATTAGTCATAGGAGAAGCTATATTATTCGTTTAAAAAATATGTTTTCAGAAAGAGCATGCTGTTTTTTGATCACTCTAATCGATAGCTCAAAATGTATTTTTGGTACAACTCTACAACTACAACTCTGATTTTCTTATCAGTGCCATAAAACACTTTAATTATTCTCCCCATTAACCATTTATTAGCTGGTAAATTATCCTCAATAATTAAGACTAGACTACCGATTTTGACATTGTCCTTTTCGAATCTCCACTTGCCACGTTGCTGCAGTTCACTTAGGTAGCTTCGTTGCCACTTTCTCCAAATTAATTGTACTAATTTGGTTATTCTTTGCCACCTGGATAACCTATTTTCCTTTAAATTTGTCAAATCCGGTTCAATTATGGCGTTCATTGTTCTCCCTATCAGGAAATGCGCAGGAGTTAAAACTTCTAAGTCGGTTTCATCCGCGGATAGGGGAGTTATCGGTCTACTATTCAAAATGCTTTCAATTTGAGTGGCTATAGTATGCAATTCTATGTAAGTTAAAGAGGCATTACCTACAGCTCTTTTAAAATGGTATTTAAACGACTTAATTGCTGCCTCCCAGAGACCACCAAAGTTGGGGGCTCTAGGCGGGATAAAACTCCACTCTATGCTTTCAGCGGATAGATAGTTAGCCAATTTTTCATCAGGATTTTTGAATAAATTTAAACATTTTTTTAACTCCTTGTTAGCGCCAACGAAATTCGTCGCGTTGTCTGAAAACAGTTTGGCACATTTGCCTCTACGCGCGATGAATCTCTTCAACGTGGCAATTAGAGACTCGGATGTCAAATCAGAAACTATCTCTATATGCACTGCTTTAGATACAAAACATATGAATAAGCAAATATACACCTTTAGAGAAATTGCTTTTCTTTGATGTTTACATTTAATGAAAAACGGACCAGTTAGGTCAACACCAGAGCAATTGAATGCGAAATCTGGCACAACTCTTTCTCTAGGTAGATTTCCCATTATTTGCGTAGCAGCAATGGGTTTATTTTTAACACAAACAACACAATTATGAGTAATTCTTCTACATAGAGAACGGCCACACAAGGGCCAAAATTTTTCTCTTACACAGTTTAATAAACCATTTGGACCAATATGCAAATATTTAAGATGATATGTCGAAATAATAACAGAAGTTAAAGGACTATTTTTAGGGAGTATTGCAGGATGTTTTTTAAGAAAATTCAATTCAGTGTTACCTAATCGTCCTCCAACTCTTAAAACTTCATTTGAATCTAAAAGAGGGTTCAAATTTCTTATCTTACTCGTAGGAGACACCTTCCCGTGCAGTTTGAGACTCCGAATTTCTGATCCAAATTCCTCGTTCTGTATTACTCTCAACAGGAACTGCTCGGAGGCGTTGATCTCCTCATTGCTCAGAGGTCCTGAAGCTCCTTCAGTAGGATTTCTGCAATTCTTAGAAAACCTAAAAATATAACTTAATACACGCACTATAGTAAAATAATTATTACTCAAGCCAATTAGTTCATGCACAAAATTTTTGGATGTTAATGTAAAGGCTTTTAAGGGACCTTCAATGTCTAAGCTTGAAGGCTTTTTAAGTTCACTTTGGAAGACACTCAGTTCTTGCGACACAGGAAAGTTTTGGTTAGGATACTCATTGTCATAAAGGAAATTAGGGCCTTTCCACCATAAATTTGTCTCTAAAAGTTTCACAGGGTCCAATCCTCGGGATATCAAGTCCGCGGGATTCATCTCGGATGGCACATGATTCCATTGGGACTTTAGCGTCAGTTCTTGTATGAGTGCAATTCTATTTTTCACGAATGTCTTAAGACTCGTTGGCTCCTTTTGAATCCATGCTAGCACAATCATGGAATCAGACCAAAGGTAAACTTTGTCTGTTTGCAATTTTAATGCGGAAAGTATCTTTTTCATTAACTTGGACAACAAGACTGCAGCACAAAGTTCCAGTCTGGGGATACTTAGGGCTTTAAGTGGGGCAACTCTATATTTGCTAGCAACTAATTTCACATTTATGTCACCTGCAGAGTTGAAAGACTTACAATAAACGACCGCTCCATAACAACTCTCCGATGAATCAGCAAATCCATGAAATTCGATTGTTTTAGACTGTTCTATTGTAATGCACCTATCAACTTTAATGTTACTCACACCTTTCAATGTGGAAATAAATTCGCTCCACTCCTGAGATTCTGCAGCAGGAAGTGGATCACCCCAGTCAATGTTCAATTTCCACAATTTCTGCATAAATATTTTGGCCTTGGCTATTACAGGGCCGGCTATCCCTAGGGGGTCAAAAAGATTTGCCCTTGACGTCAATTTTGTCAGAAATGAAAAAGGTTTCGTCAGCTAATCTAACATTAACAGGGACCTTAACTGCTGCATTAAGAAATTTCGACGGCGTAAAATCAATTATTTTTTCAACTACTAAAAAGGTTAATTCCTTTTCAAAACTCTTATTTTTATTTGAAATCGAAGTCCTAACACACCTATTTATATTCATCGATGAATTATTCAAACAAGAAATTTGTGTGTTCATTTTTTCGTAAGGCAAATTAAGATTTTGTAAACAATTGCGATTAATCAAACATGATTGGGAGCCTGAATCTAGCAAGCACCTAACTTCCTACCATAAGGAATTTTTATTCTTAATAAAACACTTAGCCGTACTCAAAAGAACAGTTTTTGTGTTTTGCAGTGGACTGTAGTGCAGTGGGCTGGTTTGCAGTGGACTGTAGAACACTTTATTTTTAAGGACTCACGGACTACGTCCGCCATTCATGAAGTTCTCAAGGTATAAAAAGGTCTTTCTCAAAGGGGGTGGCGCGGCAGTCGCACATGCACGAACACATATTTTAATATGTAATATACAAATTTACGTTAAAAATAAAAGTAATCAAAAATGAAAGTTTAATAAAAATTACTAAATTATAAATACCTTTGAAGTGATTCATTTTAGCTGGCGACCACAAATACTATGGTGATGGAAACAATCGGGTAAAAATTACATATCAATAATTTATCCTTCGTGAAACGAATTTACTTTCTATAATATTTTCTAGCGTTTTCAGTCCAAATCTTGTATTGATGAAAAATGATATTTTAAAAATGATGCTTGTTTTCATTTTATGAATAAACTTTTATTTATTAATAATGTGCTCTTTTCCTAAAAAAGGGCCTTAGTCCTCAATTAATGAAATAGACGATAAACTTAGGAGTTAAAATGTAAGATCGAATATTATTTAATTGCATATAACATTACCTTTAATATTAGTAAACAAGTTTACGGAGTCTTGCGTTTTCAGTATTACATTGCATCGAATGTTAAATAATATCGTTTTCTTACCTGCTTAATGTTACTTTTTTCTTCTAATTTTCATACCTTTTATGTTTTAGGGGGATTCTGGAAATACGGTTTTCCTTCAACATAAACATACGTTTTATAGCGTGGGAGTGGTTAATTATGGTGATATTCTTTGCGAACTTAAGAATCCTTCTGTGTTCGTGAGAACCGATGCCTACTTTCACTTCATCAGAGAACACGTCAAAGACCTTCCAAACAGCCATAGGGATAACCTTCTATTATTGAGGTTGATGAGTAGAATCCTACTGGTTTTATTTCTTCGGAGGACAGAAATTATTCCCTGTTTATTGTGTCCCGAATTTTAGATTTTACTCGAGAATATTAAAATATGATTTAATTCTACTTTTAGTGCGTCTTTATTTTGTTCTTTACTAATCAGCAAAAAATAAAAAAATAAAATACAAAAAATATTATCAAATACTAGATCAATTGTCCAGTAACTCGAAATTTTCGTGATTACAGCTATTTCTATTGCATTTCTACAGCTGGTGTGGTGTTCTCAGTGAATTTGATAGTTTTCACCCTGTTGGAAAAATGTCATCAAATTGATGATTTTCATTTAAAAAAGTTTAGTAACTTTATAATAATTATTAATTTTATGAATTTATGAAAATTATATTAATGCTGAAATTTAAATACCTTAATATTCATTAAATAATAGGTAATTACAAATAAGTAGAAATAATAAGTAAAGTAACTTCAGATTTATCCCTTCTTAATCAATGAGATGGGTGTGCCTGGTGTTTTTTTTGCAAAGTTCACTATATTGGGTTCAAAATTGGTCATTTTTAATCTTAAATCACCTCGAAACTCCACGTTTAATTTATTTCTGTACTTAATATTGAATTTACGTGACTGAAACCGTTTTCAACCATATAGGAACATGGGAATGCTAGCATAAATAACTGAGCTATTTCGTAAAGTATTACATATTTTTGCATTATATTTATATTTGTCTAAAGTTTGCGTATTGATAAATTTTTAAAAGGCGTCTTTGCTTCAAGATCCGATAATAATTCAGCAAGCTCATCTTGCAGGTCGATGTCCACGGTTTCAATTTGAGCAGAAAATGGCTCAATAATTCAATCAGAGATGTCAATGCTTTCCAAATCAACAAAGCGCAGTTTAAAACCACCATTCAATTTTTGAAGATGACCTGTATCTATTTCCAAGTCTTCTTCTTTTATTTTTAATTGCCTCAGATTTGAAAAATACTAATAATCCTTAGGTAGCAATGAAGATCTAAATAAATTTAATTTTACTTGGAAGCCTAACAGTAGGGGAGAGTGGGGTCAATTGTAACAGGGTACGATTGTAACAGAGCAAAAATTTCGAGTGTCGGGTTTTAGATTTGGTTCTTAGGTGGTGCACAGGGTGTATTTAATAAATCTACATGTACACCCCTGCTGGCAACCATTTCTAGGTACTTTTGAAAGAGTTACATCACAAAAGATATTTTCACGCTACGCAAGTAATTTTTTTGGTATTAGAATATTATATTGCAACAAAGTAATTTTGNTGAAGATGACCTGTATCTATTTCCAAGTCTTCTTCTTTTATTTTTAATTGCCTCAGATATGAAAAATACTAATAATCCTTAGGTAGCAATGAAGATCCAAATAAATTTAATTTTACTTGGAAGCCTAACAGTATTGTTTTAGCTGCGATAATTGTTACATCTTTTCCTTGCGGCTTTATTTGGACATCATTAAATTTTTCAAATAAGTCCGCTAAATAAAAAATATAATGCTCATTGTTTTGGAGTTTATCTCTCAGAACAGGGTTAATTTCGCTGAGAAATTCAGTCGTGGAGTCAAATAACTCATCGAGCCTTTGCAAGCATACACCTCTAGACAACCATCTAACTTTGGTGTGCAGAAGTAATTGGTTAAATAACTCGTCGTTTTCCTCACAAAGTTTGGAAGATAATCTTGATTTAAAAGCTTGGGCTTTAATTTGATTGATACACTTAATACGAAACAGTAAAGCTTTATGTAACTCTGGATTCAGATATTTTGCTACTAAGTTGTTTCTATGCAACACACAATGAATAAATAGTACGTATATTGAGCACTTTTTCCTTGAGAAATAATGCAAAACTTCGGTAACGTAACGCCCTACCATAGCAGGTGCCCCATTTGTGGCTACCACTATTATATTTTCAAGCGGAATATCATAATTATTTAAATATTCTTTTAAACATCTAAAATTTTTCTCTCCTTTTCTATCAGTTCCAAAATATTCAGCAAATAAAAATTCATCTATGACTTGTCCTTTTATTTTACAGAAATATCTAACGTACATCGTGAGAATAGCAGAAACGTGAAAAACAAATTCATGAAATTGAATAGAGAACTTGCAATTTTTTAGCTCTGAAACTACCGTATTTTCTATTTCTTCAGCCATTTCGTCGATATGCCGTTTTTCAGAATTTGCACTTAATGGCAATGACTTTAAAACAGTAACTAAGTCTTTTTTTCATTACATCCTCAATGACGTCTTTAATTGCAGGTATAACAATTTCTTCAGCGATTGTGTGTGGTTTCTCCCTCTTAGCTAAGGTGAATCTTGTACGAAGCTATTAATCCTCCTTCAGTTTCAATTTCAGTAGCCAGCTTCATAAAAGTTTTTATAGTTGGTCGATTTTGAAATTTTCTGTAAGTTTTTTGAAAAATTCAAGTTTTTTTATTTTTTTATCTGAGTGAACCTTATCAAGATGATCTTTCATTTTTGTCTGTTTCATGTAGTCATTTTCAAAAGTTTTTTTTCGCGTAAAAGACGCATAGGAATTGTTTCATTTGTCGGTGAACAAATAAATCTAAATTTTAAATAATCCAATTACTAATACCGACATTTCTTTTTAGAAACTGAAGCTGCCATTTTTCAATTAGGGTTCTATAAATAAATTAAAAATAAATTAGTATAATATACAGACTAAACAACTACAAAATAATAGCACACTTTGTATTTTTTTACGAAAATCGCAAAATTTTTGAAGATATTATTACTTTAATTTGGTGTGTGTAGTTTAATTTAATTTCCAGTTAGTAGTACATATTGCTGTCTTGCTGTTTACTACCAACTGGAAATTAAATTAAACTTATTTCATACAAAATTGTTATTCTTAAGAACAGTGAAGGACACACATATTAAAATAAATATTTTCAAAAATTTTTTAATTTTCGCAAAAAAATACAAAGTGTGCTACAGTTTTGTCTCGCTGTATTTATTCATATTATTAATGCTTACCTTCTTTTTTACATGCATTGAAATGAAAATTGATATCTAAACTAAACCAATGGTTTCATCGAAACAATAACTAATTATCAAAAACTATAAAAGTTTTAATAATGACACTGCAAATATTCAAAACTGTTCACAGTTTGCAAAGATAGCTGAAACTACATATGACATTTGCGTTTATAACGTCAATGCTCGTCACACGTGACATTTGGACAAGCGCACATACGCATATGAATTATAAACCAGAAGTGCTGAGTTCGTGCCACTGCGCGCTGGTACGTAAATACTTGTTTCAACCGAATAAGTTTATTAATTTATGCTCTATAAAGTAAATGATATTAAATCAATTATAAAAAAATTCACAAATTTTTACAAACTCAATTAGGTATGTGTGATTTACGTGTTAAGAACTGTTTTTTCTTGGTCTTTGTTTGAACTGTCTTTGCTTGTTACCCCCAATCGACCCTTTCGATTCGGATAGACCCCTATTTGACCCCCTGGCTCAGATCGACCCCCGCTTTTGTTAAATAGACCCCTGGGAGTTCAGATAGACCATTTTGGCGACCTCTGGTCCAGACGTCCAATGGTGAGTCATTGAAAATAGATTCGTCATCAGATGGATGTAACGCTACAGTATCGTTCAGCCTCTGTAAAACATTAGAAACAGACTGATGAGAATATTCTAGGGTCTTTTTTATGTTTTTATGAAGTCAGGTTTCATTCTAGGTAGAAGTTTCCCATTCGTTCGTTGCTTTATAAATAACGAAATGTTTCAGAGGATTAAATTCGGGATGTTTTTGAGGTTAGTGATGTGGAATTTGTACTTCGGGATGTAGAAACGTTAAGATAAGATGTTTCGTTGGAATGATTTTATCATTCCTGCGAATCTTAATTCTACGTACTGCTACAACATGTTCATTTTTTAATGCTTCTTAAATCTTTTCCTCTGAGTCTTTGATAAAATCAAATTTTGATATTACTCCTCGGGAAGTATTTAGTGATTTATGAGGAATAACGATTACAGTAAATGAGTAAAGTGAAATGCATATAGACAGAGTTAATGCTTGTTTTTCAGAAGTGACCTGCACCAACAGATCCCCTGAACGTAGTTTCTTTACCATCTGTCAGGAGAGAGAAGAGCCTTATGAACTACGATCGGTGATATTTTGGAAAAAGAAAGTGTTCGGTTCAGTTGGATTAGTCAAACTGATAATAAGATATCGAGCGTAGTTTAACGATAAAGGGGTTGTTCCGCTTTTTGTCATGGTGTGCGTAAGTGAACACCTTGTCATTTTCAGCCATCGAACCACAATCAGTGGTACCTCCCACCACGGAACAGAGATGCCAACTGCTCCGGACACGCCAAAATAATTAAAAAAACGGTAAATAGCTACAAACTATATTTTGCAAATATTTGACTATTTTTGCTTGCTTTTTAAAAGCTATAGCATGACTAACGTTTTGAAAAGTTGTGAATTATACAAGTCTACGAATTATTTAGAAATAGTGCTGGATAAAATTCTATTAAATTGACTTTATTAAACCAAATATCACAATTGATATACTTACTACCTCTTTAAAATATTTATTTGCTCCCCGGAGCAAGTTGGCATCTCTGACGGAGTCCAACTAAAGAGGATGCAAAAAATACAAGGTAATCTGTTACTTAACACTGATACTGACCAATAACTATACTCCCGTGAGTCAGCTTCCAACCTTAACGATGTGCCTAGTAAGTGACCGTGGGTTTGATCCTAGAAGACAGATGACATTCGTGACTAGCAGGGTGATGCATACAGGCCAATATGGACCTTCCGTTTACCTGAAACACGGGTCAAAGAAGTGTGCTGGGGTACCAAGATTCCCGGGATCCCCTTTTCCAAGGATACGGATCTCCATGCAGGGCGAACACGTGGGCGGTCTCTTCTCATGATTGCCCGATACAACAGGCTGGTAATGGAACACAGACAAAAAAGAGATCACCAGTAAATTTAGCAACCATGACAAAGAAAAGGAAGGGAGGACAGATCACTAGAGCAACCCGGGGGCGTGACTACCAGTGTCTACCTAAAGAAAGTAAACCCCCGGTACGTTTTGATAAATTAAATAAATAATTATAAAAATTCTGTTTCGAAGTTGGGTTCTGCCTTCCCTCCGCAATCGGACTAATTTCGACTAAGCTCAAAATCATTTTAGTTTTAGAAGGCATTTGTTAAGCTCTTCCTTCAAAGTTTAATGAAAGTAACGCCTACATTTTTACTCACTAATTTGCACTGAAGTAATTTAAGCGTGTTTTGAACATTATGTTATCTATCTCAACAGCCCAGCACTCCAACATTTAAATACAATATTAGCCACCGAAACGTTGTATTAAATGTACAATTGCATCGTTTTGTGTTATATTGAAAATTAAGATTATTAATTATTTATATAAATGTTTCTTAATATAAAACTGGTAAATTTAAAATATAAATAAATTAATTATTTCAATTTTTTGGATTGTCTTTTACACACCCGTGCTTCCAAATATTTTGCCTTCAGACATTAACAATTGGACTTTCTCATTTATGGTGACAACTAAATGCTATAATGTCTGGGTTTTTTCTTCTAAAATATATCGCAATTAGATTAGATTTAATATCTTAAGAAAAAATTCAGCTTGTTAATAAAGAAAACATTAGGAATAAAGGGGAAAAAACATTTGTAAAAAACGAAAGTACACATACGTGCAACTGCATGTTCTTGCCTGTATTATTTTAAAATATAGAGTAATTATAAATTTAAAAGTTTCATTTGAATCTCAAAACTACGAAGTCTAAAGAGAAAAAATTTTTGTATTTTTTAGAGTAACTAAATGTTATAATATTTTAAACTTGGAGGGCAACGAATTAAGTCTAACGAGGATGAGGGAAACAGTATTTTCGACTTCTGAGCACTTTATCGAAATTGGTCTTTCAGCGTAGGAGATGTAGAGTAGTGCAAAGCCTATAGAAAAACTTCTAAACAGAAATTCCTTTACCTGTATGTTTTATTTATCTCAGTTTTCTTGAGAGGTATCATAAACTCATTCATCTGAACTGTAAATGTATAGAATATGCATTGAATCATAGACAGGAAAATTTAACTGAACATCGTATAAATGAGGCCGCACACGGACTCATTTATACGATGATAATTTCCAGAAAAAAAGACTTTTTATGTTTATTTATTTTTTTAAAAATGTTTTTTTAATAAGAGTCAAAAATATTTTGAACTGCAAGGTATACAGAACATTTAAATTTTTTGACAACATAGTTTTATGAGGCAAAATAAAATATTTGAACGAAATTGGTTCAATAGTTCCTTAAAAATTGAATTGCTAAATACTTGAATTTTTAATATTCGATTTTTCTCTTTAACTATCTGGTTTTAGACTATCAGAATCTTGGGGGAATTGATCACAATCTTAAGAATGTGTCATCGAGGAATAAAGTCAGATGAACAGAAGGAAGGATACAGGACCCAAAACTTTATATACTTTTATTTAATATATTTTTCTAAAAAAAAGTTTGGACTCACTATTGCGTTAGTTTCTACCTAATTTATTAAAATGTTGCCCTAAACTTTACTATCTAAAACCATGTTAAACTTGGCAAATGTCTAGTTTTCTCCAATACTAAATGTTTAATTACAGTCCTTTTTGCATACATAGGTGAAAATTTATTTAAGAAATAAAAAAAAAATGCGCAAAATATTAGAAAAAAATGCTTACTAAGATTAAATTTTTCATTGTTTCAAAATTGCTGTAATTCAGAACTGAAATTTTCGGTTCAGTTTCTGATATTTTTCGTTAACAAACATAAAATAATTGCTGTGATATAATTGCACCAATATTAAAAAAAACACCAATATTTAAACAAAAAATTAAAATATAGGTACAAAATATTAATAGCATAAAAGATCAAAGTTTGCATTCAGTTTAGATTTGTAAAAGTTTTTGAGCAATTGTGTGACAATATATTCAACTTCAAAGGATTGACTAAATTAAATAATGAGTTTAGATTTGTTTTTTGTTCATCATTAGGATGATTTGTGGATCATTATTAGGATATAATTAGAAAATTTAAAAACTGCACTCTCCTTTTTTATTTAGGGTGTTCTTATTATTAGCTATCGAAATTAGGGAATTGACCATCATCCTAAAAATATGTCACCGAAGAGAAAAGTCAGATGACCACACCAGGTCCCACAATATTGTTTTTAATTTTAAATTCATCACTGTATCTGCAACGAAGCGGAAACTCTCAACAGGCATTGTCAAACAAATGAGTCTATCACTATCTATGATCTAGTTCTGGGAATTCAAAACTATTATACTTATTTCGTAACTTTTTAACCGTAAAAGATTTTTCAAAGCTAATTATTGTTTTGTGCAACAAATACTTAAATGTCATTTTTGATATTTTTAAGTAACAAATATAAATCTACCAGGTCGATAGAAATAGTTCTAAGAAATTTCAAATAATGAATGAAATAGGGTTTGACAACCTTTAACGGTAGTACATTGAATTGGATAACATAACTTTTCAAGGGAATTGATTTATGGAATTGGAGAGTAAAATAATAAATATTAATATAACTTATAAAATATTTTATTCAAATAGATTCATGAAATACAATTTTTCAAACATGTTAATTTTACGTTTTACTTTGTCTTTGATTACATTATTATGTGTGAGTATAATAAATTTATTTCATTTGTGTATATTATATTGTTCCTTTTTGAGGTATTTACTCTATAAGTTAAGAGGGATGTTATAAGAACTTTATTTCTTTTACGTATGGATTTATTTTATTACTTTTTTTGAGCTATTTACTGTATAAATTAATAGTGATGGTATGACAAATTTATTTTATTTATGTATATATTTATATTATTATTTAAGATATTTACTCTATATGATACTAGCGATAGAAAAACAAATTTACTTAATTTATGAATTTATATTATTCTTTTTAAACCATTTAACCGTATAAGTAAATAGTAATGAACGAATACAAATATCAAAGCACTTTTATAAAAATGTAATTGAGCTGGAATAAAGCGTTTAAATATTTAAAAGAAAATAAATTTTGAGTTTTTTTCTTCTTCTTTTGCGCTTTTCTAATTTGTTTTTTTCTTTTCTTTAAAATTGAAATGGATTTCTGGATGTAAATATTATTACTATATTATGAAACTAATTAAATAATTTGAGCTTTTCACTTTTTTTTGGATTTAAAATAGTTTGTTCTAATTGCTTTTGTAAGAAAATGGATACTGTTTTCGTTTCTGGATTTAAAACATATCATATTATTAAAATAATTCAAAAATTTTAGATAATTCATATTTCTTAGATTTGATATAATTAGTCATTAATACAATGTACGAAAAACAGTCTTGCAAGTTTTCAAGTTTTCCTTTTGTGATTTCAGTATACAAGACTTACTATATTAGGAAATTATTCATTAATTCTCCACGTTTTGAGAAGTTTTTCAGTTTTAACTATAATTGGCACCAAATTATTCTTATTTATATTCTTTGCAACACGTGGTAATATTTTAAGCAAAACAAATATCCCATTAGCAAAATTTCGCTCTTAGTGGATAATAAAACACATTAGAAGCATTTTTTTTAAATAATTTTGTTAGGTACGAAACAACGCGTTTTACGAGTAAAACGTATTATTTCTAGTCAATGAATTTTATTCGTAAGCCGTTGACTCTGTCGAGGAATGCATGATGAAAAATAAAATCACAATACTAAAAATTTTGAAAGTTTGTCTACTTTTTTTTGAAAAAGTCTAAAATTGTTACATTTTCCAGGCATATTGTTACGTATAATAATTCATTTGACAACCAGTATTATGAACAATTTTATAAACAATTTTGAAACGAAACAAGATTTTTTCCAAATAGCTAAATATGTAAATAAATTGAAAATTAATAAATAAATGTTTTTATAAAAATCTATTTATTTTGCTTCTTATTTGACCTTTTCAGGTAAATGGAAAAGTACATTCTAGGAAACATAACAGAGGTGGCTATCGTGAAGAATGTCGTGAGTTTAAAAAATTTCTTTTCGATTTACTTTACAAATAAAAGCCAAAAGTCAGTTAAATCATGCGACATACGTTTTATAGCTGAATTAGCTGAGCATTATCAAATGCATGTTGTTTGCAATCACAGAACTGGATAAACAAGCAGAAAATCAGCAGGAAAACAAAGGAAAACGTTATGTCCTAGAAAACCACTAAATCATGAAAGAAAAAGAAAATAATAAAAAAGAAAATAACATAAAAAAGCAATAAAATTTATAAAACAATGAATAAGAAACTTAAATTTGAAAAAAAAAATCTTTCTGCTACATGCGTACATGCAGGCAATATACCTTTAAGTGTTATTGCGCAGTATATTTTAAGTCTTAAAGTACTGCGTTCTCAATGATTAAAAAATGCTTTCTACTTTCCAACGCGATTTTTACACATGGAAACTGTTAGTACATCATTATAAGTAACTAAATGTTTTTTTTAGATACCATGTTATTAAAACTCTCTTTAAGTTTATAACATGTTTTAAATAGTATTTTGATTATTTGCAGTGTCTTAAATGAGAGAAAATAATTTGGTATAAACAAAAATTTGCTCTTCCATGTGGTTTTCACATATCACTAAATGAAAAATCACAAGGCTAAGGGATTTTACGATTTTACTTCATTTGGGTAAAAAATCAAATGCCGAAGGAATTTTGTTTTATTCTCGAATCCAAAGAGAATTTCGATTAGAAAATAGATGTCGACATTAGAAAAAGTGAGCTCCTGGTTCATATACGCATTTTCTTTAATTTAACATAGGAAAATAAATTTTTTACCCCAAGTTACAATGTTGCGCCATAATATTTTGTTTGCAGATAGATATCAAGACTGAAAATATATTGAAATTTTTTTTTGTTTATTTAAGAAAAGTTATGAAATGATAGGCTGTTTGAAACTGCAAATTTAACCATAAATAACAGCAATTTTAAAAGTCGATTATCGTTGAGATATGTTTACTGTAAAATATTGATTTAATTTTAATAAATTGTTTATTCTTCAGGCGGTATAAAAACGCACATCGAAATTTTACACAATCTGCAAGTTATTTTTACAAAAAATGTTAAGGCAAAACACAAAAACTTGTTTATAACACATATTATTAAAAAAAAACCATTTAAGCAAAAAAAAAGAAGCATTTTATTGAAAAAAATTTTTTTTTTCAAACATTTAATTTCAACATTTTATTTCAAACAATTAATTTCAACATTTTAATTTCAAACAATTAATTTCAACATTTTATGAAAAACATTTAATTCAAAATTATTAAAAAAAAAAATCTCAAATTTCGAAAGAATAAGACAGTAAAAAAAAATGCAAGGGAGTTTGCCTACAACATTAAGGGAAGAAAAAAAATTCGCTAATTTTGAAAGAATAAGATGAGCACAGAAAAATGCCAGAATAAGAAAAATTAATATTTTTTCAGTAAATGTTTTCAGGTGCATTTTTGTACTCGTTTCATAAGTTTTATTTATTTTCAGAACTAAGTTTGGTTTCGAAAATACTCTAATCGAATAGTGTGTTATACCTATGGATTTACTCAGTCTTCTTTACTAGACAAATTTCTATTTTAATTGAAAACAAAAAACGCCTATGGCTTGTCCATAATAAATCAATTGTCCATAATAAATTGATTATGTGTTTTTTTAAATGTCTGAAAAACGCTTTACTTTATCATATTTTACCGCTTTTTTTGGCCAAAATTCTTCCTTTCAAAAATTCTCAACCAAAATAATATTTTATAAAGTTGTATTTTCGAACTAAAAGGAAATAGAAAAAATGCTTAACCCATCTTCACTCTTTAACCAAAAAATTTATTTTTATTGTTGTAAGGTGCTCTGCTAACAGCGAAAAAGTTACGAATTAAATTAATTTTTTTACCTAATTTTTACAGCATGTGGTGTATCTGATTTCGTTGAACAGCGCATTATTAATGGAGAAATAGTTGAAGATTACACAAAATACCCTTGGATTGTAAGTATTTCTTTCTCAATGTTTGAAGAAATATTGTAAGCTTGATTATTCTACTTGTTTCTAAGTTTCTTATATTTGTTTGCCTATTGAATTAGTTTTTTCTTTGTAAATACAAGTGAAAGGAATCAAAATTTATTATCTTTTTAAAACAAGGTTAAATTAATTATAATTGAACTAAAATAGAAACGAATATATTTAAGGTTTAAAAAGAATCCTTTGATTGTGAGCATTTCTGTTTCAAAATTGAAGAAATCTAGAAAGCTTGACAATTCTGTTTCCAAATTTGTTAGATTTGTTTATTTGCTCAATGAATTAACGTTTTTGTTAATATGAATAAAGGGAAGAAAATTTAATTTTCGTTAAACTTTTTTTAAAAAAAAGCTGAAAATGATTACTTAAAGTAAAAATCAAATTGAATATTTAAGTTTCAAAAAATTTCCTAAGACAAGCTTTTCACCAGTTCCAATTATAACAAACTCAATTCTCACCAAATGTAAAGCAAAATCAATTATTATTATGAGCCCTAACCTCTCCTTCAAAATGTTAGCGCTGTGCTGAATCTCTTTGTATATGCTGGCATTCTTAAAAGAATTGTCTGGACTCAGATGATTTCTTTAAAACATCTGAGCTGATTATTAGCTCATGTCAGACTTTAAACTTAATTCACAAACATTTTTTCCCCTCCTGGGTGGATATGATTAAAATCAATGAATAGTTCTTATCTTTTGAAATTTTTATAAGCTTAAACAATGCAGGGCTGATTCCCTTTAGTAGAAAAAAAAAACTATCAGCTGGATGGACATCATTAAAATCAACTATTCTCTTTTTTCGTCATATTTTATAAGCCTAAACAATGCAGTATATTAATTATCAATTGCCATATTAATAAAACTTGTCCACAAATTTTTCACTTTTAATAAAATGTAGCTTTTCCTCATGATTAAATTTTCTACCATTTTCATAATCAGCATGAATGATGTAAGTCCTGCAGATGAACAAAAACTAACAATCATGAATATGTGTTACAATCTTAAAAACTTATTCGCTAAATATGGTTATTTCATCTTATTTTATGAACAGCCTTTAGCAAATTCTTTTAATACATAAAACTTAAGAACTCCCTTTTTTATTAACTTTGAGAGAACCACTATCATATTGTAAGGAACTTAATTTTTAGGTTGGTTTGATACTCTCTAAATCGAACCCTCCTTGGGGTTCTTGTGGCGGAGTTTTAATTTCCCCAACATTTGTCTTAACGGCAGCGCATTGTGTTCCCGCCAGGTAAGTAAAATGAATCTTATGCACTTACATGCAGTTGTTATGGTTATAACCTTAATTAATAATAACTATGGCTTATTAAATTGTTTATTAAATTGCATAATTTTAAATTACGAAATTTGACTAAAATTTAACTAAATAAACATAGTATTTTGGAACCTTGTTCCTTAAGAACATAGGAAGGGTAGCCCCAATCTCAGAAACATAGTCTAAATAGTTAAGTCAAGTAATCGGATAAATGTTAGGGCCTTTAACGTTGCATTCACTTTATGAGAATTTCGATATATCTCTGAAACATTAAAACCTTTTGTGTACAACTATAAAATTCGTTTTTCTGAAGACAATTCCAAGTAAAAATATAACGATTTATTATTATTTAATTTAACAATGGTCGAAATATATATACATATATATCATATTAGTATTCAGAAAATAATTAAAATTTAAAAAAAAATTTATAAAAAGCTATTTTACTCTAATAGACACGCGCAAAAGCTGATGACGAAAATCAGAGTATATGCATGTAATATACAATAATGAAATACGATATAAGCATTGAAAAATGTAATGAAAAGTGTTGTTACTCATCAGCAGCTAACAACACTTCGAAGTTTTGAAAAAAAAAAGCTGGATTTGCTAAGAAGATAGCATATTTATGACATCTACTCCATTATTTACAACTAACTCTGTGAAGATTTTGCGACGCAAATAAAGGCATTGTCTTTTGGAAATTCCTACCTGAACCACCAATTCTCTCTGCAAATGACATTAAAGGGATATTTAGAATATTTCAAAATTGATAGCATTCATGCAACCTGGGATAGAAGCTATGTTAAGTTTGCCATCATAGTAGAGACTTTCTAACAGAAATAATGAGTTTTCACTTTGCTGTATAATGGAAAAGAAATAATATTGTTTTTTTATGACATGATATGACGACTCAAGGAAACTTAGGGGCTATTCTTAATAAGATTGTAGATGGCAAAAAGTAGCAGTTTCAGTTAGTTGCAGAATTGGCGGATGCCATCATTTAAACTTGTCATAAAGTTACGAACGTCCTCAAGAACTTAGTAAAACGATACACAGCATCATACATATCAAAAATCGTACATAAACACGGCGATAACATCAGCTATAATTACAAGTTGTTTCACTTCGCAAGGACACTTTTTTACTTACTCGACGTTATTCCTGTCACGCAGAACATGAACATGAACTCCTTGAAGATATGCGTTTTTTACTATATGTTGGTGCATGGTGGTGGTTATTGAAGGATAAGACAATGTTAAATCTGTTTAATTGGACATTATAGCAAGATTGTTACAGGTTGTTAAACCAGGCTTTTCGAAAGGTAGATCTCCGCACATCTCTAGGGGAATAGATGGCGCTGCTGTCACTAAGAGGTGGTGATTCAGTGTTGGAGTACTACTTCATGTATGTAACATATATATGTTTGGTTCTCAATGGTGTTTTCTTCGGGACAAATTATGACTCAAAGTTAAAGTTGCTTTATAAACACTTTATAAAGCAACTTTACTTCAGTGTATATAATGGTAAGTGAGACACATTATATACACTGAAGAGCCAAAAAAACTGGTACAGACATGAGTATGCAAATAAAGGGGTATGGAGCCAATCAAAGTACAGCGCTGCGATCGGCAACGCGTATATAAGACAACGAGTGTCTAGCACAGTTCTTAGATCGGTTACTGCTGCTACTATGCCAGGTTATACAGATTTAAGTGAGTTTGAACGTGGTGTTATAGTCGGCGCACGGGAGATGGGACATAGCATCTCCGAGATAGCGATGAAATTTGGATTTTCACGTACGACCGTTTCACGAGTATACCGTGAGTATCGGAAATCCACCAAAATCCTCAGACATGAACATTATTGAACATATTTGAGATGCCTTGCAACGTGATGTTCAGAAGATATCCCCACCCCCTCTTTCTCCCACTGGTTTATGGACAGCCCTGCAGGATTCATGGTATCAATTATCTCCAGCACTACTTCACACATTCATCGAATCCATGCCACGTCGTGTTGTAGCACTTCTGCGTGCTCGCGGGGACACGATATTAGGCAGGTATACCAGTTTTTCTGGCTCTTCAGTGTATTATACTCATGCAGAATCTTCGTTGTGTTTATTTTCTAACAAAACTTAAATTGTGATGTTTAAACTTTCGTTTTTAGTGTGATACGTTAGTTTATTATGAAAATGACTAAATTAATTTTCCTTTCCTTTTAACCAAACCTTTTTATGTGCTTCATGGTGCCCGATTTGTGCATTGCAGGGGAAAGGAAAAGGTGCTAATTGGATTGTTAGGCAAAAATAAAAAGAAACCTGCTAAAACAGTGCGGGCCAAACGCTTCATTGTTCATCCTGACACTGGCATCGACTTGGCCCTTATAGAACTAGAGAATTCCGTTCCTTGCACTCGGTACAATAAACCAATTTGTGTCGATCCACGTCAAAATATCGCAACAGTTGACAAGATAATGACTATTGCTGGTTTTGGTGTAATAACAGTGAGCAGTAGGTATAGTTAGTTATTCCTTACTACAAAGCCGTCTTAATAGCATGCAGAACCCCTGGCACATAAATATTTTTGGCCGCTATAACATGTCATATGTTTTTAAATCGAACTGAAAAATTTGACATAATAAAATAAAGCATTTTTAAGACATGCAATAATTTTCACAAATTTAAACACATTTTGGTTACCCCAGAAACTCAATGCATATAAAATAAAGCGTTTTAAAACTATGCATAATTTTTTAAAGAAAAATTGTGATGCTATCCAGCTGTAATCCTGAAATAGTAAAATAATTTTCGAAACCCTGGAAGCTAATTAAAATAATTAAATTAAAAAAAAAAAAACGTAAGAGTATGAAAAAGAAATCGAAATATATAAATTATTTTCGCCACAAGTAAATGCATTTGTTCCCAACGGACACACGAGAAGCATGGATGGGAGATTCAAAATTGACGAATTATCAAAATATAACTTAGCCAAAACAAAGCCAACCCCGCATAATCAATATTGGGTTTGAAAATACTTTGGCGATCACGAGTCGCTAACAAAACTGTGGGAATTATAATAACCATGTAACTGAAACATATTTGAGGTAAGAAATTAATGATAAGGAGTTATAAATAAACTTTTGATTCGTGAGTTAATGAGTCTATATTAGTATTAAAATAAAAAGTTGGATCGATAAGAAAAGAATAAAATATTTCATGTTCGCTTTTATAAAGATTAACTCATTGATTTACTTTTAAAATAATTGGATTAATAATGATTTGAAAAAAAGAATAGGTTTAAGTAATTAAAGATAACTAATGGGCTGCGCCCCCTGCTCGCCAACCCCCGAAATTTGCCACGCAATCTTATATGGTTTGCTTCGCAAACCAAGCTCGCTTCTCTCGCTACTTACTTAGGTACATTCCAAATGCACAAAATTCTAAGAATTCAAAACAATCAGTCAAATCCATATAACAACTTTTTTTTTTAAAAAAAATTACATCTTTTTAGTAAATACTAAGTCATTAAAATAAATTTGAATTCAAATAAATGACATGTAATTCGTTANACCGTTTAAGTGTGAAATAGTACTGAACGCCGGATGTAAAGCATCGGCTTCGATGAAGATAATTTTGAGAGCATTTTTTTGATAATTCGTTGAGAATTCACCCGATTAGACATATAATGCTCACTACGTGCTCTTGCGCGCAGAAGCTTATCAATTAAAACGTATTAGCGTTTTACATAATATAGATTAGCCATATGATGCTCACTACGTGCTCTTTGCGCGCCGAAGCATATCAATTAAAAATGAATACTGTTGCCAACGCGAGAAAAGAAATATCATCGGTTTTATTGATACATACGTACGTATTAGCGTTCTATATAATATAGATAGATAGATTTGAAAAAAAAAATAGGTTTAAGTTATTAAAGATAATTTTAAAAGTTAGGAAATATGTAATACCAATTGTGGCATCACAGTTGCTTTTTTAAGTTTTCCTGGGAATAAATTATTCAAATTATTGGTGTTTGCATGATAATCAATCACTGTTTGTCTAAAGAAAAACAAAATGCACACTTTATACAACAGAATATATTTATTTTGAAAAAAATATAAGGTAATTTTGTTCACTCTTAGTTTCTTTTATCATAATATATGAAAAGTAAGATTCTCATAAGCCCTCCTTGTGCCCGGGAGCTCCTGGCACTATCCGAATGTGCCCATGCGTTAAGACGGTACTGTTTTATGCCTAACTTTATACGTAAAATTTAAAATTCGTTTCAACACAGTTTTGAATGTTTTAAATTTAAAAATTTTTATTTCTGATTATTTATTTTTTAAATCGATTTTAATTAGATTTTTTTAATGTTGTGCTAAAGAATACTTCAGAAGACATACCTTTGTGAAGTTTTCTAAAAACACTATTTTTAGAATATTAAAGAGCTTTTATAATGTATAAAGTAAAACTTTTATAGATGGGATAAAAAATTAGCACTTTTTGTATTGATGAAATAAGATTTAACAGAAATTGAATGGAAATTGTTTTTAAATAACGCTTTTCGTTACATTTAATCGCAATAACTTTTTCACTTCTGTCTTCAAATCTCAATAATTTTTTTTTTCAAATTTATTAAATTATATTTTTCAATCACCTGTAAGTGAAGGATTTATTTTGACTCTAATATTACTTAAATATTTCTAACAGTAGATTGTGTCCAGTAGCTGCCAGAAAGCAATCATTTAAAATTTTAAGCGAAGCAACTAGTTAGCGTTATCAAGTATTGTCGATTCTTGAGAATTAATAATATTCAAATATGACTATACTGAAAAGATTTCAAAACTTAATTAATCTGACAAGCAATATTTAGTCAACATTTTAAGGCTTAAAAAGTTAATTAAAATAATTTTTTATAATTGTTTATTTAGATAAACTGATTATAAAAGGAAATGCAAAACTTTAAAATAAAATTTGGCTCAAATGGTGACGTTAGATTAGGAATGATAGTAATAATTGTAGTAAAGGATTTTAGCATTTTTATCGTATTTGTGGGGATACAGTCTGGCTATCGAAATTTTAACCACTACCCTAGCCAGATTACTCCACTTGTTATAGAAGCGTCGTACGTGAGGACATTGGACGCATTAAACGGTTTTCGATTACTACAAACATAGATTATCACGATATAATCATCAAGGGGAATTTATCGCCATTCAAAATTCAAACCATTCTCCGAATTGCTCAAATTTTAACTGAAACTCTGTACTTGATGACAATACAAGATGCAACTTTTGTCTGTTACATAAAGAATTTAAAATACTCTGATATTTTAATTTTGTTTTGTTTTTGTTTGGCTCAGATCGTACAGAAGTACTTCGAGAAGGTACTTCACGTATTGTTGACTTCAGGAAGTGTCCTCCTGATTATAGCGAATCAATGCACATCTGTGGAAAGGCAAATGGACGTACAAGGGTTTGCTTCGTAAGCATCTTTTTTAAAATTTATTTGACAAAATAAATTTTATCAATTACTAAACTTATTTTTCTTTAATGTCCAATCATTTCATGGACATTTTCGTATGTGTTAAAGTTCGTATCCAAGCGAATAAAAGAAATGAAAATTTAAAATACCAGAAAATGTGCCATACAATACTTTTGAAGTATAAATAGACGTCTACACAGTAGTTTAGAATAATAGCTCATCGTATTAAAGCATTAATAATTTGAAATCCGCTTTCAAAGCGATTGAAAAGCTCAGATTAATTAATATTCACTTTACATTAAATTTTTTCACAGGGCCTGATTGAGGTCCTGGGTAAAGTAGGGGAGAGTGGGGTCAATTGTAACATTTTTTACTTAACTATTTTTAACTAACAGAAAGTCCAATATATTATTAGTATTAATTGATAGACGAGTAAAGTAGACTATCCTCCACTAGAAAAAAGGAAATAAATACCTTATTTTAAATGTTATTATATTAGTTATTAAAATTTTTTGACAGTCGTGCACTTGTTACAATTGCCCCCACTTACGGAGTCAATTGTAACAGTTCATAAATTCAACTAAAACATAGTTAATTATACATATTATCATAGTTTTGATATATTTTTTTATTTATCAAAATAGAAGTGATATTTTAGGAGTAAAAATAATAATGAGCAGAGACCTAAAGGGTTAAACTTTTAACTTTAAGGGGTTAAATTTTTTTTATTTATGCTGTGAAAGGTGACAAATAAAATAATGCACATGAAACATAATATAAATGATATAGGAAACTATTGGTGGTTCTTAATGAGTTAAGTAATGGTTTGTAAACATAAGATTATTTATTTTCAGCTGTAGCAATCGTTCCTTTACTTATTGTTAAAATCGTCCCCAAGACGCCATTTCAGCTTCATTTGTTAAAAACAATGCTAGTTAATTANTAACCACTACCCTAGCCAGATTACTCCACTTGTTATAGAAGCGTCGTACGTGAGGACATTGGACGCATTAAACGGTTTTCGATTACTACAAACATAGATTATCACGATATAATCATCAAGGGGAATTTATCGCCATTCAAAATTCAAACCATTCTCCGAATTGCTCAAATTTTAACTGAAACTCTGTACTTGATGACAATACAAGATGCAACTTTTGTCTGTTACCCAAAGAATTTAAAATACTCTGATATTTTAATTTTGTTTTGTTTTTGTTTGGCTCAGATCGTACAGAAGTACTTCGAGAAGGTACTTCACGTATTGTTGACTTCAGGAAGTGTCCTCCTGATTATAGCGAATCAATGCACATCTGTGGAAAGGCAAATGGACGTACAAGGGTTTGCTTCGTAAGCATCTTTTTTAAAATTTATTTGACAAAATAAATTTTATCAATTACTAAACTTATTTTTCTTTAATGTCCAATCATTTCATGGACATTTTCGTATGTGTTAAAGTTCGTATCCAAGCGAATAAAAGAAATGAAAATTTAAAATACCAGAAAATGTGCCATACAATACTTTTGAAGTATAAATAGACGTCTACACAGTAGTTTAGAATAATAGCTCATCGTATTAAAGCATTAATAATTTGAAATCCGCTTTCAAAGTGATTGAAAAGCTCAGATTAATTAAGATTCACTTTACATTAAATTTTCTCACCGAGCCTGATTGACGTCCTGGGTAAAGTACTGATTTGGGGGCCCTCAAATTTCCGCTGATTTCAATTTTTTTTTAAGAAAGTGATGTCCATGCTCAAATCAGGCCTAGATTTTTTCGTCATTTTTGTTCCTACTTACAAATGGTACTTACTCTCTTTTCATTTTACTGTATCCATGTAGCAATGAAAAATGTTTGAAATGAAAGTTCAGTTTCCTCGAAGTTCGTTTAACATTAGCCACATATCTAGTAGTAAGAGAAAAATAACATGCTGTTTAATTTACTTCTACCAACATATCAGCGAAGTCTTACAAATTTTTGATAATAATGCTTTCTTTATTTAAAGTGGTTGCGGTATTTATATTTTGCTTTAAAATTTTGAATTAATGAATTTAATTTTCAATTTGACCAGTAATGTATATATATGAATTAAGTAAACATAGATAAAAATGCAAAATAATCAATAGTACGTTTAGTTTCAGGCAAAGTGAGAAGAATTATTTCTGTCGACAATTATAATTCAATTGTCATCTTACTACCAGTTGTGAAAATCATTTTCGGAAAGAGCTAAACTGGGTCTAAATGCAAACACAAAATAGTGGTTTAACGTTTACCCTAAATTTACGTTTTTATCCTATATGTACAACGGGATGCAGTTAATCCTATGTGAGATAACAGCTTTACTTTGTATGCATATGATTCGGTCAAATCTCTGTTTCCTTCTACATTTTCACCTCCTATGCATCTATAATAAAAAGTGTTCTTCCCAATTTTACTTTAACTCTACTAATACGAGCATCACTTTATCTCTTCAAACAAATGCATAAAACGTTCCGATTTAAGCTATAAATACATTTTTATATTCAGTTTAAAAATCTGTATTTGACTTACACACTGCCCCGGTAAGCATTCAGCAAAATAACGGGTACTGAAGATTAAGTTTTCTTTTTATTTGTAAAAAGTAAACAAAAAATTAGGGGATGGTTGCTGAGACTCCTTTTTTCTCTTAACTTGTTTCCTTCAATTAAAATTTAAAAGTGAAATTGGGAAAATATTGTAAAGAACAAAAAGTAAAGAATTTTTTTTTATGGCACTTGATTGCAGGCTGTACAGGGATTTCTCCAATATTTTTATTACCATTGTAAAAGGCTCAACTGAAATTTAAACAAAATAATGTCTTTATGTATAATTATGTACTATATATTTCCAAATTTTGCTACATATCTTTTAGATAAAGTTGAATTTTTATCATTATATTCTTCGTCTGGCAGAATTGGGGTCGCAGGCAAATTTCTATTTATCAAGATAGTCTGGAAAATTTACTCCCTGAATTCTGCTACCTGTAAGTTAGATAAAACTGAATTTTTACCATATATTCTTCGTCTGACAGAATTGGGGTCGCAGGCAAATTTGTATTTATCAAGATAGTCTTGAAAATTTACTCCCTGAATTCTGCTACCTGTGTGTTAGATAAAGCTGAATTTTAGCATTATATTCTTTGTCTGACAGAAATGAGGTCGCAGGCGAATTTGAATTTATCAAGGGAGAATTTATCAAGTCTTGCAGATTTACTCTGTAAATTCTGCTAACTGGCACGTAAGTTGTCAGAAATCGGAAGTTTTAGCAAAATATTTAAATACAAATATTTTTTTGCAATTTTTTAAAAAAAATTTCTGATATTTTTATTTTATCTAGGGTGATTCTGGATCTTCAGGTTTCCTTCAGCATAAAAATAGATTTTATACCGTCGCGGTGGTTTCTTACGGTGATACTCAATGCGCGCAACACGATATTTCTCTGTTTGTGAGAACTGATGCCAACCTCAGCTTCATCAGAAAACATGTCAAAGACCTTCCAAAACAGCCTCGTTGATAACTTTCATTATTGAGAATGAAGAAAAGAATCATTCTCATTTTGTTTCTCTTGAGGAAATAAAAACAAAAATTATTTTCTGGCTTAGTTTTGAATTATTAGAAATTATTTTCTGCTTAGTAATGCTTTAGTTTTGATCCGAACGTATTGAAATGTGATTAAACTCCAGTGTCAATTCCTTTTCATTTTGTTCCATGCAAATCGGCAAAAAATAATAATAAGTAATAAAATATATAATATTATGAAATGCTAGATGAATTAAAATATTTCAGTAGTTTATTGATTATAATATGAATATAACTGAATTGAAGCAATAAAGAAAAAAAAACAATAGAAATAAAAATATGGCCACCGAAGCCGACGTCCTCAGGGGGTACCAGCTCCGGAAGCTATAGAACAAAACCTTTTCTATTGAGAGAGCGGACAAATGTCAAAATTAGCTCTCTCAATAGAAAAGGTTTTGTTCTATGGCTTCCGGAGCTGGTACCCCCTGAAGACGTCGGCTTCGGTGGCCATATTTTTATTTCCATAGTTTTTTTCCTTATTGCTTCAATTATTCTTTCTTTTGAAAATCTGCTGCTTTGCGCTTTTCTTTCAAGGAAAGTTCTGTTATCATAGAATTAAATATTTTGTATTCTTTTACTTACTTGAATATAACTGTTCACTTAAATGTTGTCATTTCGAAATCATACTTTTTACAACATAAGTTTAAAATATAAAATATCAGCATATTATCTTAATTGTCAGTCACTCTAAATTTTTCTGATTACGGAACACTGTCTTAACTTTTTTCAAAACTCTTTCTGGAACAGTAATTTTCGAATGAAAATTTTAGTCAAGCAGGACATTAGCAAGTGCTACCATATACAGTACATTTAAAGTCATAATCGAGATTGCTATATTAAAATTGTAAAGAGTCAAAAGTATTCCATATTTTTCTCCTTTATATAAAGCTATATTCTCTGAATTTACATAAAATCCCTTAAACAAAAACAGAAAAAAAAATCAAAACGAGACGATAATGACAAAATAGTAATTTTCTGGCGGTTCCAGGTTAAAATACGTGTCCTCTCAGCGATGCTAGTTTCATAAAATTAGTTTTGTGGAGACAGCTTATGATATTTTGGCGAAACATCTCAACATTAGTTTGGTGAGGTTTGTTTTCACCTTTTAAATTGTATATGAAAGCTCGAAGCTAATTCGAATGAAAATATTCTTGCACACAATTATTTTTAATTGCTTTACATGAAATTCGGAGAGATAATACAACACATTTTTTACAGTGTACACTGGAAAATGTTTTAGTGTATCAGAACACCAAAAATGGTGACATCAACTTTACACGAAAGCAGTTTTCCACCACATCTTTACTTGGTGTAAGTAGGTTGAACTCCGACCCACCCCATGGGGGTATACGGAGATAAAAGTAAAATTATTACAATAAAATTTCTCTAAAAACTAAAGTTACAGTAAAATTTCGCCAAATGACAGTGGTGGTGATCAGTTAAAAGTGGATTAACAATAACGTTTGACAATTAAAAACATGTGTTAAAGGCAATGAAACCCAATAGCGCCGGTGTAAATGTCGAGAATTAAATGATTATAATAATAAGGAAACAAGAGATTAAAAAAAATTCTCAAAACTAAAATCAATGAAAGCTAAAAGTCCAAATAGTAAATGTCTAAAAGTAAAAGTCTGACTAGAAGTCTATGAAGTCTAAAATCAAAAGTAGATAAAAATTCAAAATGTAAGGCTAAAAGTTGATTAGTAAAAATTAACGATGACATGCTCTATTGTTGGTTCATGACTGGGGCCAGTTGATCTGGGGCTAGAATGTNATAGGCTCCTCCCACTAACATATTATCTTTATGTTCAGTCTCTCTAAATTTTTCTGATTACCGAACACTGACTTAACTTTTTAAACTCTTTCTGGAACAGTAATTTTCGAATGGAAATTTTAGTCAAGCAGGACATAAGCAAGTGACACCATATACAGTACATTCAAAGTCATGATATGAGAATGCTATATTAAAATTGTAAAGAGTCAAAAGTATTGCATATTTTCCTCCTTTATACATAGTTATATTCTCTTGATTTACATAAAATCAATTAAATAAAAACAGAGAAAAAATCAAAACGACACGTTAATAACAAGACGGTAATTTTATAGTGATTCCAGGTTAAAATGCGAGTCCTCTCGGCGAAACTAATTTCATAAAATTAGTTTTATGGAGACAGCTTATGATATTTTGGCGAAACATCTCAACATTAGTTTGGTGAGGTTTATTTACACCTTTTAAATTGTATATGAAAGCTCGAAGCTAATTCGAATAAAAATATTCTTGTACACAATTATTTATAATTGCTTTACATGAAATTCGGAGAGATAATACAACACATTTTTTACAGTGTACACTGGAAAATGTTTTAGTGTATCAGAATACCAAAAATGGTGACACCAACTTTACACGAAAGCAGTTTTCCACCACACCAAAACCCAAGAAATAGTACCTTGTGCTGTGAAACACATTGGTTGTTCTTTCCCTTTACTTGGTGTAAAGCAGCCTCCACTAACCACGATGTTTGTTATTTAGTAATACGAAAATTTATAAATTCAGTTAGATAAGATATACATAAGAATCAGTAACGTTATTTTTGCTTGACAACATAAAGTAAGAATCAGTAAATTTAGGTTGCAATAATTCTTAAAACTAAAATCAGTTTGTAAAACAAACATACACGTAGAAGATGAATATGAGCTATATGCTTAACAGAGTAGGAGCGGATAAAAATTATACATTATAAAAATAATGTTCTCTAAATTTTTTTGGAAAAAACGTGCTCTTCTTACCAAATACGCAACTTTTCAATGGAGCAAAAAGTTGGACAATCTAAGGCCTTTGATTTAGATTTTAAAACAAAAGCTCTTTAAAAAGTAAATAAATGTAAAATACTCGAAACCTGAAAAGAAAATCAAAACAGAGAATTATTAGGCTATGTTTTCTTAAAAAATACGTTTTTAAAATCCAAAACGAAATTTAAAACATTATTTTTTCTTTTAAAATTAATTATGATTGTTTCTGTATTTCAAATGTGAGTTTTCCAAACAATAAATGCTTTTTACATAATTTTGCTTGTATAATAGTTTTAAGAGAATGCGTGTTTTGTTTCCCAAATAAAAATTTGCATTTGATGATCAAATAATATACATTTTTCTGAAAGAAGTGCTTTCCTTAGATTTTAAGATGTCAACTATGTTATTAAAAGAGTCAGATACTTAAAACTCTATTTCTCAGGAATTAATCGACAAATTTAATTCAAATTTTGTATTTTGCTATATAAAATTACATTCCTTAAAGTGATGCAAAAAATTGTATTCTTACAATTCAGTTAAATATACAGAATTTCTATTTGTGTACATAAAAACTTTATGGTTTGAATTCTATTGACTTTGTTGTTGACTTTTATATTATTCAATTCAACTTGAAATACATACGTTTCATTTGTCTTAACAGCAATGTGTAAATAGGTTTAAGTAGAGAGCTGTAATTTTTATTCCTGAAACCCAAATAACTTCCAAATTGTTAGTAATTGTTTTGATGCCTTAATATAGTGTTTCCCAAACTTATGACTTTTGTGTAACCTTTCTAAATTTTTCGCAACGCTGCGTACCACTAATAAAAAAATGAATGTATTTTTTACTATAAAAAATTTGCCAAAAGTTAAAAATCACAACTGGCTGTTGACACCACTAATTATTAACTGTTAACTCTGCAAAAAATAGCCAATAGAAACATACGTAATCGTAAATTTTCATGGCTAGCTTTGTTTTTAAATAAAATTTTGTGAAATTTTTGTTTGTTGCAGGATATTTCGCATAAGAACGTGTAGCCCCGCTAAACTGGTCTCGTACCCCTGGGGGTACGCGTACCACACTTTGGGAAACACTGCCTTAATATATATTATTCAAAACCTAAGTAAGGGACTGACACATTAAATTCTTTTTGAAGCATATGGAGGTGCGTGTTGCCTTCTCATACTAAAACGTACGCAAGGTTAATTTACATCCTTAAAAAGAAGGCTGAAATCTACTTTTCGAAATAAGTGTAAAGAGAGTAAAATCCGCCATGTGCATTTGTTCTCATTATTCTTTTTCGGAAAAAAAAAGATAGTAAATCTTTTCATCACGATCCTGCTTTTAAATCGCGCGAGTTATAAAAATAAGTGTATAGAGCAAAAAAGCAATACTATTACTTGAGATTCGCTTCATTCGAGCTCACCTGAACAACGCAAACTTGTTGCAGTGAGCGTAAAGAGTGAGTTGAATGAGAGAGAAATAATATTGTCATTTGCGTGTCTACTTTTTATGTAATCATTTATTGCATGATAATGCTATACTCGGGCTTCAAACAAGGGGTTATTGTAAAAAATATAAAACGAACTCAACTCATAACTGCCAACTTTTACGCATTTGTCGTAAAATTTTATTTCTATATTTAAAGTGGTAGTAAAATGTATGCTTTCTATACATTCCTTGCAATTATAAACTTAATTTATAATCTTTTTGATCCACGACTATTTTTATAAAAAATTAACCTTATATAGTAATATGTAATACATTTGATGTCGGCATAAACTTGTTCAAAATACAATGTATTTTTCTGCCTATAATTGCAATTTATATTCCATTTGTCTACCACTGGCGAAAATCATCCTTGAAAGGATTAAAAGTTGGCAGGTATTCAACTCACACCTGCTTTAAAATAACAGACCTTAGAACAATAATATTTTATTAAAAAAGTAATGCTGCTATATATTTTATTAAGTAAATACCTACTGGTATTTATAATATACTCTGGTATTTATAATTTTTTTAATAGGTTTGAATATAAAGAGATTTTTTTTTTCTAATTAATTTTGTACTACGTTACATTCATGTCTGTATTATCTTTTTAGTGTTCGGTTTCGGGGAGAAAGACTATTATACTTTCTTTTTCTACATAAATATTGATTATAATTTAGGCGTTGATTATAATTTAGGAAAGCAGTTAGTTTGTAAGTTATAATACTCAAGTAATTTATTATGCACGAAAATATTTGAAAAACATTTTTAATAGAGTGTGAATAAATGGAGAATAATGATAGAAGCAATAATTTTTTTTAAGACAAAAAATAAACAACCCTTTTCAATACATTTTTACATGTAATAAAATATGCAAAAAGCTCTTAAAACAAACTTTGAATTTTTTTACTATATCATTAAATAATTTAGAGAGCTTAGGGAATTTTTTTAAGAAAAATAATTTCTGAACTTAATATTCAATATTATGATGTATTATTTTTAAAGAAACACAAATTTGAAGTTATACATTGTATTCGGTATTTCTGAGAATATAATCAACATTTATTCATTTTAGAGAAAGAAAATGAAAAAAAGTGTAAACATTTCGAAATCGTCAAAAATTATAAATTGACAATTTTAGTAAAAAGTGTGACGTGGTAGTACAATGTGCAGTGGAGCGCAAAAAAAAAAAAAAAAGATATCACCTTGAATAACTTTTGTTCTAACGAACGGATTTTCACGTAATCTTAAAAGTTCCTGGGGGGGACCTCAAATCTGCTAACTATTTAGTGTTAACTATTAGTTACGTTACGAAATCGAACACAAAAACGCGGATTCTTAATCTTCGAAACATAGGGGGTAGCCGCAATATGGGAAATATGGTTTGGTCAGGAGAGCGATTCAAAGTTTGGACCCCTTAATAATAATTTCACTTTTCTTAATCATATTTTTAAAACTCATTAAGCAATTCAAAAAACAATTGCACCCACTCATAAAATTCATTTACCCAAAGATAATTTCATGCAAAAAATAATTTTCAATAATTATTTATTATTTTTTATTATTTAATTTAATTGAGGATGAAAAAATACTGAATTATAAGGTACACATATTTCTCATAACAAATCAATCTGCATATTTTTCCATTGAGAAATCTGAAGTCTCAACTGTTTATATTTAGTAGAAGTTGAGAAAAATTAAAATTAATTATTTTAACAAAAATAATTTGGCGACAATGAAGAAATATTTAAATGGGCCTATTAATATTAAAATGAGGTTAACTTACGAGAAACTTGACTTACGTGCTCGTAGCATAAAATTTCATTCATATTTTTTTTTTGCTAATAACCTATTGCTAATCTTTTATTTTCATTTTCTAAATTATAAAATACGATGCTTCTTTCTAAGTCGTTTAAAAACATATTCGTAATTTAGTAACGAAATTTGAATAAAACATTTTATTGCATAACGAACAATTTATCCACAAATGTCGAGTTTTATAAAAGCATACTTCTGCTGGAATATGATTGTACATCGTGTTTAAATTTAATGTGATTATAGTTTATTTTTCTAGTTTGTTTTTTCAATAGTTGATACAATTTCAATAATATACACATATATTATAATTTTTAATAATATATTTATAAATTTCTTCAAATTTATATTTTATAATAATTAATACGAATACGTAGTCAACATTTTAAAGCATCATAAAATTTCTCAACCTCTCATATATCGTCTTGATAATAAAATAAATTTTTTAATCCCCCATCCGGAAGAGTTTCGTAGAACTATTTTACCAACGATTTAATTAAATGTTAACATTTTTAAAAATCTTATTCTTTACGCTACTACGTATATTACTTCTTGATTAATATATCAATTAATTTTTTTAGTACTTTAAATTAGGTTTTCTTTAAAGTAAAGTTCCTTTTTAAATTATTGTCAAGTTTTTTTTTTGAAGAAAACTTAGAATTATTGTCAGCTAGCTAAGAATAAAACCTTGTTAAGAAATTAAAAACATTCCGCTGTTTAAAATTAATTGATGCGCTGTTTAAAATTATTTGATGCTGATTATTTATTTCGAAAAAATAATATAAATTATTCATTGTCTTTTATTTATTATTTTTTTTGTTTCTTGTGACTTCAACATAGATTATCTAAAATAGTGTTTATTTTTTATAAATCACTACAAAGAGTATAAAGATATCGAACATAAAAAGCTGTCGAATACGAAGCCGAAATTTTTAAGCGTCTTGAAATATCTCAGTATCTTAAATGTCCTGGCATCTTGGTTGAGAAATTAAATTTTTAATTACCTGTCCACTTGTGATTCACAAAACTATCTAACTAATTATTCATTATATCTTTTACTCTCTCACTCTTTATGATACCATGTAGATTTTTCTGGATAATATACTAAACTATTTTGTTTAATTTTTAACTTTAGCACGATTCCCAAAATTACAGTATTATTTGTTATTAGGAAAATGACTTATTTAAGCAGCAAATACTAAAAATTAAAATTCGCAAAAAAATTCCGAAGCTGTGTCAATTTTAGAATCATCTGAGTTTAAAAAAAATTGCAATAAAAAATGCGCAATTTTCGAACTTATTATGATAAATAACAAAAATACGTGGTGAGAAGGTTAACACACTTTTTACAGAAACTGTGAAAACCAATTTTTCTTATATTTCGTCAAAAGAAGATAGGAATGATATTGCTCCAAGGAACCTATAGCGGTATCAAGGATATGCAATTTTACCTCGTTTACTATTATACAATAAATGCATTAAAGCATACAGCTTAAATAATTTATTTTAACCAAATTAATTAATGATTTGAAGCAAATAAAAACATAAACTCGATCGAAATACTCCTTAGATATACCCTAAAATATATGTAGAATAAAATTTGGAATCGATAGATAAAAAATACCTTTTCAAACAACTTCGAGTAGGACGGAAACGCTTACTTGTTCGAAATAGCTGTCCTTGTAACTATTTAATATCGATTCCTGGTTTTAGGGGACATTCCATTTTCAGATTCGAATTTCAAAATTTCAACTGTGAACAGAATTTTTTATGGCCTAAGGCTTGCAGCAAGAAGAAATTGTACTGCATTAATTTTTTTAGAAAGTAGTGAATTATCATTTTTTTAATCTAAGAACCTACGCATATATCTTAGGTAAAACTATTTTTAATATAGAGTGAAATAATTTAATATGCTGTGTTACTAAATGGATAATCCCAAGAAACTGAATCGAAAATATAAAATCTTAATTGATTTTTAAAATAAAATGGATGATAATAAAAATAGACATGTTTTGAGCGTCCAATAATTAAAGTTACAAGTCATTCACGCCTGACAAGTCTTGAGAATGGGCTCTTATATTTGAACGCTCGAAACATGGCGACTTTTACTTCCCTCTTCATATTTTTTGAAGCCAGTTGAGTTTTTATCATCAATTATACTGTTTTACATTTGGGTCTTGATCATTATTTGATAAGAATTTTAAGCTCGTTAAAGTAAACACATGCATTTTAATATTTTAACAGGATTCACGTGTTCTTTAAAAGCGCAAGGGAACCGTAGCATCACTATTGTAAAAGTTAACTTTAACTTTAAAATTTGGAGACCAGATATTTTGAGTTAATGAAATTTTTATATTTGATCTTTTAAATTTCTGTGCCCTCATTTCAGTATCTTAGGGACCATACGAACTAATCAGACATCTTTCAACAGATCATTTTTATCCAACGAAAACCATGTGACCTAAATATCTAGCAGAATAAAGCGATTATGTAAACGATGAATCATACAATATGCGACAGAATATTTCAATATCTTATTCTTAAGCATTACATATATCAATGCTTTTAAAATGCTACTTAACATTCAGCAATTCCTTGAGTAATAGAAAAAAGAAATGTCGTAAATTATACAAAACCTTGTGAATGTGCATATAGAATTACTATACAATTTACATTTTATTTTTTAAGCACTTTTTTTTGTTTCTTCAAACTTTCTGGCCTAGAAGACTTGATTAAAGCTGTAAAAATGATTATCCCTAAAATTTTGTATATAGTTATAATATATTATGTAAATTTGATTTAGATTGAATTCCTGGTATAAATATAGTAAAAACAACATGAAAAATCTAAATAATGTCAGCTAAAAAGTTCATGTAGTTAAATTCTGAAAGCTTAGAAAATCATAAATAATTTATAAATCGATTCAAATTTTCTTTTCAAAGGAGATTAAAAGAAAAAAAAATTAGCTTTTTGGACAGAAATCAGCTTAAAAATTGTCAATTGCTTAGAAACTTCGAGATATTCTCTATTAATTTAATTAAACCTCTCCAAGCAATCACAGAGCATTATTAAAATTTCTTTTTATAGTCAGAGCTTGGTTGCCTAGCAACCGAGTAAAATTAGGTATTCCTCTTTTGAATTAGTCTATGGGTCATCTTAAAATATTAATTTGTGGCGGCGACTTATGTTGGCTGTTTTCTGGACTATCGCCAAATATATAAACCTTTTTTGCGACCCAATTTTTTAAAACTTTTGTCTACCCCTATTTCAAGGGTAAGGATTCCAAATATGTAAAAAAAAAAAAAATTTTTATTNAAAAAAAAAAAAAAAAAAAAAAAAAAAAAAAAATTATACAGAGAAAGTTCGTTTTTGTGTATGATTTCGTAACTTAATTAATAGTTTGCACAAATTAATTAAAATATTTGAAGTCACCACACCAGGAACCATTAAGATTGACATTTAGTTCGTGAAAATTCGATTATTAGAACGAAAGTTATTCAGGGTTTTTTTTTCGGTCTGTAGAATAAAAAGAGTAGGCAATTTGAATTTTTAAAAAATATTTCTTATCTGACAGTGACAAATTTTACATCAGGCTAGGTTTTAAAATTCCGATATGTTATGGTACAGATTACAGAACACTCTGTTTAATTTCATATATTAAACATAAAAAAAAAATTTCTATGTAAAAAGAATTTCCAATCAAATCATAAAAATGTTGCCTTAACCTTTGCTATTTTAATTCATGCAAAATTTGTAAAGAAAATGCTTAATTTTTCGCAAAAATAAATATATAATTATCGTTGTTATTCATAAATATGTAAGAAAAATTTTAAGAAATTCGAAAAGTAAGTAAAAATACCAGTAAAATCACTTATTTCAAAAGGAAGTTTTCCGCTCCGAATTATTTTCTTCCGTTTAGCACAGTCAAAACAATTTTTATATGGATGTTTGTAACACCAATATTAACAAATAATAAAAATATTAATTGATACAAAATATAAATAGCATGAATTTTAAAATGAGTTTTCAGTTTTGTCATGTAAAATTTTTCAGGGTCATTCGATTATGCTTCAAATTTAATAATTAGAGTTCCAGTTCTTAAAATTCTAGATCACTGTTAGGAGTAGTTAGAATACATAGAAACTGGACTCCCTTTTTTATTTGGTGAGATGTGATTACTAAAAAATCTTCAAGAAATCGACCACAATCCTAAGAATATATTCCCTGATGAGGGTAGTCAGATGAACAGTAGAAAAGATATAGGTCTCTTAATCTAGTTTTTAATTTAATGTTTATCGTCATGATTATAAAAGGGAAAACTATTTATAGGCTATATTAATCTCACTATCAATAGCGATATGCTTGCGAAAACAATAAGCTATTTATATATATATAATATGTCTCATACGAATCTCCATATATTAAATCATAAACTTAAAATAGATTTCGTAGAAGTCGTTCTTTCACCAAGAGCCTTAAAAAGTCAAGATGCCAATTAAAAGATTATTTTCTGAAGTTAATGGGTTCTTCAAAAATACTCACTAAGAAAATCCCAAAAATTTCCTATCGTCTGAATGGCGTCATGTTTTGAAACATATCAAATTCTGTAAATTTTCCCGTTTGAAGGATGTTTGACTAAGTTAAGGATATTTTTGCAACCAATTCCTTTTCAGAATTCCTCGTTAATGCAACTAATATAGTCTCTAATTTTTTATATCTGTAGGCGTTTCTCTCAGTAAAAGTGAATGGAAAGTAACGCCTTCTTTCTACTAGAAGTGCTAACTCGAATGGAAACAATTTATTCTGATGATTTTCTAGTGTACAAAGGAGCGTGGTATGATTTTTTCTTTAAACTTTAATTTTAGGGTGCAAAAAAATTATAAATATTATTTAAATCATAATCAATTTATTTATAATCTCCATACTCTCATAATTTTTTGCTCTTCTGGAAACTAGTAAGTTCGGTATTATTGCCACATAAATTATGAAACAAGATCAAGATAAAAAGGGCTTGCATAATCCCGTACTTAACAATAATGATAGAAATGGATATTTGTAATATTTAGTTTTTAGTAATAGTTAATCATTTTTATAGACATAAAAAATCATCGCAGTGAACGCCTAAAGAATGAAAAAATTAAAAAGTATTCTGTTAGAAAGTGTTCTAAATTTTATTGCCATGTAAATAGTTGTATAGTTTCTCCATTATTTTCTATTTTATTATACCAGCGTAAATATTGATATTATTCTTCCCTCTGGGAGTATTATTATATACAAAGCTACTTTAATCTTAATTATGTTTAATTTCCCATCGATTTCATCATATGTTCAACAGACTGATTTCCCACTCATGACTTTACTATTTGGTGCTCTCTCCCCCGAATTCTATTACCATTTCATACATTCCCCCATTACATGTGTCGATTAATGCCGATTTTTTTTTCCTTAAATATAGTATTTCTGCTTTTTATTGTTCACCATTGTTTGCATTTAAAGGCAAGTGTATCATACTTGATTGACGCCGGCCAGGTGGCCGAGTGGTTAGCGTGCCTGACTGCGAAGCCAATGGCTGCAGGTTAGAATCCCGCTCTGGGCATGGATGTTTCTTTCTCTCTGTGTTGTGTGAATGTATGAATGTGGCTCGCCCTATGAACGGGTATTTGTGGCAGTGTGGCGTGGGCAATGTTGCTCGCCTCCGTGACTTTGCTTCACAGGTGCCCACTGCGTAACGGTAAATGAGCAACACTTCCGGCATCTTCTAATGCGAAGAACGAAAGTTTAGTGCCTTCCGTTANGAAAGTTCAGTGCCTGCCGTTATTAAAAAAAAATTATTAATTGACTTGATATGAAATTTCACAGAGTACTTGTTCACAAGCACACACTTCATCCCTTCATTTAAGACGCCCCCTTGATGGGTAACTGAGACAAAACGGAGCGGTACGAGTCGCACTTCGTTGTTGTGGAACTGGGCGTCTGAGGCCTTACGCGAGTCACACTTGCTTGATGCTTGGTATGAGTGGTAGCTCGGTATTTGGCGTGAAGCGCCACAAACCGATTCATCGATACTGGTTTGTCATATGCTCTCAGGTCATAAGGAATATTAAAACTTATATTATTACAAGGGATAGGGGGAATTTTCCCCATTGTTAAATACGAGTCACACTTGTAATCAAGAACTGTATAGGCTAGCTTCCTAGAATATTTAAACTGGTAGTCAAAATATAATTTAAATTAAACAGTTTATCTCTGCTTAAACTTTTAAAAAAATTACTACAAAATTAATTGTTTGTACATGAACCTTTGAGTTATTTGTATGTAATGGTTAAAACGGAGTCAGGAAAGAGAAATAACGAAGTCAGAGAATTATTGATTTTGACACTAGAGCTGCAATTGACAGATTGTATTCGTATTAACGTGTGGTGTTAAAGATATGGGAATATTTCAGATATTTTAATTTTCTGAAATTTTTTAATTTAATTATTTTAAATGATATGTGAAAGCAGTTGAAAACGTCGAGACCTTATTTCAATCTTATTTTAAGTTATTATTACTATTATTTTGCAATAAACATGTTTCCATTTTTCAGCTTTTACGCGCTTTTAAGGTTTCGGTTACTACATAATTTTTTTGCAGAAAATCTGTTTAAATTTTATTTAATATTTTTCGCGTTTAATTATGGCGTGTTTAGTCCGTCCTTCAGAATTGAAAATTCATGCCCTGACACGGGTAGGACAATTGCCTGCAAACTATCATTTGTCTATGAGTATCAAAAAATATTTATCCGCCATAATTTATTAATGATTTAAGTATGAAAGATAGGGTATACAAAGTATTATGTGATATAATAAAGCAAAACAGTAAGAGTAAAGCACAGAAAAGAGCCTGGTTTATTTTTGGTCTTATTAACAAGAGCCATCCTCAATTTCAAAACACAAAGTGGCAGAAGGAAATACAAAACAAACACGTTGCAATCAGGTTAAAGTGGTTTTGCGAATAGGGAAGAAGAACAAACTTAAACAAGGAAATATAAAGTAGGGAGAGAAGAAAACATGTGTAAGGAGGGTGGAGTGGGATGGTCAGTTGTGCAAAGAGTATAAATGAAATCAAAATAGCTTTCGAAACGTTAGCAAAAAATGGGATACTGCAAAAATAAAAATATTTAATGATTCGTACAGAATCGGTTATAAAAGAATATTAAAAATATTTTCATATTATTCTGTCAAATAGCATTTTTCCTTTTTGAAATTAATAACAAAAATATAACATTATATTTAAGTTTTCCATCCATCGTTTTAATAATCTCAACTCTATAGAAAGATTTCTATACTTTATTTCCTGTTTCTGTAAGCAGGTAAGAAGATAAATAAGAATTATAAAAATTCAGTTTTTTTCCCTTTAATAAAAATATAAAGCAGCGTAAAATATCGCGTGCATTATCATAATTTATTATGGAATCAATTTTACTGATTCAAAATTGGTATTTTACTGATTTTAAATAAATTGAATATAATCGACATTTAATACATAAATAAAAAAACTATACTTATTGAATATTAAATGTTGGTTCTAAAATAAGCGTAAAGTAAGAAATACAAAAATACTATCTTGCTGTATTTTACAAACGTAAAGGAGCTTTGAAATATCGTCTGCAGTATTTTATTTCATTAAGGATAAAATTCAATTTCATTATCTATAATCTATTACTAAAAATTCATAACATTGACATTATAAGTTTGTTTTTTAATTAGTGTTATGTAAGAAATATAAAAAAGCACTATCTTACTCTTTTTAACAAAAATATAATGCAGGTTCGTCAAAATGCTATGTCTATTACCTTAATTCATTAAGCATCCATTTCAATTTAATTTTCCTGAACGTATAGCAAAAAATACTATTTTTCTCTATTTAACAAAAATATAATGCAGGTTCGTCAAAATGGTATGTCTATTACCTTAATTCATTAAGCATCCATTTCAATTTAATTTTCCTGAACGTATAGCAAAAAATACTATTTTTCTCTATTTAACAAAAATGTAATGCAGGTTCGTCAAAATGCTATGTCTATTACCTTAATTCATTAAGCATCCATTTCAATTTAATTTTCCTGAACGTATAGCAAAAAATACTATTTTTCTCTATTTAACAAATATATAATGCAGGTTCGTCAAAATGCTATGTCTATTACCTTAATTCATTAAGCATCCATTTCAATTTAATTTTCTTGAACGTATAGCAAAAATTCTACACATTGATATCGAAAGTTTGTTTTCAGATTCGTGTTAAATAAGTAATATAAAAAATACTATTTTACTCTATTTAACAAAAATAAATGAAGGTACCTGTAGAACGCCAAATGCATTATCTTAATTCATTCTAGATTCAATTCGTAAATTAAATTTTTTTAAAAATATATTCTAAACATTCTATTCATTATTATCACATGTCTGATAACAGAGAAGTGTAAAAAAATATAAAAATACTATCTTGATATATTTCAGAAAAATATTACATAGATACATGTAAAAAGTCGTGTGAATTATCTTAAATCCGTATGATATACGTATTTAATTTAGTATTGTAACAGGTGTAGTGACATTTTCTAGAATAGGAATTGTGATAGAAGAATTAGAAAGTTCACGCAGTTTTTATCTTTCCTTTCATCGAAAATAATATAGATTGAATCTTTCGTTTTGGAGATGGCCTAGAAAGTACTTATGCAATAATATCCACGAAGGTAAGAAACATAATTGTTTTCATAATTTCATTTCTTTAGGAGTTATATTTGTACTAAAATATAAACTAAAAAAGTAGCTTGAAATTTTTTTTTTCATTCTTTCAAAAATTTACCAATAATTGATTTTGTAAACTAAAGAAATTTCAATGATGAATTACTGTTTCTCTTAGATTTATACAACTGCAAATAAGCGTAAAATTGAAAAATTATTTTTTGGAAGTGAGCTGTGTTAAGACGATCATACCTGTAACGCAGAAAAAGAAACCGGTTTTTTATGATTTATTTCCTAACCATAAATTAGTAAAATGGTGAACATAATATTTTTCACTTATTTTGAACTAAATTTATACAAAATATTGAAAAAAGTATGGAAAACATGCTCAATGTTTATGATTTATTTCCTAACCATATATGTTCATGAATATGTTCATGACTTTCTTCCTAACCATAAATTATTAAAATGTTGAATATAATATTTTTCACTTATTTTGAACTAAATTTGTACAAAATACTGAAAAAAGTATGGAAAATATGTTTAATGCTCATTATTTATTTCCTAACCCTATATGTTCATGATTTATTTTCTAACCTTAAATTATTAAAATGTTGAATATAATATTTGTCACTTATTTTGAGCTAAATTTATACAAAATATTGAAAAAAGCATGGAAAATATGTTTAATAAATATTCTGTGTCAAACTGCGTTATAACTGAAAAACACAGCAAGAAATTTATGTATTTTTCAAATTTCATTTAAAAATTAAATTTTTTTCTCATTCAAATAGTTACTGTCGAAAATGGAACAGAGGATAGTTATGGATGAGTAAAAAAAACTATAAATATTTCAAATTCTCCAATTTTTTTAAAGCTTTTATGTGTAGGTGCTAATTTTTGTGTATTTTACGTAAGTACTGTTACCGTTAAGGCACCATTTACATTAAAGTACCACCCAGTAAAAAAATCACAGAAAAATATTTTCTTTTATAAAATGTATTTGGGCGAAGCAAACTTTAGAATATTTAAAATTTAGAAATATAAGTTTTGATGTGATATCACAATGTTGAGATAAACGACAAAAAAAAAAAAAAGACGTGTTAGGATATTTTTTTATTTAAAACTTAAGAATAGTGGTCTAAGCAGCAAAGCGAATTTATTTTTAAACCGAAACAAATAAAAACTTTTCGAAACAACTTCTCATAAATAACGTGTTTCATAACTAAATCCAAAACTTGAACGAAATCAGCTATATAGTTCCTGCAAAAATGAGGAATAACTTTCATTTTGTAGAGTCATTTTATCCGATTTCGTAATAATTTGTCGAATTGAAAAGTAACAGTATTTGTAATAAGATGATTCGACTTAACATGATAAAATTTAAGAACAATGGTCTAAGAGCAGAAAAGGGATTTTTTTAAAAAGTCGAACAATTTAAAAACTTTTCAAAACACCCTCTCATAGCGTGTTTCTTAACAAAATTCAAAATTTTTGAACAGAGTTACGCACAGTGCTTACGAACTTGGAGGTAGAGGTAGAGAGGGAATATGATAAGGATTCCGTAGCAAACCATGCCTGGAAATATCGTATGGCTCCGCTAGGGGCGCTACTCTATTATGGACTGGCTGTTCGTGTGCATTTAAACCGGAACTTTTTTTTTAAATCAAAATTTTACAAATTAATTAAATATTATACTTTCTAATAGTTTCAGCCGAAAATTGAATTATACATAAAATCAGATTTACCTGGTTTATCGAAGTTTATTGATTTAGTAACTTACTCTGATTGCTGAATCAGCTGAAGCAGCAAAGTACGATAAAACAGCAATTTCCGGTATATCGTATCTATTTTAATGTAATTTTTGACAATAATTATTACAAAAATATAATTGAGATAATTTAGACAAATAAAAATTGCTCACGAGCAGCCACTCCCCCAATAGGGTAGCGCTTCAACCGGCAAAATAAGCCATTTCTGGTCATGGTTTGTTGGAACATGTACTCTCCACTAAATTTGCAACTGTAATAATGAAAATCCCTATAAAATAAAGAATATATCTTAACATGTAGTATTCACATTAAACATCAATGGCAATAAAAATTATGAATATTAAGTTTCTATATTTTGTAATGCAAAATAACTATTCTACATTTTTATTATATGCTACAAAGCACATCAGTAAATTCATTGGATTTGGAGAAGGTTTCCAAAAATTAGGTATAGATAAGTAATTTTTTTGCTGTGATTATGAATATTGTTTTGACGAACGGATTATAAATCAATTCACCAATACTTGAATATTAAAAGTATTTTTATCATAAAAATTTAGACATATTATCTTCAATAATCTGCTAAAACATTCGTATTAGCTAATGTATACCTACTTAAATTTGTATTTGATATGGGATAAATTACATATTAAGCACCAAAAATGTCTACACATTTTTCAGGATTTAATTTTCTAAAAAAATTAATTAGTTATTTTGAAGGAGGAAAATTTTTATTATAAAATTTGCAATACATGAACCTGCTTCATAACACATGACGTTTCGTCATCGCAATTGTCAGTGGTAGTGATGATCTATTTAAAAAAAAAAGAAGGAAGAAAATGAAACTCGATGTTTTGACTAACTAGGACACATTGATAATTGAAATGAATGTATTTAGTTCTAAAACTGGCAGCTGTTCTGTTTTTAAAACAAACGGAAATTTAAAACTTCAGTATTTTCCTTTTTACATAAATTGGATACAACTGTTTAGTTTTTGATAGGTAGCTCCTGCTTTTTATTATACTTTTTGGAAAGTAGAAAATAAAAGTATACATTAAACGCAGCAAAATATTACAACTTGCCATAACATGAAGAATCCTTTTCAAAATATGATCAAGAGCATCAAAACCAATTTGGTTACCTGACACAGTTCAAATGGTTTCATTGCTTTTAATGTCCCCTTTTCTGTGAATTGACCTTGATATTTATTCGTTTATTACATTTTAAACGTTTTTTTTACTGTTTTTTTAGTTCGGAAGCCATGATATGTATAATTTCATTTTTTGAAAACAATATTAAATATATATACAGTAAAACTTGTGTAAGTTGACCACTTGTGGTGCATTGTTTTAGTGGTCAACTTATAGAGGGGGTGGGTCATTGTTTACTTTTTCGTTTCCTACACCCTGTTGCTATATATAAGTTTTTTTTTCTTCTTTACTTTACTTAAAAATTTCATTCAGAGAATATCCAAATGAATATCTTAAGAAATGTGTTTAAACCTGAATGAACTTCAATTTGATACATAAAATTCTAATATTTAACTAATTTTTAAAAAAAAATTTTTTTTTCGTAAGATATGCATGTGAAGTGTTTAATAAAAATAATTTTTTAAAATATCAGAACAAGAAAACATGTAATTTGAAAACTTTAACAAAATAAAATTATTTGAACACTTTAAAATTTATTTACTACACTTAANATATTTAACTAATTTAAAAAAAAAAAAATTATTTCGTAAGATATGCATGTGAAGTGCTTAATAAAAATAATTTTTTAAAATATCAGAACAAGAAAACATGTAATTTGAAAACTTTAACAAAATAAAATTATTTGAACACTTTAAAATTTATTTACTACATTTAAAGATCGAAGACCATAAATAAAGGATCAAAGCATATTTCAGAGCATTCATTTATTCAAATGCTCACTATCGCAACTGGAAGAGCAACTTTTCAACTAACACTCGGAATGATGAACTAATGAACGGATGAAAGAAATGGTCAAAAGCTGACCCCCTACAGTTTCCCCCAATAGTCAACTCACAAAAGGGTTTAGATTAGCTTTTTACACTATTTCACCAAACAAGTGAAATTTTAACATACATTGCCAAAAGGACTGAAAATTTTCTGATTTTTTTTTTCTTTTTCTGGTCAACTTATGAGGGTTTTAGAATAGAATTTCATAATACTCCTAGACAAAATTGACTTATTTCAGTGGTCAACATACAAGATAGACAGGTGGTCAAGTTACAAAGGTTTTGCTTCTTTATATTATATAGGAAAAATTCCGTTCTTGATAATTGAGGTCAACTTATGTAGGTGCCCAACTTACAAGGGTGCTCAACTTGGCAGGTTTCACTGTATTTAAAATGGCATTTTTGGAATACCTTGTAATTGTCTTAATACTTTGATAATATATTTTTCCCCCCAACAGGATCTGTGAATCAACAGACTGAGGAACTCCGCAATAAACCTGAATCGCATTGCTATCAACCTTTTTTTTGTCCCTATCGATATTTACACTTTAGTAAACATGAAGCTGGTCTTCCTATTCGCTTTTTTCCCTTACGTGCTAAGTGCTGATTACAGACGAAATGTTTATCCGTCTTTCGAAGGTAATATCCAGAACAACCATGAGTATCAAACACAAAGTATTCCAGAAAGCGTGGACATTGTTGTGAAAAGCTGGTTGGCAACAGATTTAAGCCTGCGAAAAATCTCCGAAAAGTTAGTACAAACCTTACTACCTTCCGCCTTTAAGTTGCTCACAACATCGAAGCTAACTACGGACTGTTCAAAGGATATTGTCAACTTCCTGAGGGGTATTGCTGAAACCAAGATTTGGGCCTATCAAAGTAAGTACCTTCTTGTTTACCCATCGCTATAAATAACAGACATTGGTTCTAGTTTCAGAATCAGGTCTATTGCAGGCTTTTAAAAAAAATTTGTAATCAACGTATAAATCATATTGATATAATGTAGGTACTTCAAAAATAAAATTTTTATAAAAGTGGCAGAGAACTAAAATATATAGTTTGCAGAATATGGGATGATTTTAAAAATATTTCAAAGCGTTAATTATTGAGGACAAATAAGTTAATGCCACTTCGCAGCAGTGTACTGAGATAGTTACCCTATACCAACACTATGTTTGTACATTATGTTTCAACACTATTTAAACATTATACCTCAACATGTTTCAACATTATGTTTCAACAATATTTCAACATTGTGTCAACATAATTTTTACATTATGTTTCAAGATTACTTCAACATTATATTTCAACATTAGATTATGTTCAAACATTAGTTCAACATTATGTTTTAACATTACATTATGTCTTAACACTACATTATGTCTTAACATTACATTTCTTAACATTACATTATGTCTTAACATTACATTATGCCTCAACATTATGTTTTAACATTATGTTATGTCCAGCATCATGTAATTCCAACGCTATGTTATCCCAACTTTATATTATGTCCAGCATTATGTTATTCTAACATTATGTTATTCCAACATTTTGTTATTCCAACGTTACGTCCTTCCAACATTATGTTATTCCAACATTGTACGTATTAAGTCCAACATTTTGTTATTCCAACATTATATTAAGTCCAACATTTTGTTATTCCAAGATTATATCAAATGGATATTTATTTTTGTTCCTTTACCATTTTAGCTTCAAAAACAGTGTACTTTAACTTCAGATCCAATTATATATAATTATAATATATTACAGTCGACCAGACTAACTTGTTTTTGAAAAAAAATCTAATAAAGTAAAGTTAATGCTACTACTTTTTTCTTTTTTTTACAAAAATTTAACACTCCTTTTAATAGTATCTTAGGTACAAATGAGTCAAGAAAGCAATGATTGTTTCATATTTGTAACTAAACATTTCAGTTTATTAAAGCGTGTTGGAACCATGTAGATATAATTTTTTGTTTGCAAAAAATTAAAACCCTCCAAGAAACTGTATTTGTTTAAAAATTATTTAAAAGATTTAATTGAATTTATTTAAAAGATTCAATTTAAATTGTTTAAAAAATATTTAAAAGATTTAACTGAATTTATTTAAAAATTATTTAAATTATTTCATATCTTAAAAAAAATCACTTTCGAACGATTATGTTGTGTTAGAAATTTTAAACCAAAAATAAAAAAAAACAAAAAAAAACATCGTAAATGCACAATTTTTGAAAATTAAAATAAGTTAAATGGTATACGTTTAAAGCGAGTTAATATTTTCTAGTGTTGGCGACCACTTTATGCTTTGAGCTAATTTCATTAATATCCAATTAAATGTATCGGCTAACCTCTTCTAGAACGCGAAAATAGTAATTTTATTTATTAGTATACATACGACAGCAGGTTTGTGAGCTCAATTACGTAAGCACCGCTTATAAGCTTTTGTCAAATCGAAGAACAAACATTGGTATTTTTACTAACGCATGTATCGGATTCACGCAATTCTTATGAGGTCACACGAAATGTTCGTAAATATTATGAGGTCGCCACACCAAAAATTTTAAGAAACTTTGGTCTAGCACTTTACTCTAAAATATCTCAGATTCTAAATTGCAATTGTAATTAAGGATATTTAAATTATTAATATATTATGGTTAACATAAACGTCTTATTTTCCAGAAATCAATTTCAAGAATGAAATAATTGATTCTTTTATCAATAGTAGAGCAACCAATAATTGAGCTTTAGTACTTAGTAGTACTTTCGTTTTCACTTAAATTTGATCACAATATATAATGCATCTCATTTAGAAAATATACGTGGTGATTTAAAAACATCATCGCTGTCTTACTCCTTGCTTAATTTTATAACAAAACAGTTCAGCCAAATTTTTTGTTGAATTTTAGCCTGATAGTCGGTCCTGGAATTGTTGTAACAACAATAATAAAAATTCGTGTCATGAAGCATTAGTTTCAATATTAAAAATATGAGTCATTAATATCAAATACATATGACACATCAATATAAAAAATAAAAATTCGTGTCATGAAGCATTAGTTTCAATATTAAAAATTTGAGTCATTAATATCAAATACACATGACACATCAATATATAAAATTTTCTACATTTTTATCTAAATTATACTATATTTAAATTATGATATTTTAGTGTCATTGTATGAAATATCAAATGTAGGTATGTATAAAATCTTAGTTAAAAATATGACAAATGAACATAAAATATATATGTCAATTTCAAAAATTTGTTTGATATATTAATATTCATAAATATTAAAAAATTTCAGTATTTTTTTTTACAAATTATGCTAAACTTTTAAATCATGATACAAATGCACCATAAATATAACATATCGATTTCAAATATATGAGACATCAATTTAAGTAATTTTCTTTTTTCTTACTCAAGTAATGTTATACGTAAATTATATATTTCATCACCGTAAGTGCAACATATGGATTTCAAATATATGAGATATCAATTTAAGTAATATTTTTTTTCTTATCCAAATTATGTTATCTTTAAATATTCAGTATCATAAATATGATATAAAATTATTCAAAACGTATTATATTAATTATAAAAAATATGATATTTCAGAATAAAAAATGTATTACAATTATATCAATATTATAATATTTTAGTGTAATGATAAATTGATATAGAAAGTATGATAAATTAATATCAAAAATGTTGTTTTACCTCAGTCTCAAATTAGTTGCTACATTTTAATACTTTTTTTATTGATATTGATGATTTTATTCGAACATTTTTCGGAGATTTTAGGGTGCTATGTTATTATTCAACAACATTTACTTACCAAGCATTCCCTCCTTTCCAAATTAAATCAGTACCAAATTAATTTAAAAAATACAGGGTTCTCACACTTATTGGCCACGCTCTATTTTATAAGGCCCTTTTCACCAGTAATCGCATAAAACTATCTTCTAGATCAGGGATGGGCAAACTGCAGCCAGCGGGTCAACTGTGGCCCGCTTTATCCGTCCCGCGGATAGAATTTTAACTTGTCAACCCGTGACGAATATTAACAATATACATTCATTTTCTTGTCTACTTTGTTTAAAGCTATTTTTGTTCTTACTTCTTTAACAAAGTATTGATGATCTTTTTACTTTCTCTATTTTTGTTCTACAAAACATAAATTGATGGAAATAGGTAGCTTCAGTTGGTAAAATGTTGAAAGCAAACGTTTTTTATAGAATAGCCGTAGATTGGCGCCATCCATCTGAAGCAGTTGTTTCTAAATATGCCGAAGTTAGAGTGTTACAAATCATTACTAAAAGCCAGTTTCCCAAATTTAATATTTTATGCCCAGAAAATCAGTGCTGTGTTTGCTTCATCTTATATATGTGAACAAGTGTTTTTAACCATAAACCTTTGAAAAAATCATTTCAGAAGTAGACTAACAGGCAAACATTTAACCTTGAGTATTAAAATAAGTACATCTCACTTGGAACCTCAATATAAAAAACTTTTAAAAATGAAATCGCAATTTCATTTACCTCATTAAATATTTAAATTAAAACTTGCATATCGTTTTTCTATTTTAGAAGTTTTTACTTGGCCACCAAACTTTTTTTCTTCGTTTTTTCGCCCTCGGTCAAAAAAGTTTGCCCACCCCTGTTCTAGATGATGAATCGTGAATTTATTAACAGCAATATTTTAATAATGTCGATCTACTAAACGGCATTGAAAGTTATTTATGTCTCCCCTTTAAATGTAGCAATTGGTTTGGGAAAAAAATTTTTCGATCTGAATGTAGCAACTAATTTCGGAAGGAGTGGATATTGATTGTCTAACAGTTTCTTACTGCTATATTTTCTGACAGTGGTGGATTCATTCGGGAAAATACCTACTGGAATGGTCATGGGAACCGTGAGCTCATTGGGTGACTATCAGACCTGTTTGAATGCAACTGCCCCTGACTTATTCATTGGAAAATACTGCCTTGTAGACTTCGAAATACCTCTTCCAGAACAGCGTTACTTTCATCTTTGGAAAAAGGATGTTATTAAAGCTTTTAATCTCTCACATAATGACTCAGTAAGTCCTTATTATAAATTATTATTGATCTATACAAATATTTTTCTTCGTAAGCCAGCACCTCATAGAAGTGAGAAGACCTCAGCACAAATCAATTCAGTTGTCCAACGTAACGAACATAAACTGTGCAGTGGAAGCGAAATAAGAGAGATGTCACTACGCTCGGACAACTAAGCTACGCAGTGGGGGTTCATGCAAAAGATGTCATTAGGTTTGGACTATTAAGGATCAAAATATCTTGTTTATGGTAATCCGCGATGAGGCCTTGTCTCTTCTAGGAGGTAATGCGTAAACGCACAATTAAATCTTGAAAACCGACAGTTTAAACCATAAAAAACGACTTTAAAATGTAACACTCTGTTGTTTGTATAGAAAGAAGGCAAAATGAAATACGATATAAAAGTAAATAATTCTCGACTAAAATCCTCGGACCAGATTTACTAATATAAAGTCTTGATGGTTCAAGAGAAGCATTGCAAACATGATTATTACGTACACGAAAACTTAATAGTACTTTTTTCAAAAAATATTCCTGTTCATGTTTTTTTTATTAAAATAAAAACCTGCAAAGACTATAGTTATTGAAATGCTTTTTTTCAGAAACTATTAAATTATTGTTGAAATTTTAGCTTTAAACTTTAATCATATAGAATTGCGCTGAAAAACATAATGTAGATTAATACCTTACAATTCTAAATTTTATTATCGTATTTAAAATGAGCATTAAAATAATATTAAAAAAATTAGTTTTTTATGAAACTGTTTTAAATCTAAGTATAACTGTGTTCAAAAATAATCCCAAACGTACAATTAGTTGGAGGAATACGGTCATTCCAAAGATCGAATTCATATTATCATTCTTCCTAACAAACTGTTACAAGCATTTTTTCGACGTTGCTTTAACCGAATCAGAATGCTTTTTCAGAAAAAAATTAAGTTTTTGTGTCTGATTTAGTAATTGAAATTATTGTATCTTCGACTTAATCAGCATATTTAATTCTATCCCTATCTCTATCTAAGCACCTTACTAACTAGCTTATACTTAAAGTGATAAAACCAACTGAATTAGAAAGGCTCTGGTCTATATTAGGCAGTAATACTTATAAAGAAGAAGAATCTATACGATTGATAGTTTTGAGGGCATTGCTTCGTTTATCAAAAGTTTCATAATTATCTATTTATTTCTCTATGTTAGCATGGAGCTTTTTCATGGTTAGGTTATGGTGTTAGTGCTTATAATTAGGTTATGATATTTTTCATGTGTTATTATTTTGTGTGTGAACATTTATGCTCTAAACATTTTTTTAAAAAAAAGTAATCCTGTTAAAAGAAGCTAATTGTATTATTGCTACTAACCAGTATCAAAATTTACAGCATCAACCCGCAGTCCAATTTTCATGAATTGAAATATGTCTGCGAGCGAGCATAACACAGTCAGCCAGAGATTATTATACTAAAATATTGGATATAATGTAACATATAATGATTTAATATTACATATAAAAAATTTTGTTAAAAAAATTGTTATTCTTGTTAAAAGATTATTTTGTTGAAACTCTTGTAAATTAGTGGAGTAATTTAAATAATGACATTCTTCATTTTTCAAAATTCTTTTAAGTAAAGAACAACTTTTTGAAAATTATAACTCTTCTTTTGCATATCTGCAGATAATGAACTAGCTAATGAGAAAATATAGCAACACAAATTTTGTTAAAAATCTGTAACAAATAGTAGTTATTGTGTTTCATAGTTAAAAGGGATTTTTCTGTTTCACCCATCAGTTATATTTTAGGATTGCTTAATTAAAGGAGATGAAAATTAATTTGCAAATTATCTAATAAATCTGTAGAGCCCGCTGCCATGCAGGATAATCATTCGGCGTAACTAAATACAGCTATACCAACCTGCTCCAGACAGCGGATAAATATTTTCAAGTGGCAGTCATTCAATATTTTATTCTTGGTTTAATAAATTCGATTTATAGTGTTTTTACTCACTACTACTTCTAAATAATTCAAAGACTTATGTAATATGCCGCCGTGTTAAATTTTTTAAAAAAATACCAAAATTAGCAGAAAATCTGCAGATTTTAGTTTGCAGTTCTCTACCATTGTTTAAAATGTTTGGTGATATCCGGAAGACTTGGTATCGCTGTGGATAACTACATGTAATTTGGATCTATTCTACTGTCAACCAATCAGCCCCAACTCCATGAAAATCAATCCTATTCAGGAATTTCACGAAAGTTAAGAGAAATCAGTCCAATTTATTTAGCCTCGTAATAGTTCTAATTTTGCAAACTTCCAAAAATCGCTTTAATTTAAGATCGAAAACCGTACAAGTTTTATAGCGCATACGTTTTCGTGAATGACTGAAATCAAGAAAATGTCGACATTCACCGGTAAATGTCAACAATCACACATTCGCTTTAGTGAATGTCTGAAATATTTGTCATATCCGATTTGATACTAATTACTTCGTTGATATAATTATATTTATTCGATATTTTAATATATGCTGAGGATAGATTAGAAGAAATATCAATGTTCGGAGTACCGGGCAAATGTATTATACCGGGAGGTGGCACTGAGCCTTAAGAAACATAAGTGTAGGGTATACACTTATGTTTCTTAACTTATGTCTTATGTTGTTATATATATATATATATATATATATATAAAATAAATTTATTGAAACGTAATTTTCTTTATTTTTTTGACAACAATTCTAGATTGCGAATGAATTTTTAAAATTTGGAGAGAAGCTATACATGCTCCATCCTCGGACATCTATTTGTATTCCTTCAACATGTACAGACGAAGACGCTAGACTTATTGCAAGAAAAGGTAAAGTATACTTTAAACTATTAAAAACTAAACAAAAGCTAACAAGTTCAAACGGCCGGGAACAAATACAAAAAAGGGTCGGTGAATTTAAACAAAAAATAAATGTTTGTCGTCTTTGTAACATATTATTCCCTTTAGAAAAGAAAAACATTCATGCATTCGAATTTAACATTTCCCGGTAAGGTCTCAGTTAAGCCTCTGTTACCCGGTTAATTAAGTCTCATCTTTAGACATTAAAGCAAAGGTTATAATTGATTCTCACTAATCGAAAAATTGCTTTATTTATTTAAATTTTTTTTAGATGGCCTCGATAAATGTAGTTTGAAATGATTTGTACCACCACGACATGCCAATGTTTTAAATAGGATAATTCAGGATATCTGTTAATCATGTTGGACGGACGGAAAGAAATTGCAGAAATATCTGTGACAAATCTTGCTGCTATCTCACATTTGCACTGAGAAAAAATTCTAACATACAGCATAAAAGTTGATTGCTGTGGTTTCAGTAGTGGCAAGTTTGAAAAGGAAATAATTGTTGCTATTTGCTGCATTTTATAATTGTTTTACAATTGCTTTAATCCTTGGACGCTAATGGGATTCCGGTGTACTATGGGGACACCGGTGTGTATTTTGTTTTCTGATGCTCTTATTACCAAAAAATATATTTAGGTATTTCCTTAATTATGTATGACAGTCTAATAGTTACTAAAAAAAACTGTTAGATTATTGGAATTTTATTTGTACTAAAATATAAAACCTAATCCCCCAATTTTTACCCTCCTTATCCAGATAATGCAGCAATGGAGAAAAATTTGTAAAAGTTAAAAAATTAAACCACAGTGCTTTTCATTTTTCCGAAATTGTGACTTGTTCCTGTTGATGCTTTGCGCCATTTTCAAAATAAGCATAGAGTGCACAGGTGACATAACAGTCATGAGTAGCTGTTGCAAATAAACTCACAGCAGTTATGAAAATAGCATATGATTCGCAAAAAAAAACATCATTTCATACAACTGGCTCATCTCGTTTAATGTTCAGTCCCGTTTTCTCAGTTACTTAAAGGGTTAAGCACAATTAGGCTACCACTCCTTAATTTTTGATACGATGATGTGGTCAATTCTTTTATGTATAACTTAGGAGACATCTCCAGGGGAGGCGAGGTAGTCTGCCACAAAAACCCCTTCTCTTTCTTAAATTTGTTTGTTTAATCTCGCTAGTTCATTTTAATTTTCTTTCAGTAAATGTTACTGAACCCCAACTTTCACCTTTCAGTTGCGCTTCGGCGATTTATTATTTATTCCCACTCAGATGAATTAGCTAGAGCCTCTATCGGGGCTGATGCTAAGATAACCACCACATATGAGATATGATGGATAACTTAGGAGAGATGTTTATCAAAACGTTTACTTTAAAAACTTAGTTTAGTTTATTTGGTCCTTTTAAATCCATCAAATGCGAAGAAGAGATTTGACAACTACTCCGCATTTTTCAAAATATTTTGAGTCAACAAGTAAACACTAAAACTTTTAAAATTTTAGTTAATTTTGCCAACATTTCAAAAGCCACAGCCCGAATGAACTTGAGCGCAGAGATGTTTGCAGCATTCACTTATAAAGATGTGAAAAATAACTTCAAATCAAATTTGCTAAACAAAAAATCATGCATTAAAAGATAAACTTTTCCACAAAGAAAGTTTCAAGCCCTGGAAATATTTATTATTTTTATTTTTTAGCCATTCAGCTTGCAGGTCTTCATTTCAACACTAATATCAAGAACTGTGAAACGAAACTAGATCCCGTGGAAGTGACCTTTCTTGATATTTTATTAGGGTGAGTTGACACCAAAAGATTATAATTCTTTACACTTATTTAAAGAGAGATGTGTTTGAGAAAAGAAGATAAAATTATTAATCAATAGCAATTACTTCATTTGGTAAAAATATGGATATTGATGACAGCATAACGAATAATCATAAATGCATATTCAGTTATCTTTTTTCCGCTTTCGTCATTATCATACACTTAGCATATTTTTATATTTCCAGTGATTATTTTACACATGGTTTTCAAAAAAAAAAATCGAGTGTTACCTATTGGGAAAAGGGATATCATGTCTTTATTAAGTTTCTAAATCTTTGTGGTGATCAAAAAAATGCAATGTTTTATTTATAAAATCATGAAATATATTTTACAATATAAATTTAGCACAATTTGAATATTTTTGGGAACTCCGTCTATCAAAAATCGGTACGAACTTATCGGACGATCCAATTATATGAATTAAAAAGTCTTCTTATTTAAGAATCACAATGCCTTATATAATGCTGTCATCCTTTCCATAGCATTTCAAATTATATTTAAATGGTAATCAAATTTATAAATCATTTTAAATATTGATAATTGAATTTGATACGATTTTGACCAGCGCTACAATTAAATAACTTAATCATCGTTACAAATGCTAGTTATAACTTAATCTGTGTCGAATTTTAAAAAAAATATTTCGACTTTAATTGCATTATAAAAGTCTATTTATTACTAAATGTGAAATTCTCGAGAAGAGTTGGCAGATTTGCCAATGGATTTGATATGTTTCTTTTCTATATGGTAGGTTATTGCTGATTTCCTTGGTTCTTGTTGTGTTGGTAGCCACGATTATGGATTTCTACCAACGAGTAACTTCCGATATTTCAGAACGAGAGGAAGGACTAAGTATGTATTTCTTTATCCCGCAGCTCGTTTTGTTTTGTTCCATTATTTACCTAACAATTTCACCAACACTCTTTCATTTTTACTCCATTCAAATATTTATATATTTTCCTTTCCTATCATCTTGTAGTCACTGACATCTTTTTTTAGAAAAAGTGAAACGAAAAATGAATTAAACATTGACATTAAACTCAGGACCAAAGAGGTTTGCCGAAATTATTTTTAGCTGTTGCAAAATTTGTAATACAAAGCATGCTCTTGTTTTATATATCATCAAATATTTCTGATCTACACACTTATCTTTAAACACCAAACATATGCGTAGTGATGTGGTACATTTAAAATTAAGTGATTGCTATCAGAGAATATAAATATAAAAAAATAGGGTTAATGAAATAATGTTTTATTTGCTTTGATTGGTAGTTTACTACTATTTGAATGTTTTTGGTGGATTACTGCACAGATGCCAGCTTGCTCTGGACAGTGAATAAATATTTTTGAGTGGTAAATTTTTATGTACGATTCTTGGTTTAGTAACTTCTAAATAATCAAAGGATTAAGTGATAAGCCGCTTTGTTACAGAGCTGAGATGAGCCATTTAAAGAGTTGGCAAAATTGACCGAAAGTCAACACATTTTAGGTATAAAAAGAAATAAAAATTTAAATTTTAAAATATTTTGTCGTATTTGGAGCAGTTGACATCTCTGATTACGTGGAGCTCTTTTAACTAAACAGGGTGGAAAAATCGAAAAACTTAAAACGATGGAAACAGTTTTGCTATTTTTAAAATGTATTGGGGATTACATGTCTGTCTCATTTAAATTGCAAATATATTTTGGTAGATAGGAATTGTGGTCTCCCTGCTATATGTAATTTTCTTTCCGTGACTTAGTGTTATATATATATACACTGGTTATCATAAATTAAGGAAAATTCACAAAAATCGCGATAGCTCTTTCAAAAGTNTTTCTCTCAAACTTGGACTTTTATGCTCCAGGCAGATGACGTAAGCCGAGTGCAGCGCCACTAATTTGCATATTGCAATTTTACTCAGCTACTCTTAGTGGACAACATATGCAAATTTTGCACGGTTTGGCTTACTTTTGAAAGAGTTATCGCTATTTTTGTGATTTTTCCTTAATTTATGATAACCAGTGTATATATACACCACTTAGAAAATTCATCACCGAAAAGAGTAAAAAGGGAGACGTATGGGTGAACAATAAAAAAATCTGTTATTTTTGTTTTCTTTTTGTCTATTTTGAAAACGCAGTGCTCTGTTTGGGCTTGGACTGGGTGTTGGATGTTTCGCTAAAAGAATTTTTTTGCTTTGTCATGAATTTGCCATTTGAAACATAAACATGTGAAAATATATTATGACATTAAAAATAGCAACAATTTGCTTGTTCGCTTCTTTCCATTTCGTTCTTTATTTTATATTATTATTCCTTTAAATTTTTAAGTTTTATGCACACAAAAAAATTAAAATAGAAGCTGTTCATTTGAATCAAGATTGCTAATTGCTAAATTTTGAGGGGAAAATATACAATAGTAATGAGAGCATTCTCTTTTTTAAGAGAATTAAATTATCAATAAGAGGTAAGATAGTAAAATTTTTGATGACATATCAATACCTGCATTTTAACTGTTAGTATAGAAATAGTTGCGGTTACTTCAATTCTCAGGAAATAAAGCTAAAAAAAAGATATTTTTACTGCCAATACTTCATACAGAGTCGTCAACTTTCCAGTGCGAGGAAAACTTTTATTCGTAGTCCAAAAAATGTGTTTTAATGTAAAAAGGGGTGATTGATAAAAATCAAAAATGTATTCTAATAGATTAAAATTAGTAAAGGTTTTTAGCATATTTCTTTTTAGTTTACTATTGAAGGTGGTTGCATAAAACCTTTTTGATTTATATATGAATTATTTAAGCGGCCTCAGGTGCACAGATGTTTAACCCCTTAGGGACGGGTGATTCATAACAGCATTCGTGCAAAATCAGAATCCGGATGTAACTAATTAAAAAAGGGGAGCTTAAATGTAGGTGTTGCTAATTTGACAGACTTACTTTGTTTTTACTTTAATTATTGTTAGTTTTATCATATATATAATCAATGTTAGTTCAAAGTATAACTGAATAATTTTATTTTGAGTTAAAGTAATGGTGAATTAAATAAATCAAACAATTATAACCCCGACCACAAATAAACTGCTAAAGAACTACGTTGGTTACCAGTTTTATCTTTTTACCCTGATTGATACGGTTTTATGCTGGCACGTATTTGTGACAGTCGGCACAAAAGGGTTAATATAGATCAGTTCAGTTAACTTGTTGGCAAAATCAGTGTTCTGGCATACTTAAGGTTTTAAACGTCTTCTACTTGATAAAATTTTGTACTCATAAAGGAGTAGTTAGCATTTCTTTACATTTTCCGAAATTTGTCAATCCTTATAAAAATATCAAGTATAATTCATAGATGCCATCTTGTTCCGGACAACAGAAAAATATTTTTCGAGTGGTAGCAATTTCGATTTATTGGATTTTTATGTATCGCTACTTCTTAATAATTCAAAAACTTGCGTCATACGCTACTTTGTTACAGTTGGGTCATAACCCTTCATCTAACTATTTACTTCTGTTTAATTTAACCTATTGAGTCAGCAACTACCATATAACTACTGAGGTGGCCTCATTAGTTGGATACTCGTAAGCATTATTTCTTAGTTTCCGCAATTAAGTCGTGTTTAGTCTTTTAAAAAGTTAGAGAAAATTAACCGAAAATATGCACATTTTAGTTACTTTAGTATTAACTCTACAGTTTTTGAAAGTATTTTATTGATTCCGGAGCAAGTTGGTATCTTTGATAATTAAAATTATTCCTTTTGAATACCAATGTGTTATTATTAATCTACTGTTGCTGTAATCTTGATTTTGATTAATTTTATTACGATTATAATGATCTCTTTTACAGGTCCATTTCTATCCTTTTCATTTTTTATAAATGCAGAAAGATTAGTCAAGAATGATGATAGTCCTGATTCCATTAGAGTGTTCTATGGCTTACGAGTAATAACAATGATTTGGTTGATCATGACTCATGTTGGACATGTTGATCATGTCGAAGCATTTGGTATGGAAATAGGCAAAACTATGTAGCATTAAAGGCCTTGGAGCAGAATACTGATAAGCCACATTTTTTTTCCTTCAAAGGTGACCTTCTTACATCAAATTGTTCTTTAACAATGTTTCCAGATAGATACTTTTCAATTTTCCGTAATTTAGATGGATAACACCACAATGCATAGAAACATTATATTGCCTGTCTGGTAATTGGGGTATTTAAGGAAAAAAAATGTTCCCTTAAACAATTTTAAAACGTGGCTTATCAATATAGTGTTCCAAGTCTTTCTAATGTTAGTGATAAATACACATATATGATGCTTACAAATACTGTATTTCACATCTTTTTATCTGAACGATGTTAAATCATAAACGTTAAAGTATATACAGGGCTGGATTACCTGTTAGGCCAGATTAGACCATGGCCTGGGGCCCCCAATGATTAGGGATCCCCTTAAAAAAAATTTTACTAATTAATTTTAAAAAATTAAGAAAAGCAATGATTTTTTTAAAAAAAAAAAATCAATTTCAAACATATATTAATAAAATACAATAATTTTTTTAGTTCTAATTTAACAAAATAAAGTAGAATTTAATTTATTATTACCAGCGGGTGACCGAGCTCCGCTCGGAGAAAACAGGTATCGGAGCTAACTCGAAGATTTAAATTTTCAATTGTGATTTATCAAAACAATACATGCCATAAGAAAATTTGTGNAAAGTATCTATAGCCATTATGGCGAACTAATAAAGTTTGAAAATATCCTATCTGTAACTCCGAACTGCTCGACCGTAGCGCTTCAAAACCGGCGCCAATCGATTCCTCGTGGCCAAAAACCCCAGACCCCCAAGTTTACCGGAGTTTATTAATTCTGGGGCGATTTTCGACTTGGCAACCATTCCTCGTATTATAGTATAAGATTTATTTTAATTTTAAATTTGCTTTCTTAAATGAAAAGATATAATTGAATAAATAAAAAATATACGGGAAAAAAAATTAATCTAAAGGCCCCAAAAATTTGAATGGCCTAGGGCCCCGCTTACGCTTAATTCGGCCCTGAGTATAGATAAACCTAGAAACAAATTTTTATTCCAATTTATTAGTAAAAATAAACTAATTAAGATATAAAGTTCAAGTCACAAACAATGAAGAAACAAATAGCAAACAATGGATCCTAAAGTTTTTTACCTAAAAAAGTCATATATTACTTTAAAAAAATGCCGCACAAATGTAATTTCGATACAGTTCTTGAAAATATATTTTATAATGCCATCTAACTATTGAATTGCTACTTAATTATTAGGACAAAAAACTTTTTATTTTACTTTAGATCTTTTTTAAAGATAAAGAAATTATTGTATTGTAATAGTTTACATTCGAAATCTGAATTCATTCTTATTTCACTTGATCAGTCATAGAAAATTTGAATCTAAATTTCTTCTCTTCAACATTATAGTTTCAATGCATGTATTTCGAAATAATAGTTTTTTGTGTGCATAAGATACTTACATATGCTTTAATGTGAAAGTACTGAACGAGGTACCTGCCTTGCGGCACTGCCTCTTCATTTAATAATATTTGCCAAAGACAACTGAAGTATGGGGTCGAGAGTAATTAAAGATACTTATGTTTCTCAGAGTTGCCAACTTTTAAAGCTTTTTGGAGAAGTTTCTTCGAGCGGAAACTAAGTTTACATTTTAATGCATTAATCGCTGTTTTGTAAATTTAATTTGAAATATTTATCCATATCATTACAGTGAAATGATTCGAAAGTTAATAAGAAACGCCATTTCGCTTCAGCTCGACCACTCTAAAAATATTTTACGAAAAACGTAGTAGTTGGCAGCAATGACGTATGAAAGTAAATTATAAATTGAATTTTTTTTCACGTTGGCAATAGAGCACTGAAATAACAAGGTAATGAATATGAATAATTATTTCTGGCAACATTTTTTTATCACGTGGTCAACAAAACTCACCTCATCCTCATTTCAAGTGATAAAAATAGAATGTTTACACTAGGGAATAGGGCACCTGTTATTCTAACACCCTGTTATTGCGCGAATTTCTGTTCGTCTGCAAATACTGCTCTCTCCCGTTAAGAATACGAAACACGGTCGAGAATAAAGTCAAAAGGGTGACAATAAACTTTTTACCTTTTTTGCTCATGATAACCAAAGAAATTTGTCGCTCAAGTGGTTGAACATGATGATTTTTTCTGTTACATTTTCACTGTTAGTAAACCACCGCGGAAAAAATAGCTCCTAATTGGTCATGCGTGATACGGTACAGTGCTTTTATTTATGTCACTAGAACTGCACAATTTGCTATTGGCGACTGTCTAAACATCTCTGAAGATGATCCTGTGACAACATACTAGAGTCACATCCCGTTTTACAGGGAGGGCAAATTCGCACACCATCCAGCCACAGATCGGAATTTCAACCTGAACCAGAAAACATTTCAATCTCCGCTCCAATTTCAACAGTGCTATTAATTTGTTCAGTGGTCGGAAAACTACATAATTTTTACTATTTACTACAACTGCTTTATTCCAAATGTAATTAACAACTACAAAAAATATTTTTTTTTAAATACAGTGAATACAAACTACTATGAAATTAGTTACTATTCACTACTTTAAGGAGGCGAACTTTTACTGGAAAACTATATTTACACATATGTTCAAAATGGTTTTGAATACGAAATTGGCTTACATTAAATATAAGGGAATAATTAAGAAATGTTTATTCAAGTACACATGAGCCAGTTTGTTATTCCAAAGCACCTTTTTTTCTCATTTGTTCACTTAACCTTCAACTTTTTATGCCTTTTTCGAAAGCGAATTTTTAATTTAAGAAAAGCGAAATTATCAAACATTTGCAATTTTTTTAATTGTTTATTACTCTTTAATTTCCTCTAAGAAATTAAATACATCGAAAATACGTTCCCATACTTTGAAAAAACATCAATGTTTCACCAGTGTGCATTGGCGTGTGAAAGTGTAACCAAAGTGATAAATTATCTATTTTTCGCAATGGCTAGTTTAAATGTTAGCTACACGCGATTTGAAATACGTAATTTCTGTTAATGCTCAACTGCAGCCGCAGGGTCATTTTCATAGCATCCATTGTTGGACCCGCAAAGATTCATGCCCATCAAAATCGAAAAATAAAGTTGTGTTGGAGCCGTGTTTCTTTTCTAAACTAACGTTAAAAGTAGTTGCCAGGAATCGCTACAAACTACTGATTAATTGTATCGCATTACTCACTACATTACTTTTTCAATAAAGTAGCACACTGCACTACAAACTACGAAAAAACGTAGCGACTGCAGTAGTTTCACTACTTATAGTGCGCTTCTTCCGACCTCTGGATTTGTTGTGGAAAATCGGAGAACTTTGTGAATCTAACAGATTTAGACTAACGTTAAAAGTAGTTGCCAGGAATCGCTACACCAGGAATCGAGCACCAGTCATCATTTTGCACAAGGGGAGTTTTCGGCCGACGGGCTATGAACTCATGACTTCTTGGAATTGGGCATAAAGCTTTATCCTGGCTATTAAATCTGCCACTGCTGGATTTCGAACCTTTGACCTTTGAGATGGTTATTTGCGATAATTGCTTTAGATTTTATAGCATATTACAATATAATTTTACATTGCCTTTCCAAGAAACAAAACACACTTCGAAGCAAAAAGATGTGATAAAAAGAACTTTAATATAAAAATTCATTGAAATTTTTGAAATAGAGCGTCATTATATCAATGAATGATAGAGTTTAATTAAAAACATTTGTAGCATTAATTATCAGTTTTGTCTCAAAAAAGCACGAAAGTTGGCGAAGTAATAATACTTATAACGAAAACAATGAGTTTTTTCTGAACAAACTATCAAATGAGTATTGCACTTAATCTTCAAAAATGTTATTAATAACATTTACGTTGTTTGTGCTGTTAATATTTTTAGGTGGTTTGAGAACATACTTTGATCTGACAACAAAATTTTTGGCGCAAATTGTGCCGAGTGGGGTTGTAGCTGTGGAAACCTTTTTCTTTATGAGGTATAATATATCAGTTTTTATTGTCTATTAATTTTTTTAAGTATGTTAGTTATTATTTAGTTATTAATTAAGTAAATAAGTTATTAATTTACTTAAGCAAGTAAGTTACTATAAATTTTTATTTGTTGTTATTTTCGTCAGTTTTCATATGCTATCAATTATTATAAGAGTTTCATTTGTTATTTAATACTATTTATTACTTTTGTTTTGCATTTATTAGCTATTAATTACTTTTGTAATGTATATCTGCTTTAACATGCTATTAATTATTATATTACATCAGTTTTTTATTTGCAAATAATTTAAATTTTTCTTTTTAAATAAGCTACATTAACGAGAAGAATCTTTATGTTACTAATGAAATTTTTTTTTAAAAAAAGGGGTAGTAAATGGAAGAAATTATTGGGATTTGTTGAGAGTAAATTAGACTGAAAGTCACGTAGAACAAACTGAAAACTTAACTTTATTTACTTCAGAAAGAATATAAAAACAAGAAAGATGTTGCCAACACAGGAAACTCAAAACTATCTAACTAATCTCGAACTCAACCGGGTTTCGGCACCAAATATTGGGATTCGTTGAGAGTAAATTAGACTGAAAGTCACGTAGAACAAACTGAAAACTTAACTTTATTTACTACAGAAAGAATATAAAAACAAGAAAGATGTTGCCAACACAGGAAACTCAAAACTTTCTAACTAATCTCGAACTCAACCTCAACAGAAATTATCCATTTATTCTAAAGATATCTATAAGCTTGTAATTTATTGATTTTTTTATGTGTTTTTATTATTTTTTTTACCATTACAGTGCTACATTATTATCTTATAATCTTGTGAGAGTATCGGACCAGAAGATGAATTTTGGTTTGATATTTCTAAGGCGTTATGCCAGGTAAAACATTTTATTATATTTCTCTCTTTTTTGCGCTATTATTATATTTATAAAAAAAGTATTGTAGTTAGAGTGAAATAAAATGTTCACATTATTTTAACCCCTAAAATAGTGGTTAAGCGTTTAAAAATGCAAAATGTAGTGATTAATGAAAATCGATTGTGATTAATGAAGATGAATAGTGATTAATGAAGACTTAAGAATTCGCAATTTTTTACTGGCACATTTATTTCAATTTATTATTGATAGTGACTGCGAAGAAAAAACTTCAGAAGTTGAAAAATAGTGCCTACGAGTACCCGGCCAACGAGGCCACCTCAGTACTTATGTAGTAGTTGTTGACTCAATAGGTTTAATTAAACAGAAATAGTTAATTAGATTAGTGGTCAGTCGTTGATTGTGGAAATATGGGCAGTGAAAAGAGGAGAAAGAAAGGACAACGCAAATATAGAATCAATACAAAAAAAAATTTTAAGGGTAAATTAATAGATTAAAAAACAAATAATGCATTTTTTTTTATAAATATGTAAAATAAAGGTTAGTAAAAATTAGTGAATTAGTGAAAGACGCACACGCACTTTTTATAGATCAAGGAATTAAATGGTTTTACGTCTATTTTTTCTCATTACACTTAAAAATAGTTTTTCTGAGTTACTAACACAAATGACCTTTGTTGTTTCCTTTGCGTTGGGCACCATTATTAAAAATGTCGATATCTAGGATCAGGAAATTCACAGGGCTGCCAACTTTTTAAAATTTTTGCATAATTTTCGTCGTGAAATAGAAAACGAAAACTTATGTTTTTAAGCGTGATTCTTTGTTTTGAAAACTTAATTTAAAGTCGAACTCTACCACTGCATGCAAACGAATATATAGTTCATAAATAACACCACTTAATCCCAGGTAATAACTGATGACGCTTTTAAAATGCCAGCAAAACTGTCAAAAATTCTGAAATCTTTAATTTCTAATTGTCGACCTCTGAATAAAATACTTTGCGAAGAAATTAATAACTCTCATATCAAATTTCATATATTTATTTTGTTATCTCGTGTTGTGTACGAGCCTGGTAACACATTTGTCATTTTTTTCTTAGTATTTCAAATAATTTATTTTACTAACTAGTAACTTGCTTTTTTAAAACGAATGAGTTAATTCTCTTTCTCAAAAGAAAAAGGAGGGAAACTTTTTTAAAACTTGCATTGAGTTAAAAATGTCTTTCGTTAATAGTTACTAGAATAGTTAAATAGTTACTAGTTAATAGTTACGTTAATAGTTAAATAGTTACTAGAATCTGACTGGAGTTGAAATTATTACTTGAGTCATTTTTGATTGACCTTAAGGAGCGATTAAGCCCAAGGAACTATATATTGTAGAAATTACTTGTTTACTAATACTGATAGAGCAAAATATATCATAAAATCTCGAGGGTTTGTTTTCTTTTAAACTAAACGGATTTTTAATTTTATAGTTAAAATGTGACAAAAGTGCTAATGAAAATAAATTCTCAAATTTTAATATATCATCATACGGAAATAAAAATAATTCCTAAATAATTCTCGTGTATTTCGATTAAAAATTACTTTTTATTTGGAAATAATGGAGTGCCAGTAGTAAGAATATTTCATCTTTTCATGATGAATTTCATTATAAATATAGCTTTTGTTCGCAAAATTGTTGTTGTTGTTAATTTACGTCGCACTAGAGCTGCACAATGGGCTATTGGCGACGGTCTGGGAAACATCCTGGAGGATGATCCGAAGACGTGCCATCACAATTTTGATCCTCTAGGGGGGGGGACGTAAAATTACTGTCAACAGAACATAGGTTGTAATTGCCTAAATGCAGTGGTGTTTACTAACAGTTTTATTCTCTGAAGCAAAAGAAGGGGAAGCGAAATATTCTTATTTTCAATTTATTATTTTTAAAGGTTTGATAGCAGAACTGCTCAATTGAAAATACAACCTCAGTGCTTCACGGCAGATTTCGAGAAAAGTGGCTTGGCAACTATTTTCTTTCTATTGTTAACGTTAAAATTTAATTAACGTTAAAATTTAATTTAAAAAAACTGATAAAACAAAATGTATTTTCGAAAGAAAAAAAAATGTTTTGCCATAAATAGCTTGTAGGAAAATGCCAAATATATGAAAATCTCAATTTTTAATATTTTGTCGCTTACATGGATTTTTTTCTATCGTATAGCAGCGTTATTATAAAGTGACCATAAATTCAACGAATCATTAAATTATTGGAAACTTTGCATATCCACCAAAAGAACAGTTAAACCAATTGAATAATAAAACATGAGTCATTTCTCTAATTCAGAGCCGAAAGTTCATTATTTTTCAACAGGCCTCGTACGGACCTTAGAAAATTTAAAAAGTCGTGTTATTATAATAAAGAAGTTGCAAGTCACTTTTTGCTATCTTCCACTTTAAAATTTTGTCACAACAAATTTCGCGACTAATCGTATTTGTTTTTAAATGTTAAGTACAGTAGTGAAAACAAACTTATTCAGATAATGTTTTTTTCCCTGTAATAATACCCCTCAATAAATTCTCTAAGGATCGAATTAACCCTAATTTTATTGTCCTGATACTGCGGGACGAGTAAAATATCCATGACTACGAAACTTTGTTTAAAAAAGTGAAATTAAAAATTATATAAGTCGATTTTACAGTATTATTCATGTTGTGCTAACAGTTATAACATGATTCAAGGTAGTTATGAATATTTTACTCCTAAATGCCAGAGATGAAATGGTATGAAACGTTAAGCAATGTTGATTCCATCACTTTTTCGAGAGTTATGACTACGAAATCCCACATACTTTTTAAATTCCTGATATTTTTAATTCCTTAGTCTGATATACTAATATCGAATGGCACCCGTGAGTAATCACTTTTTGATTGACACGACTTGCAGCAATTCTACTGTATATTTGTAGTGTTGTCAATCGCTTCTACGAAGATTACTCTGCTGACTGCGAAAGTGATCAAAACTGCAAAAGTGATTGCCATTTTGTATGACATTAGGAACCAATAGCAACAATTCATAATTGTCTATCTAGACCTCTACCTCTCAAGCATGATAATCTTAGAGAGAGTCAGTTTATTGAATAATAAATACGTTTTCGGAAAATTTTCAGGACCACTATTCCTCATTTAATGATGATTGCTGTCACCTCTATTCTGACATTTGTGGGTACAGGACCTCTTTTCAAGGAAATTATTGGAAAAGAAGCACAGAATTGTAAAGAACGAGGATGGATGAACCTACTCTATATAAACAATTTCATACCTTTCGATGATATCGTAAGAATTAATATTTATAATCATGTTTGCAATTTCATCATTCCATTAACAGGATTCAAATTCCTATAATTTTATATAGAAATAAAGGCAGATAGTTTTAAACAATGTTTACGAGTGATTTACATTTAATCCATTTTTGTTACTATCATGAGTTTTACTCTTTTAAAAGCTTAAACTTGATAAAAATTGTAATTAGTGTGATAATACCAAGACTTATTTTCAACAAAAATATTTTAACAAAAATATTTTGACAAAAAATATTTCAGCAAAGTAATTTTTTAGTTGTATTTAAGTCTGAAAATAACGATTGTTATGAGGGATTTGCAAAAATGTTATCTTTTGTGCATTGTATTGATTAAAAAATTAGCTTCCTTATGCTATTTTCGTTAATTATATGTAATTAGATTAGGCTTTTCGAAATAGCTATCACTTTAGGATTTAAAATTAAATGCTAATGTTATTTTTATTTAAAAGAATAGACTTTAAGTTATCTTCGCCATTATATAGCAAAATTAAATTCTGGCTTCTTTTATACGGTCGAACAATGAAGCAAAACTATTTTTAACGATCATTTTCAATTTGGCATATTATTAGCAGTCATCAAAATACGACTTACCGCAAATTACTTCTGTAGTGGTGCCTCTTTCTCCAAGATACAAAATACATATAACTTCACTCGTAGAGGAAAAATGCAACTCTTCTACTCCATTTGCATTTCGACAACCACACAAGATACAAAATATATATAACTTCACTCATTGAGGAATAAGGCACCTTTTCCACACCATTTGCAGTCCGACAACTACACAAGATACAAAATATGTATAACTTCACTCATTGTGGAAAAAGACACCTTTTCCACACCATTTGCAGTTCGACAACCACACAAGATACAAAATACGTATAACTTCACTCGTAGAGAAAAAAGGCACCTTTTCTACTCCGTTTGCAGTCCGACAACCACACAATATACAAAATCCGTATAACTTCGCTCATATAGAAAAAAGGCACCTTTTCTACACCACTTGCAGTCCGACAACCACGCAAGATACAAAATATGTATAACTTCACTCATTGAGGAAAAAGGCACTTTTTCTACACCATTTGCAGTTCGACAACCACACTAGGTATAAAATACTTTACTCATTGAGGAAAAAGGCACCTTTTCTACTTTAATAGCATTCCGATAACTACAATGTCGTGGGAATAGGATAAATGGGTGATGAATGGAAATAGATCCCCTAAACAGGCCCTAGATACCCAATTGAAGGAATATCGGAAAAGAAGACCAGTAAAATCAGAAATAGAATTCACTCCTAAAGTAAAAGCTATTAGAAATAGAAGATCTTTGTTACAATATTAACACCAAATTTTATGTTCTTGTGAAACTTTTTTTCCAGTAGTTGTGAACTAAAGCAAAAAGGTCGAAACCTTAAGGTTCCTTGCAACACCTTTTCAAATCCTCCTTCTGGCATTTCTAAATGCAATTCCCTAGATAGTTATAGAGTACAGGGTAACCATAGTCTTGAAAAATATTAAAAGTGGGGGGAAATGTTTCATAAGATTGTTGGAAATTTTATCGATTTTAATTTTGAGAATTCAAGTGATTGGTTTTAACATCCAAATATATTTCCTAAAACGTAAAAATATTTTTGGTTGATGAGAATCATATGAAAAAATTTCTCTCCACGAAATTTGTCTTCCACTTTTAAATTTTTTCTATTCTGGAGAAATGGGAAGAAACTCCCATGTAGCCGATAACCATAATTTTACGAAAACAAAAAACGTATATTTAACCTTTAAATTTCATTTAGCATTCGTACATCATTTTTTACATGTTATTTTAATGGTAAATTTGCTTCGTCAATAATACTTAAAGTACACAGAAGCATTTTTGCTAAATCTGGCTAGTAAATTCACTTCATCAATACGTAAAACATACAAAAATATTTTTACAGAAATAAAATGGTAAATTTATTTTGTCAATATTAAGTATAGTATACGGAAGATTTATACCGAAATCTAAATCGTAAATTATGTGCTGACTCATAAATAGAACAAGATATAGATATTTTTAACTTATGAGCTGGCTGCCATTTACAGTTACGCCATTTTCTTAAATTGAGCCAAATGTCAAAAGGTCGTTCAAATATAGTTTCTCATCGCAGTTGACGGCAACGAGATTTTTATTTCGGTTGATTTCGCTTAGAATCTTTTAGCCCTGAGTAAAAGGCGTGCAAGGATTGAAGACCCCTAGTTAGTTATATGAAAATCTTTATCTATACAAAAATAGATTAAGGTTGAATATTTTAAAATCTATTCCATTATAATCAGCTGGGTGACGCAGTTGGTTTGTCGTCGGCCTTCTGAGCCCAAGTCTGCGGGTTCGATCCCCGGCCCAGACACCGGACTTTCGGGATGCAGAAAATCCTAAGCGGCCATGTCGTATGTTTATGCGGCATGTAAAACATCCCTGGAGTGCCTTATTGGCTCTTGGCATTTCCGGCAAAAATTAAATACCTAGTGCACTTTAGCATCCAAATAAGAGTCTCGGTGCTGCCATCTAGTCTGGCAGAAACTAGACGTCCAAATTAACATGGCCTAAGGTATCTCCCATTGTGGTGGTCCTGAAAGAGTGGATACCACTTCTGAAGAACGCACTAGGTCTGCTCATGTGTGCGCACTTGTGCAGCTCATTGGAAATAAAAAAAAAATAATAATCAGCTTATTTCGGTGGATTCAGAAAATAATTTATTCTATTTGTATAGCAGATGTCTTATATATCTCTTTTATTTTGTCTTAGTGTATGCGAAATTCATGGTATTTGTCAGTGGATATTCAGTTATTTCTTACAGCAATTTTGGTCATTGTACCTTTCAGGAAGTGAGTATGAAATTCTACTGTTTATTATATTGACGAATGTTAAATCTCTTTTTAAAATTATTTATACTATAAGAAGAATCATGAGTTTCAATCAAAAAAGTATAATTAAAATACGTAAAGGAATCAAGTCTTATACTTCATTTTTAGTATAGTAACGTATGCTAATGTCGCACAATGTTGCAAAGGTAGAAAAAGGAAATAAAACTAGAAAAAAAATATCGTAACATTGTTTTTCTTTTATTTTTATAGATAAAGGACTGAAAGTGAGGTATTAAATTTGGCGCCTCTGCATGCATCAAAGGGCATACAAACTTAACTACACTAAGCTACTCATTGACATTGATTTCTCTCAATGGTCGGCATCAGAAAGTTATTTCTGCAAAACAAATCATCCGAAGATGCTTTCAAGTTCCATAGGTTGCCAGAAATTTACTCCTTTCAGAAATTTCAGACAGAAATTACATTATCTTTTACGTTACATAATCTTAAAATTATTTAAAAGAAGGTTATAGTTTGGTAGTCTTATTGGAAATCTAACTTGGTGACACATTTCGATAAATAGGGAAAACATTCGTTTCGGAAAAAAATCCCCAACTATTTGATGTTGCTCATTTGATTTGATTGGATCACTAAAAATGGCGCGTCTTATGCTGACAGGCCCTTAACAAATCAAAGTAGAGATGAAGAAATTTTTATGTTTCGTTCACTGTTGTCGTCAGTAAGAAATGTTTGTGAAATCGTCAGTAAGAAATGTTTTGTGCATAAAGAATAGCAGTTTTTATTTTAGAATTATTAGAATTAGAAATAATAGAATTATTATTTACTTCAAATACACATTCTGATTCATTTTCAGAAAAATAATTTCAATGAAATTTAAATTTAATGCAATATTCTAATTTTACGAAAACAGAACAGATTTTATTCAATAGGTTTTCATTTTTTCATTTCAAACGATTGAAGAGAGCAGGCAAAAAGAAGGCTGCGCAATGTCGATTCAACAGTTGGCGATGTTGATATAGGTTCGCGCTAGTAGAGCTTGGCATTCATTGATCCAAACAGGCTCCCCTTACTAAACTTTAAAGTATTTGTAAGGTTTATTTGAGGTTATTTTGAGGTGTCAATGTTGATTTGAGGTTTATTCGAAGTTGATTTAAAAAAAACCCTTAAAAGATCAACCTTCCAGGGTGTATAATCAAGGTGTATGAAGTTTTTTTTATTCATGATTGAGATTGTTTTGAGGTTGATGGAAATCTATTTTAGATCAAGTAGCTTAAAGAGGTTGTTTTTGAGGAGTACGGATTATTTTTTCTTCATTTCAAGCAAATAGATGTATTTGAGGTGTGAATGATTTCACCTGATCTAAAATAAATTATTTCTGAATTATATATGAGGTTGATTTTGTGAAGCGTAAATGAGGTTTATTAATAAGGTTAATCTTGGTGTAAAACATAACCTCATTTTCTATTTTAGGTGTACTTTTTCACAACTGACAATTTTGAAACAACCTCAAAAACACCTCATTTTTTTTTAAAGGGTCTTTCCATAAGGATAAGGATTTGTTCTTAACTTGCAACGGGGTATAGTTATAAGAGAGTCCCTGATTTTTTATTTTAGAAGAGAGTTAAATTTATCTGCAGTTGAAATCTACTTTCAGTCAGTAGAAATGGAACGAATAATAGATGAGAGTTTATTTCATCCATCCTTTTTTAAAATATTAAAAGACTAATCTAAAACAGAAAAACTACTGACCTTGTTATAAATAACGCCAGTGATAAAAAGTGAAAAAAAAAACCGTGGCAGTTCTCATGCACTTAATTACCATGTTAAACAGGGTTTTCAGTTGCTACTGTCTTAAAGAAAACAAAGAATTCCCCCGAAAATAAATATTGAAAAATAATAGCTGCATCAAGTTTACAAAGCTACATCAAATTTAATACCTTGATTTGAGAAGCTAAGAAATGAACAGTATGTTTACCCAATACCCATAACACTAAAGTGCTCCACGTCTGTCGCGAGTCTTTGAACTGGTTGGGATAACAGATTACTTTTCTTTTTAGCTTTTAATTTTAAGGACATTATTTTTTCCTCTATATTCTGAAGCGGCGTTCAAATCGGCAGCTAATTTTTTCGGATCAATATTATCCTAAACTTCAGAACCATGAGAATCTAGTTCTTTTCAATATTGCTTTAGAATTTCAAAAGGTTCCGCTATGACATCCAAATCTACTTCATTTTTCTCAAGTTTTTCTAAAGATTTTAAATGCCTTGTAATATATGCTAGTATACCTCTCTTTGAGTTCAATCTACACATAGTATATAGTCAGTGATTATTCTCATAAACTTATACAACACTGCTATAAATTAAAAGGTGAATAAAATATCAAACAACAACTCATTTCGTGTCCCGGCAAGGATGTCAATTGTAATATTTCATTTCTTATAAATTTAGCTTTATTAAAAGTATCTGCTCTTTTTCTACAGTTTAACACAGAAGTCTTAAAGTTCAGTTCGAAGAAAGCATGTCTGACTTCCAACGAAAGGATAAATGATTCTTTGTCTTGCTGATTTGTAAACTAAAAACACCTGCACTGTGTGTTAATTTCATAAAATGAAAACATTTTTTGACGACCACAAAGTTTCTATCTACAAATAAAGAAAATTAATAAATAAATTAAAAAAAACGTAATTCCTAGATCCAAAGATTCAACTAATTTCTTCCGCTTCCGTTCAGTTCTTAAAAATTGTTCAAATTAGAAATAGTACTAAGTAAAAAGTACTAGTTAAAAATAGTACTTTCATATTAATTACACTTCAAGTATTTGAGTAGATTTTGAGTATTAGCTGCTTTAACTATGTTTATATTCACCACTTACTGGTGAAGTACTGGTACAGTCTTACTGAAACATACATTATATGTATGTAATTAACATTAGACGTAATCAAATGTTATATGATTGGGTCGTTGTGAGACAATCTTAAACTCCGGAAGAGTGTTAAACTTTAAAAAGCTTTAAACTTTGAAAGTCATTTACTAAAAATCGAAATATGTCTATGTCGTGATTTTATAAAACTCTCAGTATTGATTAAATAGAATTAAATATTAAATATTGATAAAATAGTATTGATGAAGATGCTGATGCAATATAGTTTGTCTAAGCTAAGAACTCCTCCCGCCATAAAGTTTGAGACCGTCTGGTGCTATGGAAGCAAGAATGGCACATTTTAGGGAGGGTAGCTTCACCCTAGGACTAACACAATAGACCGAAGCAAGAGATTCCCTTTCTCTCGCCGATCCAAATCGAAAAAGTGACCCCGCACCCCTACTTGAAATAGTTATACCTCGTTACCATAGTCACCGCCACAGGTTCAGACGAATGTCTGGGGGAGTTCTTATTTTAGACAAACTATACCTCCTAGAAGAGAGAAGGCCCCAGCATGGGTTTCGAAAAACATGAAATTCGATCCTTTAGTAGTCCAAACGTAATGACATCTTTCGTATTTTCCACCTCTGTACAACTTAGTAGTCTGAACTTAGTGACATCTTTCTATTTTTCCTCCTCCGCACAGTTTATCTTCGTTTTGTCTGATAACTAAGTTGATCCGTGCTGAGGCCTCTCTTCTAGTAGGTGTTGGTAAATGTTGCTTAGCGATTTTATTTTAATGATATTTGCTTTTAAATGTTACAGTGATTTACAGAATAATTTTCTTGTTTAGCAATCCAAGGGCAGCTATTGTTTGCATTGTGGCTTTACTATTTAGCGGAATATTTGGCACTTTCATATCACACATACTATACAACCTTCCTCCAACGTGTCTTACAATTAATCTCCAAAGCCAGTAAGTTCCTAACGTTTTTTTTTAAAAAATGTTTTTCTGAATGTCAAAAAACTATTTTCCATTCATCAATTTTTCTTATTTTCTAATTCATTATATCTTTTATTATCTGTGAGCCAGTTATACGTTTGATTTTATTCTGCTTTCTAATGTGAATTAATTGCATTGGAAAACGGTTTTAATTGATATAAGAGAGATAATTGATATTGAGATAAGTTTAATTGATATAAGTTGGTGTGGACAAACGAAATATTTTTGTTGTTGATCACTTAAAACTCTATCACTTGTTATATGAAAAGTAACGTTTCGATGTATTACAGAATAATCAACAATTAAATGCTTTAGTACGCTTTGTACTCTTTATTCCGAATTCCAGGATTTTTGAGCTAATTTTCAAGATTCAAACTAAGTGCTGGTTATCCAGTACCAGCCCTGGTATGCTCTCACTAATTCATTGGATCTGATATAACTCAAAGAGACAAAACAATGGCATGAATAGGCATGTAGTCTAGTATATGGACGACACAAACATTAATATAAAACGATAATAATAATAATGGCAACACAGGTGCACGGTTCGTGGATCCACTTCCTCCGCTGCTTCTGGTGGCTTGCTTCCGGGCTGCGTCAGAAATGAAATGAAATAAAGGAATGAATGAAATAAAGAAATGAAATATGAATGGAAAAGAGTTTACACTCAGTGTTTACACTCTTTGCAAATTTCTTAGACAGTAGTATACCATCCGATAAGAAAAAAACTGCCAATGGGCAGTGTGTAATATTTTCCTTTAAGAATTCTTCGCTGAAGATATCATTAAATTTTGCTCCGTCACATTTTTCTGATTAACTGAAATTACAATTATGCAGGTATAATGAAATAGAAAGTAATAGAGAAAATAAATATACAGCTATTTACATATTTACACGAGATTGAGAAAATTTTGTCAACGACAAAGAAAAGGTTTAACAAGCATTAGTCACTCAACTGCCTTACCTGTGGCTCTGCTTTAGTGACGACCCAGGCGTCCTGGTAATCACACTAAAGTTACCAATTTATTGTCCCCACAAGTATACCGTTCGTGTCGTGTGAGGTTGTGTCGATGAATTAGCGTAAGATTACTCCAATGGTAGAAATCACATAAATCTCGGCGCGCTGCTGCGAAGTGGCATTAACCGATTCGTCGGTAGTAATAAATCGATGATAAGGAGTAGTGAGGAGGAATGAAGATGGAAGGAGGAGGGGGTACTCAGGACCAAAAAATCGAGAGGGGGCTCGTGTGACATGGACAATCAAGAAATGTAGAGTGGCATGGGGTATAATTAAACGACAATATAATCATAAACAATATAAAATAAAATAATCATTTAGATTATGATGATCGATAATATTAAGATTACTCCAACAAATTTGATATTGAGCATTAGGAATTAGTTTTTGAAAAGGAGTGGTAAATTACAGATCCGATAAATGAGATGCTTTGTTTGAGACGGTAGATGCTTTCCTGACGGTTGTAGTTGTCATTTGTTGAGATATTGCCACAAAATATTAATGCTTCTCTCGATTCTAAGAAAAATTTTACTGTGCTAGTAAGTTCACGTTAATTCTAGCTAGAATTTTTTTTTAAAGATACTACCTTAAAGTTTAGAAATCTGATAGATCTCAGTTCTCGTACAGATGTATTTTCCTCTTGAAAAAATGCATTGTGGTTGTCACAGATTCATGCAAATGATCGAGGTGTTTCATATATCCATTACCAATAACAAAACCCTTTCTATGATAGTAATGATTGTTTATTACAAACACATCACTTATTAGGCTATTTATATTAATTAAAATATTTTTTAAAGACTTGCTTCATTTATAATTATTTGGGTTCTTTTTTAATTTTTATTAAATTTGAATAGGGATAAATTTTTGAAAAATTTATTCTTTAACACATTTTGAGGTTTTTTCTAATGCAAAATGGATTAATTTAATTACCTTTGAAATTTTATTAATTACATTGCAATTTACGAAATCCTATTAACTGACGTCAGTTAGCATTTAACATTTATTTGCTAAACTACTTTGCAAGACAAAAACAAAATTCGATTGAATTAAAAAAATACAATATTTTGTTTTTCGATCATAGGTTAGAAATATACATCTAATGCAGTAACTTGTTTTTAAAGCAGTTCTTTTTAAGCATAATAAAGCTTAATTATTAATTAGACATCAATCTTTTCATAGTTACTAACCCAAAAGTTATGAATTTCTACAATATTTAAAGTTGTTGAGTATTAATAAAATGTAAGTAAAGTTCGTTCAATTTTTGCCATTGCAGACCTTTGGATTCTTATGCTCAACATAAAATCTTAATTTAAGATTATTAATTATAAAAAAAATGAAATAATTTCGCTCTGCACATTATAAGTATCCGAATTAATTATAACCGTGTTTAAATAGCCGACCCAATTTTAGGTTTACTATAACTAATGTTCAACTCCGTATCCTAGTAATTTTGAACCCTAAATTGGGTTCAAAATTACTAGGAAGACAAGAGAACTCCTAGATCAAGTATGGGGAGAAATTTACTTTCATGGTGGTTTTTTTTACGGAGCCACGACTTTCAAATTAATTAGTAGTTTTTATTTATTGATTTGTTTAATTATTTAGCATAATCCTTGCTTCTACACAACTTTTTTTTAAAAATCTAGGTTCGGCCAAAAGGAACTCAATCGCTTAGGGTTCCATAGCCTAAAAAAATAGGGATCCACTGCACTAATCATTTCAAAACTAACATTTCTGCAATTCAAAAAGATAAAAGTACGAGAAAATTTAAGAGAAAAATACTAGATTTAAAAAAAAAAAAATATTACTCACCTTTTTTTCCTTCAAATATATAAAAATAGTTCCCTATGTGCTGCAACTCAAATTGCCATTTAAAAAATGTCAATAAAAGACATTGCTCTCATTTTTTTTTATCCTATTTATTATTATAATTATTTTTCTGTGTCAATTTACTATTATTTAGATTTGTTTCCAAGTTCCTTCTCTCTTGGAGGTTTCTCTTTTTCCTTCAAAGCTTATATCAAGTGATATCGCTTGAGAACTTTGCTTCAAAACTGGTAGTGTTTTAAAATTTGATTTTTTATTTAAAAGAAAATTCCTATAAAATAGTTTTTGATCAGTGCCGTAGCGAGCTTAACTCGCGCCCGGGGCACAATACCTTTTTAGCGCCCCCTCCCCCTCACTCGAAAACCACCTAATATTATAAGTAAAATATGCTCGCAAAGTAATAAATAAATTAANTCTTTTTCCTTCAAAGCTTATATCAAGTGATATCGCTTGAGAACTTCGCTTCACAACTGGTAGTGCTTTAAAATTTCCTTTTTTATTTAAAAGAAAATTCCTATAAAATAGTTTTTGATACCCATAACTTTTGAATATTTTAAACGAATAAAGTTAAAACACGATGCCATACCCTTCAACAGGATTTTCGTAGCAATAAAAAACTATTAGTAGAAGAATTTATCAAACTCGAAGGGTAAAATTGTTTGACTTGCAATTCCGAACAAACCACTCTATAGTATAGCAAGTATCTGGACCAAGTACTGGTGTTTAATGAATTATGATCAGTAATTAGAAAAAATTAAAAATATTAAAAGAAAATTAATAATAATACCACTAAAATTCTTTTCATTTAAAATAATATTATATATACTGAAATAGTTACTTTAGGGGCGGGGTTGGGTTGCGGTATTCAATTTGCTGTTTAAAGACCGCCCACATTGTTTGGCGGCAAGGATTATGGCCTGCACAATTGGTGATAAGGCAATTTTCGTCGATAAAAGGCGTACTAGCGATTCTAACTACAAAAAATAATTAAAATCATCTTAATGAACTAAATAAGTAAAAGACAGCCAAGCAATACCCAACCCGACCCTTTTTGTCTAAGCTTCGGTGATGTCTTGAACAATGTCATAAATTTCTTGTAAATGCATAATTAAATTTCAGGTAATTCAAGGAAATTGTAAACAGAAAATAGTTACATGCAAAAAAATATCAATTTATTTGTGTAATTTGATTATAAATCCGTAACTAAATATTTTATTTCGGTGGGTTTGAGGAGATTTTTCTAGAATTGCAGGCAAGAAAAAAAATGACGTTTCTTGTTTGCATAATTTTAATTTAAAAGAAAAAAAAAAGATCTATCAAGTAGGGTTAAATGGGATAATTATGACGGCGGGGTTATTTTGACAAGCTGTATTTTTGTTAAAAAGATCCTTTATCATCAATTATGGGGCCAACCAAACACAATTTAGAAATTGTATTAGGATTTTACGAACATTTAAAATCAGTTATAAAGGAAAAAAAAAAAGACATCGTTAGATGGAACCTTTAATCACGTCGTCTGCCGTGTGCATGGAATAGTTTACCTATTCCATGCACACGGGAGGGAAAGTACTGATTAGGGAGTCAGTAACAGTTCTAGAATGAGTATCAGCTAATGGTCATAATTCCCCCACATGTAGTCTAAATAACCCAAATTTTTGCCTTTTGAGAAATTTAGTGGGTTATCTATGACCAGCCCTTTAAGACCGTAAATATGTTACTTATAGGTTGGTTAGTTTTTTTTTCTACATTCTAAAAAAATCGAAATACCCTACACCACTAAAATATTAGCTTACATTTTTTAACGAGACATATTACAGTTCGAAATAAATAAAAAAATTCAAAAGTGGTCATAATTACCCCAATTGACCCTAATGGGATATGAACAAAAGAAAAACTTTTTAAATTACATTTGCATTAATTACTTTATCTTTAATTTCTTATCTTCAGTTATCGACCGATCTAAAAGATCTCTCTGTTTGGCAATAGTTAGCTGTAGAAAAGTGCTTGGTGGTAAGGCTTGTACTCAGGCGCAATACATTCGGTCGGCAAAGTGTTAAGATCAAAAATAATATAATTATCTCTTTAAGGCTAACACTGGACGCAATCCAATCTTTTAATTTCATTAAATCCTTCTAGGTACATCTCAGAACTTTTCCAGAGAAGTTATTTAATGCCGCACTTCCACCTGCCAACGTATTGCATTGGATTGCTGGTAGGATACTTTTTGGCATTAAGAAAGTATGTCCGTGTAACAAGGGTAAGTTAATGCAAATATTATCTCCAATCTGAAACTAATATTAATTTAACTGCAGTGAACGAATACGATGGGTATTGCCATCATATTCTCCTTATCTCAACTATGTCTTGTGGAGCAATATTGAAGATTTAAAGACTAAATTTATTTATATAACCCCAAAACCATCGCTTAAACCAAAGCTGCTATTCAAACAAGGTCAAAAATATTGATCCACCGATACTTCAGAGAATTATACAGAATTTTGTTCTATGTCTGCTGCACGCTATGGATGGTTTACTGAATGTAAACAATAAGAAGTTTCCTAGAACTGGAAGAAATGTAGAAAACTTCCGATGTATCCCCCCGCTTATGTTATGCTTACAACGAGATGTTTAAAATTTGCGCGTAATTTTGCCATTCATAGGAGTTTTCTGTAATTTATAAATTCGAACAGATCGTGAGCCTACAACAAATTTAACAAAACTAATATCACAGCATAAATAAAGTGTAAGGTTCGCCATGTTTTGAGTGTTATCCCTAATTTGGCTATTTTTGTCTAAAATAGGTAGCACTGTTTTTTCATTCGAATATCACAGCATAAATAAAGTGTAAGGTTCGCCATGTTTTGAGTGTTATCTCTTATTTGGCTATTTTTTGTCTAAAATAGGTAGCACTGTTTTTTCATTCGAATATCACAGCATAAATAAAGTGTAAGGTTCTTCATGTTTTGAGTGTTATCCCTTATTTGGCTATTTTTGTCTAAAATAGGTAGCACTGTTTGTTATTTTTTGGGTAGTATCATAGCAATTTTGTGGAGTTTTCCAAATTCATTTCTTGTTTGCTTCATTGAAAGTTAGCTTGAAAGAACGTGTTATATTAAAAACACTACACGTATAACAATATTGAATGGTGCGTTTTTTCAAGATTAGGCGCAAAAATCAGTCTTACGTAGTAACCCGGAAGTTTTACAGCGAATTTTTACCCTCAGCGCCATCTGCGCTTAGCTTCACACGGTCATTCCATCCATAGTCAATGATGGGAGGAATATCGAACATGTCATAAACTGAACCCGAATGCATGTTGTTAATTTCAAATTTTGTAAAATAATTTTAACTCAGTAGTTTTTGAAAATTTTATTTTCTGTTTCATTTTGTTCAATATGATGCTCCAAGAAAAGTATTTAATTTTACGCTATATTTGAAAAATAAAATTTAACGGAAGAGAAAAAAAATGAAGCTGCACACTGTATTCGATTGCTACTTATCAAACCATTACCTTTTTTTCCTGAAAGATAGAGACTGGTATATATATATATATAT
>NC_092204.1:30445177-30460379 GCF_043381705.1 Parasteatoda tepidariorum
ATATATATATATATATATATATATATATTGTGACTTAAAAAGTGTTATCGGCTTGGGTGGACATACACCACGTGGAACATTTTTATTATTACATTATAGCTATTGCATCGTCTGAGAAAGAGTCCGTTCCATCACAGAACTACTCCTAGTATCTATTTGTTCAATTTGCATAAATCCTTCGTGAATTTATTTCATTAGACTGTACGTTAAAATCCAAATGTAGGAAGTAATCTAAATACAGCAATTATATTTTGCCACTTCATTTTCTTTATTTTCCCCTGATTTGTAATACCCTCTGTAACTTCCGAAAGAATTGAAGACCTATGTATTTGTTTATTTTTTTAGAAAGTCAACTTAATTTTATGGATTGCAGCTATTTCTACTCAGTTGGTAGTTGTATTTCTCCCGTATATTTGGAATAAAGGCACAGAATTTCCAGGACTTTTACCTTCACTTCTTTTTGGCTGCTCACATCGTGTCTTGTGGGCGCTTTCACTTGCCTGGATTACAATTGCATGTCAGTCTGATCTTGGAGGTAATAGTTAATAATTTCTTTTATATGTGTATTTGTCAAAGTATGAAATTATGAATTTTATGGAGTGCTTATAATTGACCGGCAAAGTATGAAAGGATTAACGTTCCACACATTGCCAAGGCATTCTACAAAATGACTGAAGAAAAACTTACAATTATTCTGCACAATGACAAGGTATTTCATGTATTAACGAAAGCTTATATATCTCCTTTTTGGGCAAAACGGCTTACGTGAATACAAGTTGAACCAATTAATACCCAACCTCATCTGGGTCGCTTTTTTTCTCTTTTTTTTGTTTTTGTTTTGTTTTAGAGAGTAAGCTAAAGCTATTTCCCTCTGCTTTTTTTACGAAATTGATAGTTTATCTGATTCTCTAACAACTGGACCGAGTAATCCAGTGGTTAGGGAATCAGACTCCGATTATAGTGGCTCTGGTTCGATCCTCTACTCCAATAAGGGCCACCGAGTACATGTGATTTACGGGCTCGTAAAATCTGAGGAATCGAAAGTCCTGTGGTTCATCTCCGAGCAGTACCATGGACACAAGGATTTGGTGAAAATTTTCTTCTCTTTTAGATCTACGTCTAAATTGAGGAAATGGTCTCACAAATGAGATCCCCTCTGCAGAGTATCGAAATTGTGTTGGCCTGTCTTTGACTCATCCTCAGGGATGTTTCCCAGATCGATGCCACTAGCCCATGGTGAAGATCTAGTGTGACGTAAATAAAGTACCTACATAACAAAAGAAGTTGACACCGATTTCGTATTCTTTCAGATTGGACTAAACGAGTTTTTTGTTAGTTTATGTGTAGAAATATTTTTGCTAGTTATGTAAAGGTTATGTTCTACTATTATTAAATTTTTCTAAGATCCAAGGAAATTTTGGATCATTCTCTTGAATTATGGTCTCATTCTGATTCTGAAGTCAAGCTGGGAGAATCGGAGACGATGAACCAAGTTTTCATCATACTTGTGACGTCATGCACCTGATCTTAGTCTTCATGCAACTATGTTGTTGGCATTTTGCACTTTTTCTCACGTAGATTATTTATATTGGTAGCGACAGCACATTGAACTTACAATTGTAGGAAGGAATTATTTTAATATTGAATGCATTCTATAATTTAACAGAATTAGTTTCAAAGCATTGTTATTGCCCAACAATTATCCTGGGCGCTGACATGCAACGGATAGCACATAGTGTTTCTTGGACTAAAAGATTATTATGAAAAATATAAAAGTGAAAAAACGTCCAATGATTTCACAACCCACTGTTAGGAACATAACTAGACTACTCATCAGGGGTGAAAGCGAGACGGAAAAGAGGAAAGGCTGGTTGTGAAACCATTTTATTTTTATTTTTTTAAACTGTGCAACAATATCTACTTTATCTTACATAATCATAATAATTAAATTTACATATCTAAGAATTAAAAAGCAATTTATGAGATTCATTACCTCGGTAAATAAATAAAGATAATATTCGAAAAAAACTGGAAGTATTAGCATTAAAGCTATTGTGGAATATTGCTATCACAGTCAGTCGAGTAAAGTTTGTGGACCACCTTTCGGCATATTATCAGAGCTCTTTATGATCTGGAAGAGATAATTAGCTGGTAGTAAAACCGTTTCATATCTACTGGACTAAAAACTTCTTTGGCCTCAAAGAATATGAAGACGATAATAAAATACGACGTGTTTCAAGCGCTCAAAAATCGGCTCCCATTCTCAAGACTTACCATACGTGAATGAGGAATTCAAAAGTGATTTATCAGTGTCAAGTGATTTATCAGTTATCAAGAGTGATAAATCAGTATGATCATATTTTTTGAAGCCAATTGAATTGAAGAGTATAAATTCACTTCAATTTCTTGGGATTATTTATTAAACATTTTATATCTAGCTTGTTTTCTGAAGAAAAAAAATAATAAAGAACCGTGGCTACCAAGACTCGTTGAATGTTATAACATATGTGAAAGATTGCTTTCTATTTTAGAAAATAACTGTTGATAAGTCTTTGCAATCAAAGCATTCCTTTTCCATCCAAAAACAAGTCAGAAATCGAAAATTTTTCAATTAGTATTTTCTCTTCTCCGGTATTCAAACTGATCTCACTTTGTGTTACATCTACTAGAAAATTCTGTTAGCGAAAGAGCACACCTGTGGGCAATAGGTACAGGTAGCAAAATTTCTAAAAGAACATTCGAAAACTCATCTCTTTACGTTTTTGAAAATATTATTTCTGTTAGAGAATCCCTGTCAGGGATTTCTGTTTGGGAATATTAATTTGGAAAGATAAAACAGATCGTTTTCATAAATTCGTATAGAAATTTTACTAAGAGTTTTTTCAGTTTCTGGAGGTTAGCTTACCATTGTGTTAAAAGGTAAATATCTTACCACTTTCTTTTATAAAAGCACCTTTTGCATTACTGTAAAAGGAGCCGTGTACTTTCGTACACTATTCACAAGCAGATTCAGCTTATCCCTGCGAAAGAGCAACCCCTCGGGGTCTGATATGGGTAAGCTAATCCCTGTAACTTAAGTGTAGAGAGCAACCCGGCACGAGTGGTAATTACTAGGACAGACGGGTCTCTACCTTAACAGAGCCACACTTACTTACACATATACACACATCCTCACATTCTTTTAACTCGCCCCCCCCCCTTTTGTATGCATTCCCGAACTGTAAATAATGTAAATATTCATTAGTGTTTATTTTCTCATTGTACTTTAATTTTACTTTCTGTCATGTACTTTTTTATTACTTGCAATTTTGCTATTAACTAATAATAGCAAAGTGCCATTTTTTTCTCTCTCACGAACTCCATTTTACTCCCCAAACTTTATTTTGGTCGTGTATGTTTCTTAGTCTAATTTCAGGATGAATGGAAAAAGGGTCGTAAGGCCTCAGACGCCCAGTTCCACTACAACGAACGAATACTTTCGCACATAAAACTCTCTAATCGACCTGTTATAATGTTTATTGTATTTTCAAAGAAATTCTGAAGAGTTAGTAGAAATTTTTCATGAAAAATTCATATTATTTTCAATGTTGAATCTCTGTTAAGATTTAAGCCGCTAACCGTTAGGGCACATTTAAAAAAATGGCCAAACTTAGCGAACTCAACTGTATATGAGGCTACGAAATCACGTGATGATTGCGTAGCATTTATTGGCGTTCGAAGAGCATTCGTCAAAAGGGAGTGGAGCCCACAAATAGCTCAGAGGATCACATAAGTAGAACTGAACTGAAGAACTGTATGAAATGTCTGGGCAACTGAGGTCTTTTCTCCACTCATATTTAACTTGAACTTGTGGTGTTTCGACGAGGTCGTGGAATGCAAGTGAAATCTAATAAGTATCTAAAACCAAATATTCATATTTTTTTTGTAAAACTTCATTTTGTTGCAGGTATTATTGCGAAAATTCTTGGATCACAGAGATTTGAGCTGGCCAGTCGTCTGACGTTTATGGCCTACCTGACGAATTTTACAATAAAGTACTTATACATTGGAACAGTCTCAAATGTAATAATATATAACTCAACTATGATGGTAAGTACCACAAAAATTGCATTCGCTGTCCATATAAGTATGATTATTTTTAGATTTCATCAGTAAAGTAAATTAGAAGTAGCAAAAGAAACGATGTGGGAAGAATTTTTTTAAACCATACTCTCAGTATTGCCTTAGTATTGCCTATAGTAGTACCTTAGGATTGCCCATAGTAGTACCTTAGTATTGCCTTTTCTCAAAGTGCGGTACGCGCACCCCCAGGGGTACGGGAGCAGTTTAGTTGGGGTACTCGTTCTTATGCGAAATATCTTGCAAAAAACGAAAATTTCAAAAAATTTTATTTAACAATAAAGCTAGCCATGAAAATTTATGATTACATATTTTTCTATTGGCTATTTTTTTGCAGAGTTAACAGTTGATAATTAGTGATATCAACAGTCAGTTGTTATTTTCAACTTTTTATAGTAAAAAATATGTTCATTTTTTATTAGTGGCGCACAGCGTTACGAAAAATTTAGAAAGCGTACACAAAAGTCATAAGTTTGGGAAACACTGGCCTAATGTCATAGATTACTTGGTATTTAATAATTATCTACGTACATATAGTTATAATCTACGTATCCAGGCCTTTAGTATCACCTAGTGTTGTATTTAAAAAGCAGAATAAGTTTTTACTTTTTGTTTAAAAAACATTGCTGTTAATTTCATCACTGATTGATACAACATACAGCTATTTTATACCCGCCGTTGAACTGCCAACCCAATTATGAGTTTACGACTACCAATGTTCAATTCCGCAATCTTGTAATTTTGAACCCAATCCAGAAGACCAGGAAAATCCAGGATCAAGTATTGGAAGAAACTTGCCTTCGTGGAGGACTTTCTGATGGAGCTAACTGCATTACATAGCGAGGAAAACCCCCTACATTTTTCCAGGTGATAAGACGACTTAAGATCCCCTTGGATAAGGTGATTAGCCTGAAGGCATGATCCGACTATCACTGACGATATTTTACGTCACCACTGTGATGGGTGCCATCCGGGTGCGGAATTCGTATCGATCAGCCATTGTTGAGATTGGAACCCGGTTCACTTCATTGGGAGTCGAGTTCTCTATTTCCTGCGCTACCAACATACAGCTATTAATTTTAGGTACAAATTTTAAATGCTGTTGATCTAAAAATGCAGGTTTTACTCTTTTAAATAATTACATAGAGCCGGGGAACAGCCTCTTTCTATTAATGCCGATCCTGCACAAGATAAATGTGTAGATGGAACTGGTTTATCATTTAGATACGTGCCAGGTACATAGGGGTGCACATATTGAACATGTACTCTGGGAACATTTATTCTTGTGGTTTTCAGGCATGTGTTTTAATGTGCGATTCTTTGTTTTAATGATTTAACTCTTCACTGCATACCTGCAAAGCTGCAATTTGAATTGTATTTTCTCATTAGGATTTTTCATAATTCACTCTAATGAATTCTAATTTCCCCCTCTTCTGTGCTACTTAGGAAGTGGTTGGAAGAAGGTGATACTTTAAGGTCATGTATTTGTCTTACATGTTATTTTCAAGGAAGTAGTTAAGTGCATACATATGCATATTAACCTATACGTTCTTCACAAACTATTACATTCAGACAAAAATTAAATAATCTGAAGAAAAGAATTTTCGAATGAATCTTGGATATTTTCGCGTCACTAATTTCAAATCTACATCTTTACTAGTCTCTTTACAATCTACAGTCTTTACGCACTTTCATAATATAATTATAGCCAACTAGGATTTTTCAAAAGTCACTCAAGTGAATATAAAGATCCCCCATTTCTCTGCTATTTAGGGAGTGGTAAGAACAAGGCGAAGATGCATTTCTGTTTAGGATGTGATAAGTTAAGATCACAGATTTTTTTTTAAGTCTCAAGCGTTATTTTTAAAGGAGCTGCGCTAAGAATTCGCCAAACGTGGTAAAATCGTAAATTTGGCCAAATGAATTTGTGCTTTATTGATTGGTTTGTGTTTGGTTTTTTCTACGAAAAGAAATATATATATATATTCCCTTCAATCCCAAAAAGAAGGTCAAAGAGAATTTTTTGAATAAATTCTGTATTTTTCATTCGATTGCAGTATTTTCCGTTAAGTACGTCGCATAACCAATCAGAATTATATTAAGTCCAGATAACGTAAGTAACAAGAGATACTATATAAGCATGAAGCAAAATACCGTAAAATACAGGTTACCACGTTCGTTGCTGGACCACGTGATATCACGTGAAAAATTTTAACCTACAGTGTCAATAAAACAGAATATGTAGTAGCAAGATGCACATTATCATCCAAATATTTATACGTGAAAAATTTTAACCTACAGTGTCAATAAAACAGAATATGTAGTAGCAAGATGTATATTATCATCCAAATATTTTTGCGGAAAATATGCCTTCTCGTGACATTAACATAATGTTGCCTAAGATTTATTTTTGTATTACTGCCTCTAGCCTAAGAAGTTATCAAAATAAATAACCCCAATATTTTCCTATTTCTTTCTCTCAAAGACGATTAAAACATCTACATTTTTTTTAACCTCTCTCTCATTTATTGCTCCTTTACTCCTCCCTAACTGCAAAATGACTATCTGAATTTGCATTTTATAAAATAATTAAATTTATAGTAAATTTGCATTCTGATTTGAAGTTTTCTCTGTTGAAAATCAGTCACACGTAAGAAATTGTTAAGATTTTCCTTAGGCTAATATTTTTGATGTTTAGATAATTTACAGATAATATTTTGAAATCCTTAACGCGGGTCCTGTGTATGTATATAAAACTATATGTTCTTTCTGAACCTGTGCATTCAGAGCCATAAACCAAAAATACCGTTTCGAAAAGAAAAAGAAAAACTGTAGCTTTCCGAACAAAATTCTGATTTGAAATCCCCATTCCCGAATAAGGTTGTTTTTTTTTTGTATAATTTAAATTATGCGAAAAAATAATTTGTTTTCCATGGTCATTAATGTTTATAGAAACATAATTTGCCATGAGCTTATTTACTGTGCATGTTTAGGCCTGTATAGTTTACACATTTGTGTTTAGCGCCTCTTTAAAACGGCAATTAAAAAAAAAAGAACAAGTGGTAGTCCAAGTGTTTCATTATTTAAATGTATTTTATGGAAAAAATACAGTCCTACCATAATATAGGAATGATATAAATATTTATTATATTATTATATACTACAACCAGGCTAATCCAGGAGTATTCTGGTTCTTGTTTAAAATTGCAAAGCTACGGAATTGCACAATAGTAGTCGTAAACTCAAAAAATTCGGTCGGCAATTCAACGACGGTTATAAAATAAATTAAAATCGAAACTTGCTGTCATCCAAGGAGGCAAAATTTAACCCAATACTTGTTTCAGTAATTCCCTTGTCTTCTGGATTGGGTTCAAAATTACAAGCATGCGGAGATGAACATTGGAAGTCATAAATTGAACGTTCAACAACGGTTATAATAATAATAAAAAAAGAAGAAAAAATTCTAAATTTTCTGTTCTGGACTGTCTTAAAATACAATTTTCACAAGAAAAACTATTTTGTTAAATATTCTTAAAGCCTTAATAGTGCAGTACAAATTAAAACAGAAGCAATTTTCCCCCTTGTACTTGATTTCACATTTTTACGCATTGTTTGATTTATTTTTATAAATATTAGGTTGATTAAATGATTTTTTTTCTTAAAATTTCAGTTTAATATGTTTGCGAGCATCCTCACAGCAACATTCTTGTTCTCATTTGTGCTCACTCTACTTTTTGAAGCTCCATTCACGAATCTTGAGAAGACAGTGATAAGGAATATGAGATGGCGAAAGTTGGGGAAAGGAATATGATAAAATCCACAACGATTTCTTGATAGACTCTTACTGTTTTTTATAATAAAAGGAAATACCTGGTTTACTGTTTTAAATTATTTTGCATACAAAAATGCAGTACCTGAGAGCATAAGACAACACATTATAAACAGTGCTGTTTGTGCCCCGACAAAGCGAAAAAGGCTGGGAGTAAAACCATTTCCTATATAGGTCTTCGGGAGGTGTAAGAGATATTTGGTTAACAAAACTTTAACAGTTAAAACGTTAAAGGACAGAGATGACAACTTGCTCCGAACTGTGGATAATTATTTACTAGAGGTAGTTTTATAAAGAATTATTTACGGTTAATAAATTTGATAAGGTTTTTAATCACCGCTGTTTTCAAATAATTTAAAGGCTTACGCGAAGTGACACTTTCCAATTTAGGCTATTTACAGCAACCTCACTTCCTGCTGATCATTAAGACTCAACACAAGCTGAACTTAACTTTGCGGCCCAGGTGCCCAGATAAATCGCACCCCTATACCTAGGATTTATGCCATTTGATAGAATAAGGGTGTGTCGCGCTCGAGCTCTACGCTACTATGTCAACTCATTGTTTTAGTGGCCGCAGTAAACGTATGTTTGCACCATCGCCTACTCTTGATCATACATTTTTGCGACAACGTGCGTACAACTATGCTAGAAATTCAGCACTGTTCAATCCTGATAATATTGTTCACAAGATCTATGATGAAGCTACTAACTTTGAAACTACTGATAGTAAGCCTAGAAGATTTCAACATCATGCGTATGAAAATCAACACAACACGAAATATATGTATGAGACATTACTGCCTCTGAAAGAAGAGTGGAATGCTTGGAACGCTGTTAAAATGCTAGAGCCCCTGCAACCTGCATCGACTTCAACACCAGTGAATTCCCAATATATTCCTGTTTTAGAAGGGACTGTCTCCATTCCCATCCCTGAGACTGGAAAATAACTCCAAAGCTCTGAGAAAACAGAGATTCCTATAGTGCGGCTTTCAAGAGAACTCCTGCGGATACCCGTCTCGCGTCGTGGCAGGTACTATGGTTACGAGGAAAGGTCATTTCGAATAGGGGTGTGGGGTGAATAGTTTAGTCTTAATCTTAGCGTAGGTCATCGTGAATAAACCAATCGACACCTTCTTTCCTCCATTTCACCCCATAAGAAGTATGCTCTCGCTTGTCACCGTGTTATTTTCTTTCGATTGTCGCTTATTTATAAATCCCCGACATTTGCAAATAAACAGCAGAAAATGAAGAAAAGAAAGAAAACTCTGAAAATGATGGCGAAAACACCCGCCCTGTGAGAAAACCAGCTGACGCTCTCCCGGCGGGAACTACTTCAAAGATGGAGTTAGACCCCACCCACATCCCGGATGAAACTTGTACTGAGATTTCTAAAAATAAAAATTTTACAATCATTTCCTAGAAAGATGAATACTCCCATCCGGGAGTTGAAAAGCGGTACCAGCACTTAAAATCTGAAATTTTTTTTCCTCAGAAATTGGAATTTCTCCATTGAAAATCAATCAACTAAAGTAAAGGTGTAGCCTGGAGAATAAGCTCCTCCTACTTTTTCTTTTGATACACCCTGATTTGAGCTCCGATTGAAGCATCGTTATCATCAAATTGCTACTAGGTTTACCAGTACAGATTGAATGTCATCGATTAGACGTTTTGAAATTCAATGTTACAGGTGCCAAAAGTTTGGCCACAGTCAAAGAAATTGCTCTTCACCAGAATTTGCCTGTATGAAATGTGCCATTATTCCTTCACCTGTTCTAAGCCCAGCATAAGCAAGTATTTATGCCATGTTGAGTCTTTTAAAAAGTTGGTAAAGATAACCGAATATATTTTTTTTGAATCCGGAGCAGTTGACATCTTTTAAAGGGCAGTTTATAATGGAGGATAATAACTGTTTATATGCCTTGGCAATCGCGGATCACAGGACAATTTATTCCTTCAAAAACAAATTAATGAAATGGTGTTATTACGAACTTTTCTCACTTTTCCGGAAGACAAAGAGCCCTACTTTAAAATCACTTTTTTAATAACTACTCTCAAATGTTATTGATGTTATACAATGTTAAAAACTTTAGAGAATTTTGAACCATAAGTTTCAATTTGTCTGCAGTTTTAATATGGTGCGAAGTTGAACCACATTATCAGATTTATTAAATTTAATTACACCATATTATGCTTCAACTTGAACAGAAACTTCGTTAAATTTAACAATTTATTAAAATTTCATCAAATTTACACTGTATTATGGGTTAAAGTACCGATATTATGGATCATGTTGAATCGATTCTTCTGAGAATGTACCCTACAATGCTCAGGGTAAGTATACGGTCCGTCCATAAATGCACCCATTTTTGACGCCACCCTTCTTTGTCACCAAGTATCACACTAAACCATGCCCCTACCTTCTTGTCACATGTCACTCTACATTATATAAACGTTTCCTAGCAGCTCAGAAACAAAACACTTCTGATTAGGTAGGTACTTTATTTACGTCACACTGGAGCCGCACAATGAGTTATTGGCGACGGTCTGCGAAACATTCTAGAAGATGATGCGATTTATCCTCTTGATTCACTGCAGAGGGGATGGTTATCGTCTTTGGTCGCTCGACGACCTGCGCGTGAGGTCGAGCACTTTACGGTCACAACTACGCTTTCTGACCGCAGCTAGTGATTCTTGACTTCGGTGTTTCACCGAGAACCATGTAAGATAAGTCCACTGCAGGACACAAAATACTTGTAACAGATAATGCATGTGGATAAAATTCTATAGATTAGATATGTAAATTATAAATTCGTAACCAAGTTTTAATTTCTATGAAAATACATTCTTCGAAGTAAATACTTAACATGTAACTACCTATTCAACACTATTTAAACTATCAATAAAGATTACTTAACAAAATGAATCTAAATAAGCGCTGAATTTTCATTTAATTATTTAACATTACTTTATTGCTTTAGACATTCTAACAAAATGTATATAAACAAATACTTATCGTTAAACTAATTGGGTTTTTACAACTCAGGAAGAAGAAAATCACTGATTCACAGACATTTGACCTATGACCGCAGCGTCAGCTCGTTGTTTATAAACAAGATGGCTTGTTAATATTTTAGATATTGCTGATTAAATTATCTTCATAAATTGTTATTTTTCGTATCTGGCAATTTCATTACATAATTAGTTTGATCATGTGCCTGGCTTCGTGTTAAGTAAGAAATAAACCAAATCTTTCACAAGTGAAGGAATTAAAATGTTTCACGTAAGAGAATTCATATTTGACGGGCTAGAGGCTAACTCGAAATAGAAGATGACGAATGAATGCTAAACATAAAAAAATGTCACGTTCCAACAGCCAATCAGGATCAATACTCACTCTGAAGTCACTTGTAGGTACTAAATATTTAACACTACTTAAAATATCACTTAAGACGATCTAACTAAATGAATTATTATAGACAACTTTAGTATTATTAATTTAGGTAGAGAAATACCTGTGTTTTTGGTACCACGAAAGCGAAATAAATATGATTAAGATTTAGATGACTATAATTTTAATATAAAGTTAACTATCACGTTGTTTTTACGACGAAATAGTGACGAATACTTTTAAGAAAACATTGTTTTATGCAGTGATAGTTTTATATTATTAGTACAACGTGATCGAAAGGCATAAAATTGATGTGGGTGGTAAACTAAAGCTCTTTTATTTACAGTATTTTCAACAGAATACATTTATTGATCATGATATTTTAATTCACAAGCAATAGTTGTTACAGAAAAAATCCTTGAAAAGGACTCATTTCATGAAGGCGCAACGATATATATACTTCCTTTCTAGCATAACATTTTGATTTGCCATAGCGTACAATGAGGATGGAATTTTAGAAAAAATTGCTTCAATTGGTCAATAGTTTAACAAAAATTGAGTTTTCTCTCTTTCTTAAAGACCTCTGATTTTCGGCGGCGAGACCTTTTCGAAATGCACAAAAATATATTTACAGAAACGTTTTACATTAGAGAAACTAATATATTCAGATAATTACTCCCGATTAGTATTCATATTTAAATAAAAGTATTAGGTCCACTGGAAGAATTTGATATAAAGTTATTTTCACATCACTTACACATGAATGATTCAGATGTTGATGTGAAAAGCTACTTTTCAGTAATCCCAAAGTTTTATATACATATTAAATAGAAAAACTTGTACAAAAAGGATAATTACGCCTACTTTCTAAGAATGTCATCGCAAAATAACTGCAATAAGGTTCATGGGTGAAAGCGAGACGGAAACGAGGATAAGCTGGTATTAAATCCATTTCAGTTTTATCTTGTTTTCGGGGGGAGTAAATCTATTCTCTTCTTCAAACTATTCAACAATACCTACTTTTTCTCAAGTTGCTTTGCTTGCTTTATTTAAATAAACTGGGCACCTGGGGCGCGAAGCGGCCCCTATCCCATTCATCATTAAATTACACACAGGTAAAATACATTGATTTGGCAAACATTGTGGTAGCCATACAAAAATCAAGCGGTTTGCTTGAGAAATATTAAAACAATGAAAAATGTCAATATGACAAATTGACGTTTTTACATAACATTAGAAATATTGATTGTAGACTTATTTTAAAAATAAAGATAAAACATGATTTGACATGTACAATAATTGATTTTTGAAAACTGAAAGATAAAATTACTTTAGCTCAGGAAAGAAGCAGTTTTATATATATACTATAAATGTTAAAAAAAATCTCGGTAATTGCAGAAATTTAATGTTTCTCGAAAAAAATGCTAGAATAAAATACCTTTCGTACCAGTTTTTGCTCTTTTCCGTCTCGGTATATATAGGGCTTTCAACCATGATAAGGTTATGCCAAAAGTGCCAGGTGCCCTAGGGCAAGTCTCAGATTATGAGTTCATCGTCGATAAGCTTGCTTTTCATAAAAAAACTTAGAATCTTTGAAATGTAGAGGTGGAAAAATTACGTAAATTGAAAAATACTAAGCGAAAAATAAATTTCGTTACCAGAAGAAAATTTTATAGTTTAGAGTAAGTTGGCTTTTCTGCATCAATGGGAGAGGAAGAGTATTTTCCAATTCAAAAATCAATAACAAAAGTGTTTTTAAATGCAGGATTTTAAAACTTTCCTGGTAATATAGATCTAATCAAGCTTTGTTATTGAAGTATATAATATAAACTTCTAAAATTGAAATCGCATCTAAAATGAGAAACTATAACATCCACATTCATCATAAATTTGTCCAAATTATTATTATTTTTTATTTTCTGTAAAAACACTGTCAGGGCTAAATAATTTCATTATTGCTATTATTTAATATTACTTTAAAACGTGCAACCAATATCTGGAAATTTCAAAATATTCTCGTTTGAAATTAAAAATTTATTTGAATTTTTTAACTCTATACTTCTTAAATCAGAAGAGAACAAAATAGAGAAACAACATTAATTTATTTGCTTGTCTCTAAGAGATTTTACCATACAAAACGTGCATTTCAACTGTATTCAAAATACATATGAAATAAGTACAAAACGAAATTCGATCTCTAATTGGTCGTAAATTAAAATGTTAAGCAATAATTATTTTTTAATCATCTTTATGTTCTGTGTCTTTCTTGAGTTTCTTTTTTTCAGAGAGTTTATTTAATAAAGCTTTTTCTATACTCAAAAATGGTGATTCAAAGATTAAAGTCAATATAGCAGATACAATGAATGTTATTGTAGTAAGTGCAACCACCATAATCCCCTATAAAAAGAACAACAAGATATTAGAAACTTGAAAATTAATATTTGTTCATATTTCCACCTAAATAAAATACGTTTTATTTTCATATTTATTTCATTAACTTATAAAAATATTTTCAATTTAATTAAAAAACTACGTTATAAATAAATGCTGAACAGTGCAAGATAAAAAAAAAAAAGATGATCGAACACTTAAAAGTTTTTGATCGGATTTTCATCAGGTCTTAAAGATAACTTTTCTCCTGATTAAATCGGGTGGTTCAACGCATTTTATTTTTAAACAACAACTGTTGGAAAAAGTTGTAAAACAAAAGATTTTAAAGATAAGAGAATATACTCTTTGAATTAGCTAACTTCGGAAATTAAATTAACTTAGGAAATTACAATTACAGGATTTCAGACTCAAATCATAAATTTAGCTGCCAAGTTATACGTTTTCTTTATGAATTTCCTGTGGTTTAAAACTTAAGTTTTAATATTTTATTCTTGATTTAATAAATACAATATAACTTTTTTTTATCACAATGCAGAGATGCCAACTTGCTCCGGACAGCAAATAAATATTTTCGAGTGGTAGTTTATTAATGTATGACTCTTGGTTTAAAAAGTTTAATTTATTAGATTTTTATCCACCACAATTTCTAAATAATTCGAAAGCTTATATAATTCGCCACTTTGTGTTATGTTACATGTGTTAGCTATACCGTCTAAAAAATAAGCGAAATTAGAAAATTATATGCAAATTTTAGTTTGTTGCAGTTGTTAACCGTTTTTTAAAAGATAATGGCTCGTCCGAAGCAGTTGGCATGTCTGCAGTGGGCCAGAAGACCATGATCTTTGGTCAAAAATTAAATTTCAACTAAAATATGTTTAGGCAGCTTTAATATTGCCCAAATTAAGTATTCATAATCATTCCAAACATTATAATTTACTTTTTGGATCGGCGAGAGTACAATGTAGTGAAAAATACGTTAAAATTTTTTCTTTTAAATTTATATTTCTGACATATATATAGGAATTTCACCTTTCTGTTACATTTTATCAGAGTAATTAATTAGTCTGAAATTATAGTACAATTTTTCAATTTGTTGGATTAGTTTAATACTCTTGAAAAAAATTTGAAGTTTATATCTTATCATTTGACATTTTACAATGTTTGAATCACTTTCGAAACTTATCTCCAAAAAGTTGCACGAGGTAATTAGCTAAACTTTTTTTTGTTGTCTTCTTTGATATTTCTTCTTTCGAAAAAACCTGCCCCATTTTACCCATATTGCAAAGGTGGACTAAATATACCGAAATACAAAAATCATGTTTTTTTTTCTTCATGTTTTCGCGTTATTTTGTAATATTACTTCGGAAATATAATGTGCTTTTCATTTTTAATATAAAATTACGAAAATTATTATATTTTCATTGCTATATTTAATTATTTAAACGTACTATATAAAAGATTATAATTAAAAAATG
>NC_092204.1:30460755-30487634 GCF_043381705.1 Parasteatoda tepidariorum
GTTTACGTTAACCTATCAATTAAAACGTATTAGCGTTTTATATAATATAGATTAGCCATATGATGCTCAGTACGTGCTCTTGCGCGTCGAATCCTATCAATTAAAAATAAAAACTGTTGCCTAAGCGAGAAAAGAAAAATCATCGGTTTTATTGATACATACGTACGTATTAGCGTTTTATATAATATAGATTTTTGCTCGCCATATTTCAGCCGTCATCTTGTTTTTTTGTTGATATTTTTAGTGTATTTCAATATTTCAACTATGAATTCAATTTACCTGCACATGAAAACCCTAAATAAAAGACCCCAAATTTTATCGAAATACTAATTTTGGCCACGAAACCTTGGATGCTGGCCCACTGTGCAATGGTTAACATATAGTTAAAACAAATATATTAAGAAATTTATAATTACGAGGTCCTACATCGATTTGTTGAGATGTTTTTCAAGTGCTAACAAACTTGATAAATAGATAGATATAGATATTACTATTTGAGGTATTAATACAGTTATGCACAAAAGAGTAAAAATTAGCAACTATGTGACTTTGTAAAATATTAGTATAGCCTGGTGTATTCAAAGATCTTGTTTTATATTTCTAAATTTTAATGATGCAACAATTTGCTTAACACTTTTTAAGGAATTATTGACGATTTTTGCAAAAACATGATAGAAAATTACAAAATAATGAAAAAAGAGAAGAAAAAAATTATTTTTTTAAAAAATTCAGTAAAAATCCGGGAAACAAAAAAAAAGATAATCTCTTTATCGGCTTACACGGTTAAATCCGCAAAAAGGAGTGCTTTCTAATATTGTATCAATATAGAGAAACCAAACAAAATATATCAGTGAAATAGTGTGAGGAGCACTCAAAAAAGTTTTTAAAACAAAATAGAATAGAGCACATTAAGTAATATAAATCACATAAAAAAACAGAAAATAAAACGTAAAGAAAAAAAAAAACAGGTGTCCTCTAAACTTTCACATTTTTTTTTTTTGATAACATTTATTTCTATTTTTAAGATATTGAATATATTAGCTGCTAAATATAAACCAATCTTTATAGATTTTAAATTTATGCAGTTACGACAGCACAGCATGAAAGAGAGAAACGTTTTCAACATTCTTAACTTTACCAAAGCTACACAATTTTTACTCATTGCTTACGGGGTGGTAAAAATAAGTTTTGAAAATTTCTGAGATCGTAAAACTTATTCGTTTTCACTGTTTTTCAAAGGAATAACTCATCCGTTGACCCTTTACTTCAAAATGATGCTTGAACAAATGTAAGCACTAAATCATTTAAATTTCGTGAAATATATTTTATTTGAAAATGTGAACGAGGTACCTAGCCCAACGGGATATCTGTCTCTTCATCTAAGATGTTCCGAAATTCGGGAAGAATTCCGTAGCATGTTAAATAGCTGGAAATCTTGGGAAGGAGAAGGCTTGGTGAAAAAGCAAAGGCGTCACTGGACAGGAAAGTTTTCTTGAATGAAAGATTTATTAAAATATTGTGATTACTAATTATTAATATTTTAATATTTTTAATTTTAGAGTAGTAACGGTGTATAGACATCGTCTCAGATGTGCTATCCGAGTGCAACGGGTTAATAGCACAAGTAAAAATAATTCTTAAGATATGTATTTAGTACTAAAATTACTCGCCCGCAAACAATTTGAAATTGAAGTAGTGTCTTTAAATGCTACATTTTAGTCAGAAATGATAAAATCCTGTTTACTACTTCTTTAGCTGTTAATCTATGACAAGCAAATTATTAGGACAACTGGAAAATTTTATCCGTGAAAATACAAGCATACAAAACGAGCGAAAGTGATATCGCAATTTCCCTTAAATATATTAGGTGGACTGGAAAGTAGTGTCGTTTCGGCGCTAACTATTAATTAATCGTAGAAACCAATATTTTTTTCTCCATCCATTTCGATTCATTTTCGATCCAGCATTGTAAGGTTGTTGTTAATGAGGGTGAATACATTATTGATTAAAAATAAAATCTTGATTACAAATATCAAATGAACTGAAACGACAATACTTTCCGGTCCATAAATAAATACGAAAAGGTCAAAAAGAAAATTAACAAAATCAATAAGTTTTATTTTCTGCACATAAGCAGCAAGTATATAGAGCTCATAAAATAAGTTCAAAATGTAGAGAAAACAAGGAAAAAATTACAAAATAATAAATAAAAAAAGAGAAAAATATTATTTAAAAAAAAGGAATTTAAGAAAATTCAATACAAATCCGGGAAAAAAAGATATAATTTCTTCATCAGCTCACATCGAAAAGATTTTCAATCAATCTTGAAAATTTTCCAGTTCATGTTAGAAACAAGTACTGAGTATCCAAAGGATGTGTAATATTTTATTAAATTCGAATTAATCCTTCACTACTTGTAAAATTTGAAATTGATGTAATAAAGGTCGGATAGGCAAATTAAAATCCAGCGTCATATTTATAAGATGCAGCTTCCTTTTTTCAAAAATATATATCGTAATAGGAAAACTATTTCAGTTTTTTCATTAGTCTTAGAGAATTAAAAGATTCTGTTCCATTCTAATTTATTAATTATTTAGGCTTCTGTGACTAGATCTAGTATTATAAGGAACTGACACATTTTGAAATGAAACGTTGATTAACAGTGAAAAATAGTCTCTTAGTCTAATATATATATTATAGTCTAATATAGTATACTTAGTCTAATATAATACATACATATACACTGGTTATCATAAATTAAGGAAAATTCACAAAAATCGCGATAACTCAAGAAATTACACATGGAATTTTATGAAACTTACCCACAATATACAACACATAGTAAGNTACATACATATATATATACAAGTACTTGTATTTATATATATAATAGTCTCTTAGTCTATTATCTAACTTTTCACTCAAGTCACTTTTTAACTCTTCAATATAAAAAACTGCAATAAATTTTTTAGAAAAACGTGATATCTTTTTGAAAGTGTCTGTTCTAGTCCATTATCAGTGGAAAAAAGTTTTTCTTAAATATTGAAGCTTATGGTTAAATAGCGAAAATTTCCAAATCTTAATGTAAATTTTTGGCAACAGATTACTGTAGAGAACATAATTAAATTGTTTAATATTGCTTACCATTGTTCTGAAATCATATATTATCATACTTCTTGTTGTTCCGATGTAAAAATGCTTTATCGTAAAATTCGTGAGATACGCCATGTAGGTAATACGACTTAAGGGGACGAATGCTTCTGAACCTAAAATTCTTGAACATACATCTGAAAGTGAGTTAAATAATCAATAAGAGAAAAAAGTATTAAAATAAAATTTTTCAATGATCACGTTTTCATATTAGACTAAAAAAGGCAACAAAAGACAACTATAAAAAAGGCAACAAAAAGGTAAGGTTAAAGCGCATCATAAAACTCATCCTTTTATTCACATACTAGCCGCCAAAGGCGGCCAGCTGTCCGTCACGCTAAAGGTTTTCACAAATAAAGTTTTTTAAAACATAACAGGAAATCTGAAGAATAGTAGCATCATATGTTTTTATATATTATATAGCTACAACGCTTAAGAAAAAAAAACTAAAATGCTAAATACATGAAAACACGAAAATGAATTAATTTTTTATGGTATCAATTTCTATTTCTATATAATTTTTTATGGTATCAATTTCTATATCGCTACAAAAATTATAGTCTTCGCCTGAGAAAAAAAATAGAGCGTGGAAAAAAGAAGAAAAATGTATTATAACAATTATGAACAGCGACAAATATATCAAAGCAAAGCGTTCTATTTATGTATTGAATATGTTGCCACATTTTTAATACAAAAGTTAAACTTTTCTCCATTTTGATAAATGTAAACTAATGCGAACCTTACAATTAAATTATTAATTCCTTCGTATATTATTGGTTTAAGTTGTCGAAAATTAATATTTCAATTGTAAGGTTCGCATTAGCATACATTTATAAGAGTGGGGAAAAGTATATGCATTTTTTAATAGTTTTTTGAATATGGCTCTTTGAAGACGAAAAAGCAGACGAAAAGCATAGACTTACAAAATGACTGATAACTAAATAACTAATCCAAATTTTTGAAAAAGAAAAAAAATACTTCTTCATTATGTCAAAACACAATTATGTGCCGAGTTTCGTGCCTGGGCGAGGCTTCTGGGGCGATATATTGTGATTACAGACACACACACACACACACACACAGCCGCTTTTATTATTATGTATAGATTAATTTTGCTTATATTGGGTTCATTGCAAGCTTTATCCGATGTTTTGTTGAAATTTTCCAATGTTTTTTGAAATATCATTATGTTTCGGCCGTTATTTCTGTTACCACGGTGTTCCGCGCAAACAGGAATAGCGCCAAACATAAGTCACCAATTTCGCCAAGGGGCATCCTCAAGTATAATTTTCCCTTATCGTCTTCGCTTAAGAAAAAAAAAAAAGAGCGTGGAAAGAAGAAGAAAAACTTATTATAACAATTATGAACAGCGACAAATATATCAAAGCGAAGCGTTCTATTTACGTATCGAATATGTTGCCACATTTTTAATACAAAAGTTAAACTTTTCTCCACTTTAATAAATGTAAACTAATGCGAACTTTACAATTAAATTATTAATTCCTTCGTATATTATTGGTTTAAGTTGTCGAAAATTAATATTTCAATTGTAAGGTTCGCATTAGCATACATTTATAAGAGTGGAGAAAAGTATATGCATTTTTTAATAGTTTTTTGAATATGGCTCTTTGAAGACGAAAAAGCAGACGAAAAGCATAGACTTACAAAATGACTGATAACTAAATAACTAATCCAAATTTTTGAAAAAGAAAAAAAATACTTCTTCATTATGTCAAAACACAATTATGTGCCGAGTTTCGTGCCTGGGCGAGGCTTCTGGGGCGATATATTGTGATTACAGACACACACACACAGCCGCTTTTATTATTATGTATAGATAGATGTATAGAAGACCATGCAACTTCGAAAATATTACTTCTATTGATTTGCATTTGGTTTCATGTTTATTCATTTGATTCAGCGAGAAAAAGAACATACAACGACTATAATGCTTAATTTTTTTAGATAGGAAATTAAGATGCGTGAATGGCACAGCTGCCAACCCAAAAGTCTGAGAACGGGCTTTCCAGAACTTTTAAAGCCGGGTACAAATAACAATTTACGTTTAACATAATAAGTTTAACTTTGCATAAACAATGTTGTGCATTCAAATGTCTTGATAACAAAATTTTTATTTAAATACAAAATATTTTCCTACGATGCGCCGAGAGTATTTTTTCCCCTCATTTTTTCATCAAAATAAAATTTTTTTTAAAATATACATTTAGAAATTCATAGATATGATTGGCTCATTTATATAGTAGAATGTTCCTTAAGTTTGAAAAATTCGTGAAAAGTATTCTTTAAGATTTTCACTTTTTTTTTTATAGTAGCTTAATTTTATGATAGTAATATTTAAAATATTGATAAAATAATTATTATAAATACAAGAATAAAGAGCTCACTGGAAAATTATTGAACTAAATCAATAAAGAAATCAACAGTTAAACGTTAAACGATAAACTCCTCAAAATTTGAAGCGGGCTCCAACAGCTCCGTATCGCAGACAGAATGCTCTGATAAATCGGAACAAGTTGGCTAGAATGGAATGAGTACAATTCAAATTTTGCATTTTTTGTACGCAAAAGCATTATATTTTCTAAACTCTTAGTATTATTAGTCTTGAAAATGATTTCATTCGATTCAGCATAAAAAATTACATCAAACAATGTTGCATTTGAGTAAATATTTAAGTTTCCTCTTCCGATTTTTTCCTTGCTCCCACTCAAAACAGATACGTGAAGTCATGCAACTTTTGACGCCTTACTAAGAGAAGGACATTACACCATCTCAGTCACGAAATGCGGCTAGTATTTGTGTTTAGTGGTGCATATTTTAGAATGATTCGATGAAGTTTGCAATTTATAGGAAATAACGCTGTGTTAACCGATGAAGCCACTCAAAAAGCAAAGATGATGTGGCATTGCCAATTTAGGTAGAAAAATACTTGCGATTTTGGCATGAAGTACCACAAATTTGTATAAAGTTTAATGCTATTTTCAGTAGTTCTAATTTTGGTTATAGTAAAACATGATAGTTACAAATAATTTTTTTATAGTTATTAATAACCACGAGGGGGATAATTCTCCTGGATAGTGATTAATAACGTAATTTGATAAAAACTTATAATGCTGTGCCACTTTCAAATTTGACGAATTACTTAAAAAAAAGGAAATTATAAACTAAAATAAATAAAATTTATTATAGAGCTGAAATAATCTAATTTATGATTGACCTAAGATAATCAAGTTCATAATGGGGCTAAAATGAGGTATCTTATTATCATTAATTTAATAATGCAAAGTCAACCGGAAGGGCAACAAACGATTTACAAAAAAATAAGTGGTGGTGTTGGTATTTAATCCCATGTTTTAGATTAGCTCCAAACCAGGTCTATGTGCAACTACTCCATTAACTTTGAGGCAACCACTGATATTTTTAGGAATAGATCCTCCATAATAAAACAGGTAAGTTGTGGTTAAAGTGCATACTCCCTAACTTGTAGTAATGTAGAAATAATTCATTAAGTACGTTTAGTGATTAGTATGTTTTTAAAGCAGGTTTTTATAAATTAACTATGCAAAGACAATGGGAAAGGAACTATAGACAGAAGCAAGTGATAATAATGATAAAATGAAGCTGAAATTTGGTACTAGGTACCAATTGAGAATCAGAGCAAAAAAAGGTGCCATATTGCTTTGATCACCAAGCATGAGTAGAACGTAATAAAAACACAATAATTCAGATAATTTAATAACCTGCTTTTTTTACGCATGTAACAACATTTTTAATAGCAAGTAAAAAATAACGCTTTCTGTAATTTTGCGCAATTTTTTTATGCATAAAAAAAACAGATTATTTTAAATAGTAAAATCAATGTTAAAATTGCTTAAAACATCGTAATCAGAGTTAAATAATTACTTTTATCATTTGCTTGACATGAAAATGTAATCCATGCTAATGTTAATGACCACAAAATACGATGAGATGCCCCAAATAACAAAGAAGGAACTAAACCGGGAGGTTCTTCGTTTGAATTCCAAACATACACTCCAAACACAATAGTAAGTTGAATTAAAATTGAAGCTATCCATAAGATAGTCGAAGTCATCTGAAAATAAAATCATTTAATTTTTTTAATAAATAATTTAAAACAATACTTAATCGAAAACTTAACCAGTCATTTAAATTTTCGATTTAGTATTTATTGTTTTAAATGCATATTTTAAAACATTCATTGTAATGTTTCGAAATAATGTAGTTAGATATTTTTTTTTGTTTATCTCATTAACAGCAGTGTATTCTTGGAAGACAGTTTTTACTTTCAAAATGATTAAAACTGGTAGCACTATTATTTCATCTTTGGTTTTTTATCTTACAACATGAGCATGTCTGTTTGCCCCAATATAAAGCTACTAATTTCGATTTGTAATTAGGAATAGTGAGTTTTTTAAAATCCGTCTCAGTCAAAAAATACTGTACTACCAATCTTTCCATTGTAGCACTTTTCCACTCTTTTTTATAGTAGCTTAATAGCATTTGCAATACTTTTTCAACAATATCAAGGAGCAACCACGCCTACTGCAAACTCCCATGTCTTCAATTCAAAGCTTTAACAGTATCAAAATGAATGGGATAGGGGGAGCTGAGCTATACAGGTGACCAAATCCCAAAACATACTAGAATCAAGATAATATCAAGGATACCATGTGTTCGTAAAAATATAGGAAGTGGGGGAAACTTAATTCATTTTATTTATTTAATTGCAACTACAACTACGAGTTACGGTGCAAATTGTATAAATTAAAAAGAAAAGTATTCTTTGCATTTAATTGTAATTATCAAAATAATCCAAGTATGCCTCTCAAACAGAACTTTCCAAATTAATCTTAAAAGCGCATTATCTACCGAAAGATGCATACTAGCAGAAGTTCCTCAAGGTGCCCTATTCTTGATATTTTATCTAGCGTCCTATTCTTGTTATTTTATACACAAATGATTTCCCTGTTGACAGAACTGATTACAATAGTATCACAGCAATTCATGCAGATTATAACGGATTAATTGTAAAATCCAAAGATCTCAACTTAACCTTGCAAAAAATGCAGGATAAAATCTGTGACACAAAAGAATGGTGTCTAGCTAGGAAATTTCAGGTCAACGGTCAGAAATCACAGCTACGTATAATTCATAAGAAAAGAACCCTCGATATTCTACCACAGAAGCAATTAGTACTCTTCAACGAAAAAAATCCCAACAGTCAACAAAGCCAAATACCTTGGATTAACTCGCAACCGGAAATTCAACTAAAAAGATTATATACATAATATTACAAACAAAGCACAAACAGCCTGCAATAAAATGTAAAGCTTATTCTACAACTCTGATATGCAATTAAAACGAAAACGTTCACTACGTCCATGATCAGACCCATATTAACATATGCATCCCCTGCCTGGGCTAATATATCTCTAACTCCAATTAACCAGCTAATATATGCCAAAACAAAACCCTACGTAAACTCCCCAAGGCGCAATGGTTTATCTGTAACAAAGAAATTTATAAAGATTTTAAAATTAATACTATCGATCAATTCATAGCCATACTAAATTCTAACTTTTTTGTTAAATCATCCAAGTGTAAGGCCGCCAACTTAATAAGACTAATAGAAGCTTTCACCTGCAGTGACGTCTCGTTTCTTAAGTATCAAAATATGCAAGTAACATCTATTTATCACCTGTATACATCACATAATTATCACTTTTTCTCCTCATCTTCATCCACTATTCAGCTACATGATATGTTATGAACATCGAGACATTATTCTAATAACTTGGTTTCATGACAATGCGAACTTTATAGACTCAAAAAATTTACATTATTAATTACTTTATTTGTAATATTGTATGGCGATAACTGTCCTGCCTCTTTTCTACTGTAACATTTTTCAAAATTAGCGAATTGTTTTTTACACATTGTTTGTAATTTCATAATGAATGGGAAAAGGGTCGAAAGTGACCAGAGTTGCCTAATTTATGATATCTGTTTTTACAGCCTTAGGTGCACGTGGTGTCTTTGCAATATAAAACTGTTTGGCGTTAATAGCTGAGAATTTGGCGTTAATAGCTAAATGTTTGGCGTTACCAGCTAAAAGTTTGGCGCAAATAGATAAATGTTTGGCGTTCATCTGGAGCTGCCATACCGAAAATTTCGAGCAGTAGTGAAGCAGCATTTAAGTGAGCAAGAATAAATTTAGCTCGCATTTTAAAGCATCATAATAAGCAGTTTTATGTGTTTTATTAAGGCTTCTAAATTATTTGATGATCGTGGTCATCAAAATCACTTAAAAACCTATACATTACATGATAATAGGCTGCATTTCTTCATTAGCTCGACAACCCTGAGTGGGTTTCGTCTTCTCCAAAAATTTTCTCCCGTAACACAGTCTCCCATTTTGACATATAAAGCAAAAAGAGCCGTGGTAGATTAGAGGATAGAGCTTTCACTTTTCAATGAAGTGAACCAGGTTCGAATCACAGTGATGGTTGTTAGATGCGAATTTCGCACCCGGCTCGCACCGACCCCAGTGCTGACGTAAAATATCCTCAGTGGTAAAATACCCCTGGCCGTCAGACTAGCCGTGGAAAGTTTTCGTCGTTTTTCTCTCCGTGTAACGAAAATACGGGTTAGTTCCATCAAAAAATTCTCCACGAAGGCAAACTTCTCCCAATGCTTGATTTTCTTGTCTTCTGGATTGTGTTCAAAATTACAAGGCTACAGAGTTGAACATTGGTAGCTATAAACTCACACTTGGGTCGGCTGTTCAACGACGATTTTAAAATAAAATAAAATATAAAGCAAAAAACTTTATGAATCAGAAATTGTTTTTTTTAATGTGTTAAGTTGTCTACATATAGAAATTCTTCGTCGTCAGATATTCTTCGCTATCCGTTCTTTTGAACTTCGATGAACATACAGAGCAAAATCTTTCCCTCAAAAATCTTCACAGCTTCCTCATCACGGAAAGTCAGGGCCCAAGCCTTTGATATCAGGACAGATCTAATGAGAGTTTTGAAAATAAATAGTTTAGAATTTAAATCGAGATAGCTGTGTGAAATTTACGACCGCTTTACGTGTTTGATAAGAATCTATGGGTAAAAGCTAAAAAATTGAAAGAGTTTAACTATTTATGATTACCTTCGTTTCCATTTCATGGTTAAAGAACATACTAGAGCTACTAACCCAAAAGCTAAGGCACTCTGCTATATTTAAAGTGGTATTAAACTTGCTAATAAGTTTATAACAGTGTTTGAAATTTTGCAGATTTACCGAGTTATATACTTATCATAGAGCCCAACATATTTAGGGTTGTCAGCACCCCAGTAACGGGAATGATAATGAACGGAAATGGTAGTAAAACCATTTTTTGTAAGATTATTAATAATGTTTTTACAATTTTTCAATAATAAACTATCCATCACTATTTATTTTTTCCCAGATAAAAGACAGTCTTGCATACATATAACATAGCTTTTAATTTGTATTTGTGGTCCAGGTTATTTTATTCGTCCCGAAAACAATGTATATATGAACTGATATTGCTACCAATTTTTTCTCTTCTCTGGGATACAAACAGTCCTTCATATTGCTCAAAGATTTTGAAAACCACATAATTTGCAATTGTAAGCATTATCGCCAAGTACCTTCATAGTTTCTTTTCTTTTTTTAAACAAAGATCTTCATTTGCCTGCCAGACAGACTTGCTTTACGGTTTGTACCCTTGCAATTTCCTTTCTTTTTTAAATCAAAAATTCTTTTACCAACGTCCTCACTTGACTGACCCAAATTTTTACAACCAAATTAAACCTAACTCTTTTGCTTCAAGCGCCGGATTTTGCCCGAATCCTCACTATGACCTGCGAGTACGAGCGCCAAATTTAACTGGCATCTACGCGATGATCACGCAGGTCATCGCGTGGATGACCTACGACGTACGACTGCCGTATTTAGCTGGCGTAAGCGTGATACTATAAGTTAACCTGTCAAATCTGCTTTAAACTGCCTCTGGCTAATATTCTATTGACCTATATTGTATTAATACCATTAAAAGCATAATTGAATGAGCTTAATATGTTTTGTAAGCCGATTGCAACTTTATTTATAATGCTTGCAAATCTCCGAATATATTGTTTGTTATGTGACACTTAACTCACTAGTATTTTTTAAGGTAAATAACATGCAATGTTCAAGGGGTAAAGGCACACAGTGAATAATTGGGGTTTGTCTCCAATTGCGGTTTGAAGATTATACAGCTTCAAATCGATTAGTACCTATTTGTCTCGGAAGTTAAGCTGACCGTTACGCGTTGCTGAATAAATATATTGCCGCAGTCATGCAACTAGTCAAGAAAAAGTGGTGTTAATATAATTTCATTATTTATTTTCTTACCTTTGGCACCTTTATTTCCCTGTTAGAAGCTAACATGTAACCCACAATCATTCCGATACTGTAAGTTGACAAATGAAAAATCGGAGAAAAGTAGCTCAGCCGCCATACGTAGCTCAAATTCCTGAAAGAAAATTATTTTTACACTTGAATCTAATTCATGACTGTTTTGTTATTGACTTAAATCATTACCTTGTTATTATTAAGGTAGAAAAATTTGAATGAAAATTTCATTCGAGAAGAGCCGTAAAAGAAATGATTATCGTGGTTGCGACCCAAAATAAAACTAGTGTATAAATTGCCTAGAGAAAAACCTACCTATAATACGTAAGCGTCTTTTTGGAGTAATTTTAATTCCTTTCCTCCTGTAAGAAACTTAAACCGCCTATGCTTTAGTAAGTTTTTACGTTTTTGCAATAATGATGCAATTTACAAGAATATTTATGATAATTTAAGTGAAATTTGAAAGAGCTTAAAAAATTAATGTTGAAAATAAATTTATCAACATTGAAGATTTTTTAATTGTTTTTTTTCTCTCTGTCAAACGTACTTTTTAACGAATTTTATTATCTGTTTTAGGCATGATTTTTTTTCTTCAAATTTATAAGGAATTTTTGACAATAAAAGAAATTGAGTGTCTTATATAAGAGCATTAGTCAGATTCCCAGCTCCCCCCGCTCTCAGCAAAAATAAGCAAATTGAGAACCCTCTTCTTCTTATGTGCTTACATAATATTTGAAAAGCATTTTAGTAGTTTACATTATGTGCTTACGCAATGTTTGAACAGCAGTTTAGTAGCTTACATTACTGTAAAATATGTGTAAGGAGTCATGGTGGCGTAAGAGATAGAGTGCTCAACTCCCAATGAGTTGACCCTGCTTCGAATCCCAGCGATGACTGGTCGATATGAATTCTGCAGCCGACTAGCACCGTCCACAGTGCTGATATAAAGTATCTGAGTCTCATTGCTGCTTATTGTAGAGTTTCCTTGACATAAGGTAACCGTGGAACGTTAGCCTGACCTCCATGCAACGCAAATGTGGGTTAGTTTCATCAAAAAGTCTTCTTCGAAGGCAACTTTAGGATTCATTATTCAATCATTTAGGATTACGTTTGATAATAAACTGAACTCTAAATCACACTTGAATCAATATCAAACTGCCCTGGCAGCAAAATAACTTTGGCCCCATTGTGCCAATATTCATGAATTTTGGCTCAGTAAGGGTTCAAAGGGCCTTTATTTTTTCGATATTGCCCCTATATAGAATTTTACAATTCACCCTATATTTTACAGCCACTTTACAACCAGTATTGGCATTATATAGAATTACCAGATTCACCCGATATTTTATATCCATTATTTAGCCAATGTAGGTCCTATATTGACCGATAGGCCCTATATAGGCCATTCTAGGACCAATATTAAAGAATCTAGACACCCTAATATTGGTCCCTCGGTGCAGGCTCTTATAGGACCCTTATCAAGCCAATTTTGAACCCAACTGGGGCCCAGGGTAAAATTGTTGCTAGGGAGGTTTCAGAAGAGAATGGGTGTTCTGAAGTGTCTAACTGGATCTCTATGGGGATGTGTTAGATCAACTCCAAATATTACTTGTAGGATTTTCATCCTACTTTTAGTAACATATTATTGAGAATCCTTAATAACAGAAAGTGATCAAGTCTTGAAACTAGGACTTTTACAAAATCAATCAGTAAAACTCGTTACTGGAGTCGTCAAATCAACACCAATAGATGCAATGCTTTTATTGACAAACAATAAACCCATTAAAACTATAATTGAAGAGAAAGCGCCGCTGATTCTTTAGGGTAAACTAATTAGAACTGCAAATTCTTACTGGAGTAACTACGTAACAAAAGATAGAAATTTAAAATTTGAAAAAGGTTTTGTTCAATTTCATAAGTTCAGGTTCCTGTTTTTCATAAATTATTCATATTTTATTTAGTTCCCTGAGTTTCAGTAGGCAGAATTTTGAATTGCTAATTGACATTGAGGAGGTAATAAAGCCTTCTAAGCCATTGAATATGATGCAAGTTGAAACTATCTTGTGCATTTCAGACTGGTTTCTTAAGAAAAACTAGTTCTAGTATGTTTTTTTAGCTGCTATCCCATTCATCATAAAATATTGCACAGTTTGAGGTTGATTGTTTTAATTAGCAGGCAGTGGGGTTGCTTCTTAGGTAAAACAATTCTACTGATGTCTTAAAGAGGTCTTTTCTTTTGACAAGTAGTACCCAGAATCTAAGTGGTTACATAGATACAGAGGAGTTTCTTTTTCTTGAACTTATTCTCCTTTAATGACCATGCAGGAAAATGCCGAACAATCTATGATAGAGATGTAGAGGCTATACGAATCGTTCTTAAGCACCATTCCCAAACTACAATTTCGGCGATAAGTAAATCTAAGCCGCCGTCATCAAAAGAAATCTTCGTCGGCAACACTTGCAAAATTTGCGTCTAAAAATGAAACTTTGTTATTCTTCATTGGATACATGTCCATTGCGGCATTTATGGGAACGAGCAGACTGACTGTCTCGCCCACCTGACACAATAGAGTATTTCAACAACAGTAAATTAACAATTCAATAAATCGAAAACTTACTCTAATTGTGGGTTTAACATCAGAGATGTGGGTGGTAAATTAAAGACAATGGTACATAATATCTTTCCAAAGATTCCAAAAACAAGTAGGCTCATTATGAGTTTAATTAGTGTTCTAGAGTTGCTATAAATAAAATAAAGGATTATTAGCAAAAAGCTACAAGCTGGAAAAAAAAAAGTTCCGACAAATGTTTTTGATGCTATTCGAAATTTCGTAAGTATTAACTTCATTATAATTTCAAAATTCAAGTAGTCAATTTTCAGATACAGATACATTTATCGTAGTTTGCAAATATTTGATGGCAAATACAAATTCGTTAAATTATTCTTAATATGATTACCTTCTTTCAGTTCTTTTTCTAGAATCAGTGGGAGCGTAACGTTAATCTTGATGATTAAAATATTTCACCATTAATGGTAGCAAAGTACTTATTTACGCTTTTATCAATGAGAATGTTCGAACTCAAAAATTGAAGAAAATCTATAAATTGGCCTCAAATTGCTTTAGCTTATATTCAGGCATCTTGATCAGGAAAATTTTAAGTTTGTTGATTAAAGTTGGAGATATATTAGCCTAAGCTAGGGATGCATATGTTAAGATTGATCTAATCATGGACAGGTATAGTACGCGTTTTAGCTTTTGCATATTGGAGTTGACGAGTAAATTTTGTAGTGTAATGCAGGCTGCTTGTGCTTTGTTTGTAATATTCTGTATATGATCCTTCTAATGGAATTTCAGATTGAGTTTTATGGAATTCATGCTTTCATATTACATATATACAATTGATTTCAAAATGTGTTGGGGTTAACGAAGAAATGAGAAAAATCATTTTTATACTCCAACAAGAAAAATTTTAAAATATTTATTCGCTACATCTTTTTTTGAGGTTATGTCAATAAAAAATATGTATAAAGTGCCTCATCAAGCTCAAAAAGTATCTCATCTCTAAATTGTGCTATTTCAGAATAAATATTATAGTATTCACGTTGATTTTTCTCAAATGCTTCATTTTAGAGTTATGAGACTGTTCTTGCCAGGGAACGATGTACACCGAAGAACCATTACATTATAACCACCCTGCTAATAACATGTAGGACCACCTTTAGCCCTCAAAACTGCTAGCACCCGCCGTGACATTGATTCCACAAGGTGCTGATAGGTAGTCTGAGGTATCTGGTACCAAGCGCTCACCAACTGGTCCTGCAATTCCCTCACATTGCGAGGGGGTAGCGTGGCAGCACGAATTTGGTTTTGCAAGTAGGACCACAAATGCTCTATTGGATTAAGGTCAGGTGAATTTGGGGGCCAAGACATGACTTGAAAATCACTGGAATGTTCCTCGAACCAATCCATGACGATTCGACCCTTATGACATGGTGCATTATCCTGTTGGTAAACACCATCCCCTGTAGGAAAAACTGTTGCCATGAATGGGTGAACTATGTTCAAGTAGCTTACAGACGTCAGGGATTGTTCTATGAGGATTATGGGTCCTAGTATGCCCCATGAAAGCATTGTTCCTGGGCAAGAAACGATGAAAATCTGGGCGATCCCATTGTTATAGATGGAGGGTGGTCATAATGTAATGGCTCTTCAGTGTATAACTGGCTCGTCTCGAAGAACTAACTCTCCACGCGTTAAGCGTGTAAATAAGTTTACGCAGAATATACCCATTTGCAAAACCATTTCTTAAATAACACACTGATTTAATCTGTTACGCAATTAGACAAACGCATGAGATAATCTGGGTCAAATATTTTCTCGAAAAAATATAGCAGGTTTTCCAAAGATCGGTCGAAACTATAAAAATTTGTAGCAAACTTTATACAATAAAATACATTTCTTATTTTTAAAAAAAGGATCATTATTTCGTTTTATCATCACAAAGGTTTAGAAACTTAGTGTATATGTAGAAGTCCGATACTTGCTAGATAATCTAAATTGAAGTGGTTGCAAAATTAGGAAAATTTGAAATTGCTTTGATGAGTAGTTTGCTACCACTTGAATACTTTTGACGGATTTTTAGCTGCCCTGTTACAGTCATCAAATGGATAGTAATATAAAATAGCATACGGTTTTCTTTAAAAAGAAATGTAATTTAATTTAAATCATCAATAAAACGTTTTCAAACCACTGTATTTACTTACTTTCGGTATGGTACAAGAATAAAAAGGCTTAAAAGAAATAGTTGAGTGTCTGCCGCCAAATACCACGAAGAAGCCATACACTGGAAATACAGAAATATATATATATATAAAAATGATATTACACATTTGACCTTATTGTAAAACAATCCGAAGACAAACCTCTTTCTGTTTGTCCTAAAAAAGACATTAATGACTATCCTTTATTTTTAGCATTATTACTAGCATCAAATTCTAATTGATTTGGCAGTAGTAAACAAAATTTCATTCATTTTTTAGAATCAAAACTGATTATCACAGAATGCTGATACTATTAGGTCTGCCAGTAAGTTCTGTCAGCGAAAGCACAGGCTTCCTTTTACAGTATTGCAACAGGTTCTTTATTCATTTAGGTTATTTTCCACGCAACTACAAATGAATGATTCAAAAATTCATATGTAACGCCACTTTGTTCCAGCTGTTTCTTGGTGAGGCCTTTTAGTTGGCAAAATTACCAAAAAATCTGAAAGCTTTGGCTTTAAAATGCCTACCACTTAACAAAAAGTGTAGTAGTTGGCACGATTGTAGAGGTCGCGAAAAATTCTATGATCTTAATATTATTAGGTTTGACCAGAAAGTTCTGTCAGTGAAAGCGCACGCCTTCTTTTACAGTAAAGCTAAAGGTCAAGAAAGTGGTAGAGTATTTACCCTTTTTCTCAATGATAATGTTCTAGCTCAGGGGTTTCCAACTTACATGAGGCCCGGGGCCACAATTAAAAACACAAATCAAATGGCGGGCTGCAACTTTATCAAAATTTTATACAGGACTCTTTTATCTTTGAATGAACATTAAATATTACTGTCAGATTTTTATCAAGTTGTACAAAACAAAAGTATTGAATTACAAATTAAAATGAGTAGATTTTTAAAAATATTTAATTGCATATTAATAAATCGGGCTACAATAACTTTAATGTGCACCCATGTATTAAACAATTAATGTGCAACAAATATCTAATTGTTAAGATATAAAACTTTAATAAGGTTTATATTATAACTTACATAGTAGCACACGAAATGTTCAATGACAAAATTGAGGTTTGTTTGCCGCAACCGAGAATAGATATTTACATTTTAAATTTAAAATTTACAAATGTGTATGTAAATATTTTCGTCCAAAATAAGTGGTTTCAAAAAGTTAAATCGGAGAATTTCTTCGAGAAAATTTCTGATAAACACATGTTATTCACAAAATACAAAAAAATTGAAATAGAAAAGAGCAACATGCACGATTATTTTTTTGTTTGAATAAATATTTTCTTGGATGAAATACCCGAGAAATAATATTTTTTGCACCGTTGGTATGATAAATTTCACAGACGCGAAGAAATTAGGATTTTAACGAGAAAAGTATTTTAAACTCATATAGATATTTTACGAAAATTGTCCGCAAAAAAAGACAACTAATATATTTTAGTTCGCGAGCCTGATGCGGCCCCTGGGCCTCCAGTTGGAAACCACTGTTCTAACTTAAAGAAACACATAATACATGTGTTTTTTCTTCCATCTACTACGCTTTTTGCCAACTATTTTATAGAGTGGTAGACATATAAAAGCCAAAGCTTGCTGAGTTTTTGGTAACAATTTAAAAGTCTCACAACGAAAGAACTAGAACCAAGTAGGTTGCATAAGAATTTCAATTGAATGAATTGCTTTTAAATTAATTATGAGTAGTGTTATGAAAAATAGATTCAAATGAATAAAAAATAATACATTATTATATAAATGTAGGTACCACTGGAATATTAGGTACCACTGGCTGCAATGCAGATATTTAGATTCTCTCAGAATAAAACAATTATCATGAAGTGTCAAATAATAACATAATCGTAGATACTAATCACGAAACAACTTCTTAATCTTAGAAAAAAAATTGCATTAACTAACTCACAATAAAGCCAATCCTCTCGTGTAGTTGTGTACTTATTTTTAAAAAAAATTATGAATTGGTATCCTAATTATTTAATTTTTCGGTGAAACAAAGACGATAGTTTTTACCAAAATATGTTATTAATATGAATAGTTACAATTTGATTTGAAATTATGTGTTAGCAACATAATAGTAATTGTCACAAGTAATTGTCACATAAATTATCTGTTTAACTTAAGAATTAGTTCACTCCTGTTACCGAAAATGTATTTTGAACATCACTACATACTAAAACGCAACGTCTGTGGAAAAGAGATAAAGACTAAAATATAAAAAAACAAGACAAGTTTGTACTTGGATTCCTTGGCAAAAATATTCTTACCATTTCCTGGGATGATATAAAATTTTGCACGTAAAAAAAATTTATCCAGCCAAGTTGTTTACATTTTTCAGCCTCGTTACCAACAATTTCTTTGTAAAGTGGACCAGAGCTTAGGAAGGGTAGGAGACAGATACAAGCAATCATAAGGGCATGAGGTATTGTGGTCCTAAAATATATGGGTTTGCAGTTGAAAAAGAATTAAAAGTAATAATAATTATTATAAAAACATTCATGTTTTATTCATATTACAATTAATTTTAAAACTGATTAAGCAGTTTATCATTGTTGGTTTTCTCAGTACTTCTTTTGTCATAGTAATGTAAATTGAAAAAAAAAAGTCCATGTCTTTGAAAGGAAAAATAATTACATCCGAATTATGTCGATGCATGTTTTTTTTATTGAAAAAGAAAGTTTTGTCTTTTTAAGATTTTGTGTAACAAATATACGAAAACTTCTCTGCTTTCAAGTGTGTCCGATATTTCAAAGCGCCTGACTGATCGTGCATTGTTGTTCACAAACTGAAAGTCTGGACCTATCACACCCCTATAAAGGCTAGCGAGATCCAGAATAATCACTTCGCAATACCGCTGCAAAGTAATGCTAACTCGCTCAAAGATCTGAAGCGGTATTCAGCCGTTGTACATGATGTCTGCCCACACCGGAACGCCTGAGCACACCGCTAACGTTCATGAACCTATTGTTGTGCATAACGTGTTTTTCTCTCGACCCCAACTAGTAGTCAGAATCATTTGTCATAGTGAATCGGGATTCACCGGAGAATATCACTCTGGACCCTTGCTGGTTATTCCAACCAATACATTCCTTACACCAACGTAATCTTCCTGGATGATGGCGTGGTTAAAGCGTGATGCATCGAACTGGTTTACATGAATGGAAACCTACTTGATTTTGTCGCAGTGAGATAGTTCTACCTGAAACATGTGTACCGGTAGTGGTTTCAAGGTCTGGAGCTATCTGCCTTGGAGTGGCAGTTCTGTTCTCTTTTGTTATTGGGGTATATATCACTCCACTTGAGGTGTGGTGTTTCTACAAAGACCACGGGCAAGCCATCACATAGCATTTCCACCTTCAGCTGTCTTTTTAAATCTCAAGAAAACATTTTTGACACTCCCATTACTGCGGTCTCAGGCATGGCATTTTGACCAGCTTTCTGTCGTCTAACTACTCAACCACGATCGTAGGAATACAAATGACATCTTGGTATTATTTTGCACTTAATTATTGTTACATCACACTGAATTGCACAGAAATAAGTTAAACAGCCTACGGTGTTATTTTGGTCAAACACCTAACAGCGTGAGTTTTCGAACGAAGGAAGAGATTGTGTGCACTTTCTTTTATACAGATAACGGGTACTAATTTATCACTCTCTCTGCAATTAATTTTTCTTTTATTGGTCGACTGACAAGATCGCTACTTTGCACAAATCAATTTTTCCTTAGCAACTTGTCAAGCAGTGTAAATTGTCTATGCCTGAAAAGTAATTATCTCATATTGCCGGGTTGCCGCAACCAAGACAAAATGTAATGAATGTTTGAGAAAGTTAAAGAAGCAAGTTATTTTTACTAATTTACAAAATGTATTTTCAAATTAAAGGAAATATATCTGGAATGTGAAATTGACAAAAATTAGCCCTCCTAATTTCAAAGAGTGTGAGATATACACACGGAAGGAAGAGCAGGCATCATATTTATTATTATATGCAAAATTTAAAGAAAAAATCATGTAAAAAAAGGTTTTACCTTATGTAACGTCTTTGAAAAACCAAACTCACAGAAAGTGGTCGATCCTTGTTCTTTATAATATTATATGACAATAAAACAGCGCTAAAAAAAGAGGACATAAAAGTTTTAGTTTAAATGACATAATGCCAGAATCGCAATGCAAGGTACCAATGCAAGGTAATCATTAAAGTTTGGTGAATGGAGCCATAAGACGAATGGAACGAAAATTCATCTCAAAATACCTTTATTCATCCTCTAAGTAACATCAGACATACTTTTTTTTATTGTCGATAAAGCTTCTGGACGCTGTACGGCGAGGCCTCTTTTGGAATTAATCGAAAAAGGGGAATAGAAACAGAATATGCGCAATTTTCAAATCATTGTGTTGTTGTTGTGACTATATTCTATGTCTGACCGAGTTAGACTAAATCCATGATATTCTCAAGAAGTCAATATCCATCAGTGGGTGCTCAAAAAGATCATGCTTTGTGAAGTCTAGGCAATCAAGAATAAGTTCTGGAGAAGCCTGGCCAGCAGGGCACCCACTACAGGTCGGAAAACCGTTTTTATTATGGTAAGTCAAAGTTATATGATGTTCACTGCGGTAACGGAAAATGCCGTTTGCTTTAGCCTACTACACTGAAGGGACATAGCACTACCCGGAGTTTACTTTCATACCAGTGGTAAACAGGTTGAGTAAGTATTACTGTTGTAAGCGAAATGTAGCTCCAAATAGGTAAGAGGGATCTAAGAATCAACTGGTTGAACTATGCCGCATTTTGGCCATCAAAAATCTCGTTGTCAGTTATGTTAACTTGTGAGGGAAGTCATTGCAAGTGCATCTTGTGAGAAGAGGAAAGGCGTTTCAGTTTGCCCGAAATAGCCACTTCTGTATTCTCTCCAAACCTATGCCAATTAGAAAGATGCTGCATGGTATTTCGACTGCCAGTTAACACATAGCTGACCAGCAACTTTTCTGAAAATTTCCCCATGTGCCCGGGTATTGTTTTTGAAGGTGGATGTGGAAGTGAAACACTATAAATACACTTTAATTTTTTTATATTTATTATTGAACTCTTAATATTTCGTTTTCGTATGATAAAAAGTATAACAATCACCTACGTGTCATGGTACACCACAAGTTTTACAAATATATCGGGTTTCATAAAGTCTAATAAATTATTAGAAAATTAAATAGTAAAACTTGAAAAATAAGGAAAATTACGCCCGCTTTTTAAAACAATCACCACTAGACTATTTTAAAACGCTTGGCCCTGAAAACACGAGTTAACTCGTGACCGGTCATCAACGCTTGGCCACGAAAACACGAGTCCAGATGTTATCCGAACTAGAAAATAAAATTTTTGTAAATGATTGGGTTGATTCTGTTCTTTACAGAGTTCCAACGGATAGTATAGATTCTTCCCTTAAGAGGGTTTCAACGGATAGTATAGATTCTGTTCTTTTCTTGCGTTCCTTTACTATCATAGTCTGGGTCTGCCCTTGCGTACTCACCCGGTCGCATTTTCAGTTCACGTTGTTTTTGTTACGACATTCACCGGACTTTTTAGAAGCTCTTCATGTGTATATAAAACTAGCTTAATACCTCATTCGTTTTACAGGGTAAAAAATCAATAGTTAATAAATTGGTACTATACAGCACTACCCAATGATGAAAAAATACTGATCCGAAACCGAAACAATACTCCAAATATATTATTATTATTAGTAGTAGTAGTTGCTTTTGTCGCTGACTTTACATAATAATATTAAGCAAAACTCATTTTAAATTTTCAACTCTTCAAAACAAATATTAAATATGTTCAATATCACGTGGCGCTGGAAATAATGATATCCATAATTAATAGCTTTATTGTTTTTTATTGTTGCCAAGCTTTTCTCATTTCAAATAGAATTTATTTTTCATTATTTCGGTTAATCGAAACACATTTAAAAAGTGTAACTGTAACATAACGAGTACCCAACATAAACGAGTGATTTAGGATAGCTTTATAAAAAACTGATTCAGTATCTTCGCTAAGCTTACTCGGTATAAGGAATCAAAAATAAATAATTATTGAAGAAAGTGTGATTAACTCTCACTGAAGCTGGTAAATGATTAAATTGAGCTGTACACAAGCAGATATCTCTGATATTACATTTTAAAGAACTGAATAAATAGAATCATGCAGTAAATGTGCAACAATGTGCAGTAAAAACCCAATGCAAGCTGGAAGCACGAGACAGACGAGAGGTAGATTCCAATATGGTAGTATCAGCTTGCGCACATCACCTCTGCGAATCCCAAAGAAAAAGTATAGAATTCGCCTCCAGTATGTCTCCTTCGTTTCGCTTGCCTCCTCAGTGTGTGGCCAGCCATTACTCCTTCCCTCCGAACGAAATGTTTTAAATTGCTTCTAGTACAAGCTGTCCAAGTTTCAAAACTCTAGCATAAACGGTTCTTAATTTGTTGTTAAAGAGACACACAAACGTGCATGCTCATTTCATTTTATTATTATATAAATCAGTTAAACTAGTAGCTAATGCTTTACTACTTCCTTTAAAAACGTGTAAGATGTTGGTGATCAGCACAATTAATTTGTAGTGTTTATATTTAAAAACGTATGTGGATGACGTGATGATACTTTTATGATTATGGTCTCATATACTTCCTCGTTTTATAAATATCCATATATTGTTCTCTAATCAATTTCTTAGAAAAATAAAACACTTTACACATTATTGATTATCAAAAATTCCTTTAATTGCAAAATATTTCTGCCTGGTGTACAGAAAAGATTGGCTCACCGCTAGAGGACGAGTAAATCACTAACCCAATTAAAGAATTAAGAGAAGAGGAGACGGCGCGTAGGCTGGTCTTTCCTCTATGAGAATATATTTTTATATTTCTGTATTTTGGCTGCTGAGGGCCCTTAATATTTTCATAATTGTTTTGTTTATTGTTTTAAATATTAATAAATATATTTTTGTTGCTGTTACGCTTTGATATATTTCAAAAGCAATCATCCTCATGACAATGACCATTTAAAAAGGAAATGATATTGGAAATAAGAAGTTTTCCGACGCATAAAACTATCTTAATAACAATAACTGTTACTTTTTATTTATTATATAAAATACCAATTTAATGGCTTGCACAACTAATAATAAGCAAGTTTAAATTGGAAAAAATGCCGACCAAAAAAAAAAAAGAAAAAAAAGAAAAAAAGGTTTCATATCTGTGTGAATTTGTAATGTTTCTTTTTTTAAAATTAACATAAAATTTTTCGCAAAATTATTAAGCAAACATAATTTTTCTGTTTATTATAAGTCAACTAAAACGAAATATCTATTATTTTGAAATTAGATTACTGATTCTGTAATTTCATTACATTTTACAAATTATAAGAACAAAAAAGTTTACGAATTTTATAGTTTTTAAATGGAAAGAGAACTAGCGATGTAAAATGTACCTCATAAAGAAAAACGTTTCGACTGCTATTTGAGAGCTAGGAATGAGCTGAGCCCAGATGGAATGGCGCAAACTATAGAATATGTGCAAACCACCTAGGAACAAAATTATGGTAGCAATTATTGAGCTGTTATAAATTGTGAAATAAAAAATGCAATTTTCAAAACTGAGCTCAAAAATGGCAATCAAATTTTAGAAGTAACTTCAGACTTACGACAGGCTTTTGTTACACGTTCGATAAGCTTGCCATTGATGTAATGCAGACGAACAAGAAAATTTTGCAAAATCCATTCAATGTATCATTGTTTTCTATGTAATTATTGCTCTACGTTAGATTACTCTTTTCACTGTATTGACTTGTTTGTATGATATATGCCAGTTAAAATGTCTCAGTACCATACAAAAAAAGTGGTCGTGAAATAAGATTTACCGTACGCTTAACATGTTTATCAGGTTAACATGTTAACCGCTTACCTTACCAAGTGTTTTGACCAATTGGTAAGGTAACGAAATTATGTATGACCAATTGTTCAATATATCATTGTTTTCTATGTAATTATTGCTCTACGTTAGGTGACTCTTTTCACTGTATTGACTTCTTTATATGATATATGTCAGTTAAGATGTCCTTGTACCATGCAAAAAAAGTGGTCGTGAAATAAGATTTATAGTACGCTTAACATGTTTATCAGGTTAACATGTTAACCGCTTACCTTACCTATTGTTTTGAACAAAATGCCAAAAGTCAATATATTTTATTTATTTATTAATGAATACAACGAACTAAAGCAAAACATAATACACAAGTTTTAAGTTGAAATTTTAATTTTTTATTTGTCCAAAAATATTTAATTTAAAACTAGTTTACTATTCCGAGTTATCTCGGGCAAATAAAAAAAGTTAAATATTAGTTTTTGTATGATAGTTTTAAAAACGAGGGACAACGCAAAGTGGTACTTTCCAAACGACATTGAAGTGATACACTATTTTTGACTCTTTTTTCTATGTAAATTCAGCAACCATCATATATACAATTGCACAAAACACGTGAGCAGTCCCGCAATCCAACAGCAAAACTCCAAAACAAAACTTGGCAATCACAGCAGATTTTTTTTTGCCCAGTAAAAGCGTGTCAAAACAAAACATACTGACAAATTTTGCTTCTCCCCAATTTTCTCGGGATATATTTGCAAATTTTTTACTCTTTTTTCTATGTAAATTCAGCAACCATCATATATACAATTGCACAAAACACGTGAGCAGTCACGCAATCCGACAGCAAAACTCCAAAACAAAGCTTGGCAATCACAGCAGATTTTTTTTTCTGCCCAGTAAAAACGTGTCAAAACAAAATATACTGACAAATTCTGCTTCGCCCGAATTTTCTCGGGATGTATTTGCAATCTATACACACCCGAGTAAACTCGGGATAATCAGTTAAGTGGTTAATTGTGCCAGCACTTAGTAACTTCACTGCATGATTATTAGGTGATTTTTTTCGCAATATTGATTTGATTATAAATGCCAGCCCGGAAGACCTAGCGTCAACCACTGGTCGTAAAATAACATTTCTCGCAAACTTAACATACTTACTTTTGCCAGCACTTAATAACTTCACGACATGATTATTAGTTTTTATGTATTTGCTTAAATTTTTCTCTCTATAGTAATTATTAAAATTATTGTAAATCAAATCCATTAAATCAAAAATAAAATAGGTAAAGAAAACATTTGCAATTACTTTAAATATTCGAAATTGCTTAAAATAAAAACTTAACTAATATTTTCAAAATTACTGATATTTAAAAAAGTAAAGAAACTTTTAATTCCTTCCACTTATTATGTTTGATACAAATTTTTCATGTCTTAAAGTGGCGCTATTTTTAATGGTACCGTGATTATGAAAATGATCAAGATTTTTTGAAATGCGCAAACAGTTTTACTGCGTAAGATTTTCAAAACCATGGATGAAAAGGATGCTTCCATGGAGATAATTAAGACTTGTATACATTATTTTGTCCAAAAACTATACCATAAAACATACTATGCATACATTTTTAAAATAAATAAATTAATAAATCACTACATACCGAAAGCTTGATCGTACATAACAGTGACTATGTGACTTGCGATCAGCCAAATAGTTGTTAAAACTCTTATACCATGAAAAATTTTGATGGAATCGGGATTATTTTCTTTTTTAAATAATCTTTGAGCATTTCTAAGAAGTGAAAAATGTTGAAGTGTGCCGACATGATCTGAAACATTAATGGCAAATTTTTAAATTATGAAGAAATTGTTGCAAAGTAATAACACTCTACGAAAAAGAAAGCAACCTACAAATTAAAAAAAACATTGAATTATGTTACATTTATTCCTTGTGTTGAGTTGTTTTGAGTTTTAGTTATAACTAACCTTTCGTGCCGTGTTAGTCTAGTGATTAGAGAATTGGATTCCGGTTCGGAGGAGCAGGAGTTTGATTCTTGATTCCCTTAAGACCCAGCGAGTACATGCGATCCGTAAAATCTGTGGTCCAGTGGTCGAGTGTAAAGTCCAGTGGTCGGTCGTTGAGCTGTACCAAGGGTGCAGGAATCTGGAGAGAGTTTCCTTCCCCTACAGATCTATGTCCAAATTGAAAAAAAGGTCCCAGGAATGAGTGATGCTGCCATTCATCTGTGGGGTTCTCCGCCAAGACGTACTTTCACCCTTGCGGTGCTCTCTTGTCAAATGAAAGGCGTACCTTGCTGACTTATTTTATTTTATTTTATGACCGCCGTTGACCAGTCGACCCAATTTTTGGGTTTACGACTACAAATGTTCAACGCCGTAGACTTGTAATTTTGAACCAATCCAGAAGACAAGGAAACTCCTGGATCGGTACCCCCAGAGGTATTGATTTGTTATGGGAACATGGAGGACTTTGAGACTCGACAGATTTAACGTGCATCAGTCACCATTTACTACACGGGGAGTCTTCGGCCGGCGAGGATCGAACCCACGACCTCTTGGAT
>NC_092204.1:30488232-30493230 GCF_043381705.1 Parasteatoda tepidariorum
CGTTACCAAATTTACTTCAAGGATACAGTTAAAATGATGTTTTCAATATTGATGAAATGGGTTTATTTTTTAAATGTCTTCCAAATAAGACTATGATGTTTAAGGATGAAAACTGCTCAGGGGGTAATATGAGCAAGGAACGTTTGACTGTCCTAGTTGGAGGAAATGCGTCTGGGACAGAGAAATTGCCCTTACTTGTTATCGGAAAAAACCGAAATCCCCGATGTTTCAAGAATGTAAAAGCGTATCCTTTGGATTACTAGTCTAACAAAAAGTTTTGGGTGACATCAGTTTTATTTGAAGGCTATGTAAGAAAATTGGATCGGAAATTCTTCGCTAAAAAAAGAAAAGTGATACTCTTTATGGATAAACGCACAGCACATAGTTATCTACCTAATTTGAAAGCAGCAAACTTGCACTTTCTCCCATCAAACACAACAGCAAAGTTGCAGCGGATGGAGCAAGATATCATAAAGTGCTTCAAAAAGTCTTATCGCAAATGGCTTGTCAGAAAAATGATCTTAAATATTGTAAGCAACTAGAAGATTTGTAATTAATAAGCATTAATTAAATAATCCGACAATATTTTGAAAGACCAAAACCGAAACTAACGGTAAGTCGAACTTCCGATATGTCGAAGTTTTTCGTCAGTCCTATCAGATTCGAGATATCGCGAATTCACGTATTTGCTTATGTCTTTTATTGTAACAGTGATATATTTTTGCTTTGGGTACCTAGCAACTTCGATACATAGTTAGTTTGTTTATGTTCTATATGGTTTCATGACTGTCTTTGTGTTAAATAAGAAATATGCAGTGAAAGAATTGAAAGAATATAGAATGGGCCACTTAAGAGAATTGATACTTGACGGGTTTGACTTACTCGAAATAGAATGGAAAGAACAGTTGGTATTGTAAAAAAATGCCACATTTTAACAACCAATGAGGATTGAGATACCCACGCCATTACACTTGCAGGCAACCCATTATAGTGATATTGAAAAAGGATAAAAAAAACTTTTAACTTCCTATGCTCATTTTAGTCGATGAAAATTTCGAATCGGTATAAAGGGCACCTTTTCTGAAAGGTTCAAACATGATCTTTCAAATGGTGCCAACAGTTTCTTCATTTTTCAATAAATTTGTTGTGAAAAGAAAGGTTGTTTACCTAGAGCTTACAATATAATTGCTGCCATATATTTGTTCATCTCCTGCATCCTTGCCTCTAATGATGATCGCTTTTTAGATCATATGTTTTTTACAGTAGTTAATTTTTATTTATTTATGATGACTGACATTGCAGCAATATTTTTAAGTAATTAATCTTTTCGAATAAAAATTTATGTAATCCTTTCCTAAACTATTTCCTTGATCACTAATTACTCCTCTTAACTCCTTACTCCACCACATTAATCACTAATAACTTACTTTGCTCCTCTTTTTCTGTACTTTCTACTTTAGTAAATTCTTGTACCAAATGAAGAGCAGTGGCGACGAATACAATCACAAATAGAATAGACAAGAAGAATCTGTAAAATAAATAAATAACCATTTTACGGAAATAAATTTAATGTTATCACCAAGGTAAGAAAAAACCTGTAGAAGAGATACAGAATGAACAGTGAGCAGGTAAATATTTAGACTAAAACTTCTCCATGGAGGAATTTTTCATTCAAACTAGCCGGCACTTACGTTACATGTAAAAGAAAAAACTTAAAAAAACTTTTTACTTGGGTTAGTTTTGCCAGCAACTAGATTTAAACCTCTGATCAGTCGATCTCGGTGAATATTTTGTTAGCTATTGCGAAGATTCGGATATTTCTGCGACAATCAAATCGTGTGAAAAGGAGAAACAGAAATACTTACATAAGAAATAGTTCCGATGTCGTAAATTTTACCGCATCATTCAGTGCTTCACATGTTTTGACCTTTAGATCGAGTCCAAGTGTTGGCATTACTGTGAAAGTAAAAAAAAATATCACGAATTATGCGTGTAAAAAGTATTTTTTATAATATTAGGTTTACCGGAAAGTTCTGTACACAAAAAAACAGTGCGCCAAAAAGGACCCAATTGAATAACTTTTAATCTAATGTTTGGATCTTCATGCTCTAAGACTCACTATTAATGATTCAAGTCGGTAATCTCAAATACTATGCTGATTAATTAATGAAGATGATATTTTAAGCTACGAAATCAGACACAATAACGCACTTTCTGAGTAAACATAAATTTTTTTCGACGAATTTGATTTTCTGACCCCCAAAGCGTAGGGGGTGGCCGCAATCCGGAAAATATGGTCCCTATAGTTAAGTCAAGAGAGCGTTCCAAAGTTTGGACCTCTTAAGGTTAATTTTACTCTTTGAGTATTTTGCTATATCTCGAGAGCTTTTTAAACGAATTGAAACATTTTTGTACATAATTATAAAATTCGTTTAAACAAAGAAAATTCCACGTAAAAAATAAATTGTAGTAAATATTTATTGTTCTTTGTTATTTTATTAAAAAATAGTCGAAAAAAATTTGAATTGCAGGATATGCATTTTTTACATAATTTAAAAACATGTAAATTAACATAACAGCAAAATATTTGAACGAAATCTGTTTTAGAATAGTCATATAATTAAAATTCAATTTCTCAGGGACTATTCTGCCGATTTCACCCAGATTTTTGATTCTGCCATGTAAAATTAATGATGCAAAATACTTATGAATGTGTAAAAAATGCATACCTAACAATTCAAATACCGACTATCATTAATTAAAGTAATAAAAAATAATAACTAAAATTTATTTTTCACTTAAAATTTTTTTTTCACATCTTTGGATAAACTAATTTTATAATTGTGTGTTTAAAATTTGCTTAAAAAGTGTTCGAGATATAGTGAAATAGGAAAAAAGTAAGCATTGAGGAGTCTACGTTCTCCTGATTAAACCATATGGGAACCATATTTCCCAGATTGTGGCTACCTTCTTTATTTTGGGGGGGTCAGAAACCCGAATCCGTGAAAAAAAGGTATGTTTTTTTAAAGAAAGTACGTTTTTGTGTCTGATTTCGTAACTTAAAGAATCGTCTGCGCTAATTAATTAGCACATTTGAGGTCACCCCTCTTTAACCATTTAGATTGAGTCCTATAACGTCAAGATCCAATCATTAGATCGAAAGTTATTCAGAATAGTTTTTTTGGCACACTGTACATGCCTTGTTTTGCAGTAATGAAGGTTCTTTTATAAAAGAAAGTTGTAGGGTATTTACCCTTTTTCCTCAATTGACTTGTTTAAAAAAACACATGATGTAGAGCGCAAAAGTATTCAATATTGCAATCAAAGTATCCGTCAGATTTAATAGATATCTCTGATATATATATATATATACATACAGAGATGCCAACTTGCTCCGGACAGAAAATATATATTTTAAAGTGGTAGTTTATCAATTGTGATTCCTATTTTAATAAATTCAATTTAGTATTTAATAGATTCCACCACTATTTCTAAATAATTCGCAGGCTTATATAATTCACCACTTTACGAAAACTATGTCATGCTATACCCAGTGTTGCCAAATTGGGCTACAAGTAGCGGATTGGGCTACTTTTAAAAGTCCCCGTTACTGAAAATCGAATTTGGGCTACCCGCTACTTTTTGGGCTACTTATTATTTTTTGAATGCTACAAATCTTAAAAATGCGCTACTTTTTTCCTCACAGAAATATATATAAATTTTTTTAAATTTATATAAAATGATTCTGAATTCCCATTATAAAATGATTCTGAAAGTTTGCAGTTTCTTTACCCTTTTCAAAGAGGACATTTTTTGATGTTGTTAAAAACGCTTTAACTTTAGATTTGGATTCTTGATTTGTCCATATCTATGTTTCAAATCGTAAACTCGTGAAATCACAAAGATTTATATGGAAAAATATACGGAGAGTATAATGGGGAAAAAAATCTGTAACCACTATTAATCGGTTATCTTCTGGAAAAACAAATCACGTGACTCGCTTCGCTTTGAAACTCAGAAAAATTAAATCTAGAGTCATTAAACATGCTTAATGAAATAGTTGTTGTGAATGACAATGAGTTTCCAAAAAATATCGTACTTTTAAATGCTTTTTAGTAAATTCATTTTACTTTTGTAAATTACCATATATTTACAGTTTCACGAAAAATAGCATTCCAGGAAATTTCAAATAAAATTGAAAACTTTTCTCTGAACATTTGCTTATCGTATACACGCCCACCATTTGATTTGCCAATAGAATTATTACCGCAAAAATCCCAAATTTGAGAGATATAAAATCAGTGGCGCCGTCTCTTACCAACAAAGTGGGACAATTTTTTTCCTGATGGCATTCCTACAAATGGGATAGATTTCTGGTGCAAGGTCACAACAATTAAAAATGCAGGTGATGATCTTGCTTTTAAGGAATTGTCTCAATTTGGATTAAATATGTAAAGTTTACCGATTAGCAATACCACAGTTGAGAGAGTGTTTTCAAGGGTAACATATCAACAAAAACCAAACTTTGAAACAGAATGAGACTTGAACTTTTATCATCAATTCTTCGAATTAAAATGATGTTTGAAGATAGAAAGACATGTTGCTATGATTTTATACCATCAGCTAAAATGCTCAAATTTAATTCATCGATTTATCATGGGGAATCATCGACAGAGGAAAATGAAGAGGCAGATCACATACTTTCGGTTATACAATTCTAATATCTTCTACTACAATGATTTTGCATTTAGCATTTTTAGTGGGTTAACTTAGTCAAAAGAATAAGCTAATGTGTTAAGACGAATATTTCAAAAATTTCTGCAATTTTTTCCTTCTTTTCTAAATTAAATATTGCTGAAAATTATTTTATTTTAAATAATTAATTACAAAATTTAAAAATATATTTTTATTAATAGTATCTTTTTCTACAGAACTACCTAGCTTTCTACGTATTAAAAAAAGATTATGAAAAAATAATATTTCATATGCAAAAAAAAA
>NC_092204.1:30493528-30523330 GCF_043381705.1 Parasteatoda tepidariorum
AGGATTTAGCTCCTTGCCATACGTCCAAAATTGTCAAGAAATTCATGTCTGAGAATCAAATTGAGACATTGGAATGGCTAGGGAACTCTCCGGATATCAACCCAATTGAGAATCTCTGGGCCATATGCAGGAATCACCTATTAAATATGGACTGTACAACTATGAAGCTAATCACGGCGTTAATTCATGTGTGGTACAAGGACACAAATATTATAAATGACTGAAATATATATATATATATATATAAAATGCACCTTTGCATTCTTATATAATGGTGTGCATTCTTAAATTGACAGAATTTTCCAGCAAACGAAGTCTAAACCAATGTGTGTAAACACTAGGACTAATAATTTTCGTATAAGATAAAATACTGGTCTCAAGAACAAAGTAATTTCCAGACTACCACAAGTTATTAACATATCATGTACATTAACTTGTTAAAATAATTGACAAATATAAGACTCAAACAATAATAGTTACATGGCAGCCAACTATTACGCTTTTTGAGAAATATTTTACTAAGAGGTAGACAATTAGCAACTAAAACTTTCAAGAGATTTTGTAATTTTGCAAACAAAAAGCTTTTCCCCTTGATATCTGAAACAAAGCGGCTTTTAAATCATTTACATGAAATGGAGTGGAAAATAAATTTAAATCAAATTTATAAATAAAATCCTACTTTGAAACATTAACTTAGCTACCACTAGAAGAAATTTTCCCAAACAGCGTAGCTCCTTGTTGTAGCTCTATAAAATTTATAATATACCATGAACTCGTGTAGAAAAGGAGCGTAAGACGGTGAAAAGAACCAAGACTTTTATGTTAACCCCATATGTACCGACGGAACTTATAGGTCCCACTAATATTATTTGCAAATTGCATTGAAACGAAACAAAATATCCCATCGAAACTCGTGTGTCTCTGTAATATAACTTTCCATTTATGATAATTAATTGACAACACATAATTATTCGAAGTTAAGCCTCACCTATGTATGGAACTATTTAGTTGTTGATATTTCGTTCGAGGACGCCATTTTATGATTCTTCAACTCTCAGCTTTCTATCTCAATCAATGTTGTATGCAAGTCTTTCATATTTTTTATAAGCTTGTTTCAGACTAAATAACTCAGTACTACATTTTTGTAAATATAATCGTTTAAATGGTGCTAATATCGTTTTTTTATGGTAACGGTTTTATGGTAATGGTTTTTCCTTCTTATAGGCAGGATGGTACTTTTTTTTCTCGGGACAGTCGTCGTATTTAAAGCAACAGAAAAAGCAAACAAAGAAAATTATAACAAAATAACCATAGCGATACCCAAACGATTAAAACGCAAAATTAGAAATAATTTACAAAAGTGTTTTGACTCTAAGATTTATAGAAGGCCACAGATGAAATACGATAACTTTTTTTATGAAAAAGACGATTAGACAATGGTGGTTCAAATATAACTTGATACTTCATTAGTGTGCAAAAATTAAGGACGAAATGCAAAAACTGACATAACAAAACAGGCAGTTACAGCGAAGGAAAAGGTCATTGAGAAGACTAACCACGGTAAGGAAGAATAGAAAATTTGCACATATGCACCATGCTGTACCGAAGGGCGAGTCGTAAGGAAATAAAACAAGTTGGCGGTGGAAGCTCAGTAGTTATGTGAATGGTATTGCACGGTATGTAGCTTGTAGTACTTGATATACAACACATCGGGTGATAAGTTTCCGGTCTGACATACAAATGGGGCTTTAAGTGCAGAATTAGTATTTTGTTTAGCAAGTCCTAACCTTCAAATGAAAGGTGTCAAAATTTTATAACGATCTGTAGATTGATTTTAAAGTTACAGTGATTTTAATCGAACACCAATTTATATTATTGAAGCAACGAATAAAAAAGAATTTCGTGTTCTTATTAAACATTGTTATTTAACGGGAAAAAAACACGTTAGAAACTAAAGCTTGGCTCGATGAGTGTTATCCGGGTTCTTCAGCAGGAAAATTGACCATTATTGACTGGTTTGCTGATTTTAAACGTGGTCGCACAAATGTTGAAGGTGCGCCACGCTCTGGACGCCCTAAAGATGATGTTAATCCGGAAAACATAATAAAAGTCCACAAAATTGTTATAGAAAACCGCAAAGCGAAGTTGCATGACATAGCTGATACTCTAAATATATCAAAAGAGCGTGTAGGCTTTATTTTGCACGAACATTTGTTTATGAGAAAGCTGTTTTCGAAGTTGGTGCCGCGTATGCTTAACAGTGGACCAAAAACAACAACGAATTGATGATCCCGAGAGCTGTTTGACGTTGTGTCAGATACCCCCTATTCACCCGCACCAACCCTATTCACCAGATTTGGCTCCCAGTGACTTCTACTTGCTTGCAGACTTGAAAAAAATTTTCGCGGGTAAGAGATTCAGCACAAATGAGGAAGTGATTGTCGAAACAAACGCCTATTTTGAGGCCAAAGATTAAAATAACTGTAACTTTAAAACCAATCGGCAGATCATTATAAAATTTTGACACCTTTGATTTGAAGGTTAGGACTTGCTAAATAAAATACTAATTCTGCATTTAGGGCGCCATCTTTATGTCCGACAGGAAACTTATCAGCCGATGTGTTAGTTTCCGTCCATGCCAGCTGATAATTCACTTCATCTGAATTTCGCCCTTGAGCAACTTTGACACCCACCGTGTTAGGCACTAATTGTAAGGAAGGCGGTTGGCGGCTATAATTAATTAGTTAGTATAGCTACTAACTTGTAAGATCGTTGGGAAAGACTTAACGTGTGATAGTAAACAAACAACTTAAGTAGAGAGAATTTTCTGAAAACTTCACTATCTTTTGAGGATATAATTTCTTTGTATATTATAGATATGTTTATGTTATTGATTTGCTGCTGTCAGTAAACTATTTCTTTTTGTTGTTTCAATTTTAAAAAAAAGTTTTTTAATATGCAGAAAATGGCGCAACTGAAAAACATTTTCCACAAACATTGTTTGAAACTGTATCATAAGCCTCAATATCATAACAATTAATAAAACCTTACTTTTCAATAGCAGATTTTGGACATCGTTCCTATTGCATGTCGAGGGTATGCAGATAGCTGTTTGAGGCAGGAGTTTCCTGGAATGTTGATTTGGCTGCAAGAACTTCTGCAATGAATAAGAGTTTTGTTGACTTGATTTCAAAATAATAGGAATAGATGTATGTGTATAACGATTTCCTTAGCCAATAACACGTATAATTTGCAGATTAAATATAGATCATGCATTGGAAACAGATCGTTAACACATTAGATCGCATTTCATGCATTGAAAACAGATCATTAGCACGTTGCCGCAAATGACGGCTACAGCCGTCTGATTCGTAGCGATTTGTAAAGAAATGTCGGCAGCCATCCTGAAAGTTTCTACCATTTGCATACGCAAACCTCTTTTAGTGGAACCGTTAATTACCACTTCTTTTACGAAACTAATACCTCCTTCTCATTATCAGATTTCGTAAATGTATCAAGAGCTTGGTGCAACATCTCCACATTACTCCTTAAAAAACTCAAAACATGCCAGAACAAAATCCTCAGGAAAATAACAAAAGCAAGATGGTTTATCAGAAATAAAAACATACATCGCGACCTCAACATAGATTCTTTAGATCATCATATTGTAAAACTAAATTTCAGATTTTTTGAAAAAACCATAAATTGTGACACCGCAGGATTCAACGAAATCTTTACTTTCGAAAACTTAAGAGAAGACGTAAACCTCAGGCCTATGGCAGCTTACTGGCAGCTTCAGTGACGTAATTTTATCTAAAATTCAAAATATTTAAATTCTTTTTACTTCAATTGCATTCCAATTACCAGAAAGAACCACCCTAAAGATCACAATTCAAGACGAATGGGAAAAAGGCCGCTAACGGCCCCAGGCGACCAGATAAATATTGATGATGATGATGAAATGTATCGAGATCCATGAGAATGAAAGATGTAAGAAAAGATTTAAAAATCAACAAGATAGTCGAACACACAGCTGAACTATGTGCAAAGTTCTTCAGCGATGCACTCTCCTGTGATACGTGCAACTACTTTAAAAAATTTGATTTTGAGCTCATCAAAGACAACATAAAATAGCCAGGCAACCGCTCTTTTCCTAATCGATGGGGTATTGTTCCGTAAATTTTGTAAATAGTTATAAATACTTGTAAATTTTTTTGAGCATTTATTATCATGTATTTTACCTATTTCTCTGAGGCTACAGTGTACCTGCGAAGCTTGGGGGTAATACCTCGGGGGGTGATGAAGCAGTCTGACAAAAACCTCTTCTCTCTCATAAATTTGTTTGTTTAAATCTCGCGATTTCATTTTAATTTTCACTCAGTAAATGTTAATGAACCCAAACCTTCACCATTCAATTGCGCTTCGGCGATTTATCATATCATTCCTACTCAGATGAGTTAGTGAGAGCCCCTCGCGGGGCTGATGCTAAGATAACTATGAGTATGAGTAAATGTATCAAAAATTTTAGGAACATGATGCAAACTTGTTCCTGCACATTTTAATTAGTAAAAAAGGAACATCATTAGTACGAAATGATTTGTTAATTGTAATGTGATCCTTCGAGAAAAAAAACTATGTTCCATATAGCAAATAAAATGTAACTTTTTTTATTGGATGAAAAACAAATTTGTTGTGATGAGCAAATGATGATTAAAGCCGTCGAGAGCTTTCATGGAAGAACTGTGACAAAATGTGATGTGATAATTTTTTCTTCCAAACATATGTCTTATTCTCCATTTTATATGGCAGTCATAAAATTTAAAAAAAAAATTTAGGTTTTGAATGAGATCGACAAATTAAAAGAGTAGAGTAACACATTAGCTCATGAATTCACGGTCAGTCAAAGTGGTCTATATACAAAAGACACCAATATAAAAAAAACTGGTACGTCATATTTGTTGACACCAAGTAAATATTTCGTATTTTTTGCCTAACCGCTTTAGCTTCGAAAAAAATTTAGGTTTTGACTTTCGATCCAAATATAAATCATTATGCAAGACAGAATGCAATGCTAGACAGAACAGAATTGTTTTATTTTTGAAAAATAATCCTAAAGATTGACAGACGTACTACCACTTTAAAAAAAATTACTTTAATTTTAAATTAACGTTCCGCACAAATTGTATTTAACAGTTTGCGAGAGATGGAATAAACTGGTTTTAGATAGGCTAAATTTGACCTAACAGTCACGGGTAACAATTGTAAACTCACAGCAGTCATAAAAGTAGCATTGTATTCGCAAAAAAGCATCATTTCATGTTACGACGGAGCCTTCCAAAAACAGCCTTAACGCAAGTCAACGTGTATATTTTTCTCGCTTACATTGTTAAAATAATTCGAAAGTCCAACTTTACTATCCAGAGGCAAAACACTAAGTAGGCAGTATTTTCCATGAAATTGTATTTTGTTTTGATTCTGAGCAGATACGTGAAGGCATGCATCATAATCTCCTAATGCACCAACTGTTCCTCTTGAGACACCACTTGGAAGTTTCCCATAAGAATCCAACACTGTAAACAAAATCACTCTGATAATTATTTGAATAATGGAATTTATATTGATTTGTATATATACATATATATTGTATATTATATTATATTGTAAGGTAGAATAGATAATATTAAAAGAATTAAGAGAGAGAGAAGAATATGGAATATGCTTCAGAAAAATGCTATCACACTTTTTTTTTAAAAAAAAAAAGTCTCATAAAGGTACATTTCCTTTAAAAAATAGCCCCGGAGAACATTTTTTAATTCTGTTGCGCAAGATTTTAAAAACTTTCACATCGCTGATTTCAAATCTGCAATTGGTTTCTTTCATCAAGCTTCAGTTTTAATATAGCCAAAAGTATAATTTAAAATTCAGTCGTGAGAATACTAAATAACCACACTTCTCTAGTACGTAGGGTGTGGTAGGAAGAAGGTGATAATACATTTCAATTTATGATGCGATGCAGTAAGATCATATGTTTTTTGTCTCAAATGTTTTTTTCTTTTCAAAGAAGCAGACTTGTGCAAGTACATGTATAAAAATCTATACGTTTTTTATAAGCTTGTACATTCACACAAAAAAGAAAAAATTTAAAAATACCATTTTGAAGAAAAAAATGTAGCTTTCGGAACAAAGCTAATTTCATATTTAATATCCCCACACCCAAGTTAGGTAAGTACTTGTATAAATGCAGACACTTCAACTATTTGAAGCTATTGTGAATTATTTTTTCCTATTGATAGTGAATTTTAAAGCAGAATTTTTTAAAAAACTGGGAACTTAAGAGTTTATCTATCAGACCCGACATGTATCTGTTTAAAATATATGTGTCTTGCGATGGACAAAATTTTCTTCAATATTCAGATTTTTTAAAATCTAAATATCCACTAAAATCTATTACTATCACTAAAAAAATATTTTCTGAAACTATCAAAAATCCACTGTAGTGGGATTCTCTGGAAATGAAAGTAGTGCAACAAAACATTTGTTCCCTAGTGTAATATGAAGTGGCAGTCGCAAACATTATAAAATATCAAGTTTAATTAAAGTAAAATTAACAAATGAACTCAGCAATAATAAATTTAAAAATGAGACAGAAAGCTTAAAAAATGTATTAAATAATCTTATAACTAATTTATAAAATCATATTATTTAAGCAGAAGCCGTCTATCATAGTTAAGATATGTATGGCTTGTTGTAAAAAAACAAAACTTGAATGATGTGAGCAACTGACAACAGCTTCTTAACCTGTTCAAAAATAATCCATTTTTAGTTCAAAAAATGTTAAAAACGTTTAGCTATACTTTTAAGAATTAACCCTTCTAGAACGATATTTTCTATTATTTGTGGTTAAAAATAGCGTGGTATACAGGAATCTAGTAAAAAGTAAACTTTTAATTTTTTTAAGAATCTTTTAAACCATGTCTCGTGTTAACAGCAAATAATTTCATGAAATAGCATTTCACATTCCGTTGATTTAGCATGCTTTTGATGATTACTTCTGGCTAGATAGATTCAAGAATGTCAATTGTTCCACTTAACTGCGAACGTTTTAATAAATCAATAGTGAGGAAAAAAGTAAGAATAAGATTTTCGCCCGCGCTTAAGTCTCACCACCAGCCAATTGCAACTCTACATGAACACTACAAGTTGTACTCTACATGAGGATTTGAATTTTTGAAACGTAATGCTAAAAAAATAATTTAAAATCAAATTTGTTAAATTAAAATTACTTAAATTTTGCTACCACTTTAAAATATTTTTTACAAAGTGGAACAAGTTGATATTTGGAGATTTTGAGGTGCGAGTAGTGTTGTTAACTGCCCCGTTTTTTTGCAAAAGTTTTAATATATTAGTAGCGAATTAAATAGTAAAACTTTTAGAAAAATGATAAATACGCTCACGTTTTGAAAGTGTCACCACAAGGTAACTGCAATAAAGTTGCATATCATACAATACTTTGGATTATTACATGGTGGAAAAATTACTTAAAATGAAGAATAGAATTTTACAAATTGGTCCACTGTATGAAGCAAGTCAAAGATTATTATTGTAGTTAGTTATTTTAAAATAAAAACAATACCAATCAAAAAAAGGAATTTAAATTTTAGCTATTTCATGGTTGACATTTTTTTCTCAAATTTCCTTTAAAATTATAAGAAATATTCAGAAAAAAGTGTGCAAAAATCTTATGAAAAGAAATTTATTGTGGCCAAAACTGTAAGTCAGGCCTCAGGTAAACCCTTTTTGGAAACTGCATTTTGTGCTGGTGAAAGTCGGTAAATATATTCATTTTTTTATTAGTATTATTCATGCCATTTGAAAAAAGAAAAAATTTGATTTCCATTTCATTTTTACTTCTACGCTACTTAAAATATGATATGAAATTTAAAACACAGTATATTATTATAAAGTAACAGTTAAACAATTACATTAAAAAAAAATAAAAACTATAACAATAAAATTTAAGTTTATAATTTTTGCTTTGATAAATTCAATTTCAATTTGTTTTTTGTAACTTAATGTTGGTATGATATTGAACGCTATTAAAAAACAACAAATTCTGCCGCTTTGATTTGATTATAAATCACGATTTTTAAGCTGTCACTATCCTGTAATCCTCCTTTAATTTATTAAACCTTTATATTATTTCCACAAATTTTTAAGAAGTTTTCTACCATTTCTCCTATATTATTGTAATTTTATTCAAAAATAAAAACTGAATAATTTCATACCTTTTCCGGCGAAATACAAAGTTTTAGATGGTGGGATATATGCAACCCTAAGTACGGCTGATAGTGATAGGTAATCTTAATTGTGTGGTCATTATTTTTAAACTTCAAACGCCTGCTTTAAAAAAAAACATGCGTCATGGAAAGGTATGAAATAACGAGTCACCGGAAAAATACGATCCGAGGGTAAAATTAAAGTAGTTTAGTTTTGCTACTAACTTTCGCCATTACTTTATATGTTAAAATCTAAGTTCAATTTCAATAAGTAACTTAATATCTGTATGCTATTATAGCTTAGAAACATAATCTAATAATCCAACAGGCATTTATTCAGGCATATTAATCTTATAATGTAGAAATGTTTGACAAAATTGTAGAAACACTTCCATTCTAATTCTAAGTCAACAATCTTTCTTCTAGCTTCAAATGTTAGTGAAGATTTTACATGACAACTGTCCATACAATTTAAAATTTCAAGGTTGAGGCTTTCCGAAAAGATGTTTTTTTTTTACCCAGGCAAAATTCAGATAGAACAAAATGAAGCGAGGGTGTTTATAGTGCTTTTTAAATTCAAATCTTGAACCGATATATAAGAAATCATTTATCATATTTTGATACTTAGAAATATAGTGGTATTATTAAAGGAATAACGTCTTTACCTACTACATTCCTTTTGGTCGATGCAAATTTTGCATGGGTATAAGGACACCACTTCTAAAAGCTTCAAACATGATGTTTAAAACTGTGGTAACAGCTTTGTCATGTAAAATCTTCTAAAAAATTTGCTTCAAAAAGAAAGGTTGTTTGCATAGAAATAGTAATGAAACGTTTTCATAATTTTGTAAACTTCTGCTGATTTGTTTTTCAAAAATAATGTTAGTCTATCTACTAAAAAACATTCACTGTTTATGAAGTTTTTTCTCTTTCAAATAAAACATTTCTTCAACGTGATTTATCACTTTTATAATTAATTTATGTAATAAAAATAAATAAATAATAAAAATAAGTAAATAATAAAAATAAATAAATAATAAAAATAAGTAAATAATAAAAATAAATAAATAATAAAAATAAATAAATAAATAATAAAATAAATAAATAATAGACATAAAAAATAATATAAATATGAAAGAATTACTTTGCATGGCCCAAGGTTCGGCTTCAAAAATCCCTTTTACAAATTCCACCATATCTTTCACACAGTTCATGCTAATATTATATTTATCTAATGAATTCGTTGCGCTGTGTATAACATACTTGCCAACTTCGTCTGCTAATTTTTTCCTGACATCCTTGTTCAACAAACTGCTGCCTAAAGCCATCGCCAGTAACTGTTCGTTCAAAGTCTGTTGAGCTTGTAGCTTATCAATGTCAGGCTTTTTCTGTTTGGCATACACAATGGTCAAAANTAAATCACGATTTTTAAGCTGTCACTATCCTGTAATCCTCCTTTAATTTATTAAGCCTTTATATTATTTCCACAAATTTTTAAGAAGTTTCTCTACCATTTCTCTTATATTATTGTAATTTTATCCAAAAATAAAAACTGAATAATTTCATACCTTTTCCGGCGAAATCACAGTTTTAGATGGTGGGATATATGCAGTCCTAAGTACGGCTGATAGCGATAGGTAATCTCAATTGTGTGGTCATTTTTTTTAAACTTCTAATGCCTGTTTTAGAAAAACATGTGTCATGGAAAGGTATCAGATAACGAGCCACAGGAAAAATACGATACGAGGGTAAAATTAGAATAATTTAATAAGTGAAACTTAATATGTGTATACTATTGTAACTTAGAAAATTAATGTTATTATCCAACAGTTTATTCTGGCATACCAATCTTATAATATGTAAGAGTTGGATAAAATTGTGGAAAAACTTCTTTCTAACTCCAACTCTACAATCTTTCATTTTGCAGCTAAAATTTGTGAAGATTTTGCATGACAAAACTGCCTATACCAGGGATGGCGAACCAATGGCACTCGTGCCATTTATGGCACGCGACACAATATTCTGGACACGCCATTGATCACAAAGTTCACCATGAAGAATATTAACAATTAAATTAAAATTCGCAAAAACAAACAAAAAAAATTAAACAATTGACAAAAAGAATTAACAATTTAATGCCAAAAAAACACCAACTGTAAAAAACAAGCTAACAATAAATAACTAGTAAAAAAAAAACTAACTTCTTACAACCTAAAATAAGTCATTTGTCTTCTAATCTGCAACAACAGAAGTCACATTAATGTTACTTTAGGGTTGAATTACGCGAATAACTGAGACATTGCAAAAGTTTTTTTTTTCATAGTAAATAAAGAGTTTTGAGTTGATATTATTTAGTATTATTATTTTCCCAGTAATCAAGAAGTCAAAATTACTTGACGGCACGCCTATGACCTCATTAAACAATTTTTTGAAAAAATGGCAATTATTTTCCCAATAATCAAGAAGTCAAAATTACTTGACGGCACGCCTATGACCTCATTAAAAAATTTTTTGAAAAAATGGCACGTTGGTGTATAAAGATTCGCCACCCCTGGTCTATACAATATAAAATATGCTTGAAACTTTTCGAAATGATGTTATTTTCATCTCCACAAATTTTGGATATGTTATTACGAACGCAACTTGAACATTGAAATCATTTCATCAAATTTTGATATTTAGAATTAAAGTGGTATTAAAAAGAAATATAGTCTTAAAATCCTACTCATTTTGGTCGATGCAAATTTTTCATGGATAAAAGGACACCATTTCTAAAAGCTTCAAGCATGATGTTTAAAACTGTGCCAACAGCTTTGTCATGTAAAATCTTCTAAAACATTTTCTTCAAAAAGAAAGGTTGTTTACATGGAAATAGTATTGGAAAGTGTTCAAAATTTTGTAAATAAACCCCAGCCGATTTGTTTATCAAAAATAATGTTAATCTATCTGATAAAAACTTCACTGTTTAAGAAGTTTTTTCTGTTATAAAATAAAACATTTCTTCAACATGATTTATTACGATTTATCACTTTCATAATTAATTTGTATAATAAAAATAAATAAATAATAAAAATAAGTAAATAATAAAAATAAATAAATAATAAAAATAAATAAATAAATAATAAAATAAATAAATAATAGACATAAAAAATAATATAAATATGAAAGAATTACTTTGCATGGCCCAAGGTTCGGCTTCAAAAATCCCTTTTACAAATTCCACCATATCTTTCACACAGTTCATGCTAATATTATATTTATCTAATGAATTCGTTGCGCTGTGTATAACATACTTGCCAACTTCGTCTGCTAATTTTTTCCTGACATCCTTGTTCAACAAACTGCTGCCTAAAGCCATCGCCAGTAACTGTTCGTTCAAAGTCTGTTGAGCTTGTAGCTTATCAATGTCAGGCTTTTTCTGTTTGGCATACACAATGGTCAAAATGCAGAGAACAATAAATAATAATACAATCCTCATATTTCCAAGATTTATTTTTTACTGATTACAAGATAGTTTTGAAAATTAAATCACATGTTTTGAAATCATGTAAACTGGAATAAAAAGAAAAAAAAATTAATTATACATACTAATAAATTATTTCAATGAATTATTACATTTCTATGGAAAGAAAATATCAATGCATTCGTTAATAATAAAAATTAATTGAATTATATAACTAACATTAAAACGAAGTTATATTTATTTATGATTCCGTCGTTTCTAATGTATTGGTAACAACATTTCTAATACAAGGCATTCATATTTTACTTATAGACTAACGTTTGAAACCTACAACATTAGTTAATGTCTAATGGGCATAAATAAATTGCAAAATTACTCTCACCTTTAAGAAAAATTAATGCAATGCATCATTTTTACACGAGAATAACGGGATGTTGAATTGGTAGATCGTGATGCAGATATCATGCAAAATTAATACAGCATAGAATATATCATAATGTCACGCTTGTTAGTTTTAAAGACAGTATTTTTGCACCTGCCACGGATTTGAGGTGAATAGGTTATACACGTGAAAAGTTTTAATTCTGAGACAAAAATTACATTTGTCATGCTAGCCAAGCGAAATTATTTGAAATTTTTTTAATAACAATGACTTTGCATTATCATAATTAAAATTTGTGTGAATAATATAATATTATTAGAATTTATTGTTTGGTTTGAAATTATCATTTCATTTACTCCTAATTGTATAATGTGAATTTCAAGTAGTCTTTTTTTATTTTTAGTCTTTTCAGTTTCAGTCATATCATGATTATTCTACGAAAAATTGCATAGTCTGATTATGAACCTGATGAGGTAGAATTCATTTGAATGCGGTTTTTTTTCTCTCAATGTGTGACGACTGGTCCATACTAACATGCATTTTTTCGCAATATTACTTAATTATGCTTTTGATGTTTTTTCTCTTTATTTTTCTGAGAAAAACTTTACCATTTTGTGGTTTCTCGAAAATTACAATGTGTAACATTAAATAAATTTTTGAATTAAATTTTTGAAACTTAGATGGAAGAAAAAACGTGAGAATTTTTATGCATTTTGTATCGTTATATGTCGTTGGCAAATTTAAAAATAAGGCTCTTTGAAAACTGCCGACTATACTTTGCAGTGCACCAACACATTAAACCTTGCAATAAACCAATAAATTACAATAAGCTTTTTAGATAGTTAATGAATTGTTTTCATTAGCTTCTCCCATTTTTCTTGAATAGTTAGAATAGTAATAAATTTTATTTTCTATTATTTTATTTTAGTTTTAATAAATTTGATTCGCAATGATTTTTATGATCACTATATAGAAAATTTTTTAACAAATATATAAGACCTGACAAGTCTAGTGTGGAATGTTCTATTTGCTGGTAATCGTTAAAAAAAAGTTGAGTTCGTCTTAGTTAATATTTGTTGTATACAAGGTGTTCTACAGTTAATATGATCTCAAACAAAAATCTTACTTAATGTTTTTGTTATTTACCATTTCCTTCCAGCAACTCTTTCTTATTTATTTCTGTTTCTTTTCACAATGGGGGTCGATCGGTATTGTCCGCCAAACGGTCTGTTAAGTGAAGAGGTGGTAGGTTCGAATCCCACTGTAACCCTATATGTTTTCTTTGTGATGTCCTTCTCTGTATTGTGCTACCTGTATTTCTACTTGACCAAGGCTTATAAGCCTTAATCGAGGACACAAGTCTGCAAATGTTTGTTTATTGTACCAATTCAGAATGAGTATTCCAAAAATTAAGTAAGAAGTCAGCGAATTTGAAACAAAAGTCGTGAAAATTTTGGTATTCGGTAGACATAGGCAAATGTATATAAAAGAACAAAATTATTTTGTATTTGTACATCATTTTAATAAGTATTATCAGGCATCCATAACTTATGCTGGCACAATTTTTGTTGAACTATAAAATCTTACTGTTAAGAACTAGAAAATTTTGTTAACTATTAACAATGTTTTAGTGGGTCTCATTGAAATTTAAAATATTACAAAAATACATTATATTTAGCCCACAGTTTCATTAAGCTGCATTAGGGCACAATCTTTTACATATCTTTGTTCTCACATAGTTATTTACCATATGAAATAGTTGGATTTAATTACGAAAATTCAAACAAATGCAGCAAGAACGTAATTGTTTTCACAGAACAGCGTTTGTAAACGAACAGCAGATGGGCACTCTGCCGTTCTGTTAAGTCAATTCGTAAATGAGCAAGTGTATCTCCGTTTCAGATTAAAACGAAAGGAGGCATTTTTTGCTTAAAAGTAACTACATAATTAGCACTCTTAGAAAAATTATAAAAGGTTTCCTGGGAGTTTTGAGAAATTCTGAATGCATTATGATTTTTTAAAAAAACTTACTGTAAATGTCCATTGTTCTATCTGTAGTTCTATTTGACAAAGGTTTATCAGCCTGATATGAGCACACAATCCTACAAATGTATGTAACCTCAATACAGCAATTTTTTAAGCAATATCAACGAAATCTTCTTATTTAAAAACGTAATAGATGACAAAGACATTAGGCCGATTGCAACATACTATTGCAGTGACGCATCATGTTCTAGACATCAATAATATGTACATAATCTCATCTTCATCATACAAACTTTAATTTCGTTCAAGTAGAACTTTTTATTCATGTTGAACTTCAATTTTATATTATTCAATGCACTATGGATGATTTTGTAATCACATTGTATATAACTAATAGTCATAATTATGTCACAAAATGATACATTTTCGTAAATAAGTAGATAAAAAAGAATAACAGAAATATACTTCTTGTAAGAAGTTTGTCAAAAATTTAATTGTACATCCCAGGTACAATTCATTTTCTCTCTTTACATTCTCACTACACATTTCACAGTTCACTTTTACTAAAGCATAGTAAAGTTTGTTACACACACACGCACGCACGCACGCACATATATAGATATATNATTCCCCTTTCAAAGTCTCTAAATTATCGTTTTACAGTCATAATTACATCAGAAACATTATCATAATAATAACTTGAACACAAATAAAAGTCCTACCAGTGCACAGCATACATTTTGTACTCGGTAGTACTTCCATCTGTAAGTAAGTTCAAAATGAAGATAAAACAAAGGAAAATTACAGACATATGAAAAAAATGGGGAAAAGAAAAATAATAATAAAAAATAACAAAAAACTGCGGGGAAAAAAAAGGCTAAAATTTTTTTAAAAAATCCGGAAAATAAAAGATATAATCTTTTCATCAGTACACACGATTATATCCGCAAAAAAGAGTGCTTTCTGATATTATTATATCAATATAGCCAAAGCAAAATATATTAATACAATAGTGTGAGGAGCACTCAAAAATTTTTTTTGCAAAAATTACAACAAATAAAATAGAACACAAAAAGTTCATATATATGTATATATATACATAATTTGTAAAATGGGAAGGTAAAAGGGAAATATGACCACAAAGATATGCACTAATTGCATTAAAACAGTGGTTACCAAAATTGATGTTACTACGCCTCCCTTAAATATATTTAATCATTTGGCGCCCCCCCCTAAAGATTTCATAAAATAAAAACACAAACATTTTTACTCTTACAAAATTTATTCATACAAACTAATGGAAAACGATATTTTATTATTGTTTTTAATGAGATGGATGTGCTTGTCTATTAGCACAAAGCTTATCAAATCTTGGTGTTTGAGACGATATAGCTACTCGTAGCTCTTTTTCTACAACTAAACGAGATCGATATTTGGATTTCATTGCAGCCAAGGCAGAAAATCCCGTTTCGCATAAATATGATGTTGCGAACGGCAGCAGTACTTTCAAAGCTTTGTTTGACAAAGTGTTATATTCTGTATGAAGATTCAACCAGAATTGAAAAAGAGATACAGTCTGAAATTTATGTTTCAACGTAGTATCACAAGATAATTCAATCAATTTTTCTTTTACAATACTTGTCAATCCAAATTCATCATCTTCTTTGTCGATAAATGGATTCTGTATCCACGCAAACTTTGTGAAATCAAGATCACCAAAATAATTCGAAAATTGAAACAACCATTCAAGTGTTCCACAAAGAGATTTTTGTTTGTTTCTATGTTATCTCGGGCGCATAAATTTAAGCGTGGAAACATGTCAATCTTATTTTTTTGCAAATTTGATCTCCATAGCTCCAATTTTTTAATAATTGCTTTCACTTTGTCTTTTTGTATAAATGCATTTGCGGTCCATGCGTTGATTTATTAAGAACACTAAATTTTTCAAAAATGTCAACCAAATATGTAAGTTTAACGATAAAATTATCATCCCTAAACATATTGCCGTCTTCATTATGATTTGCCTCGAGAAACATAGCAATTTCTTCTTTGAGTTCAAGTACCCTATGAACCACTTTTACACGAGATAGCCAGCGCACTTCACAATAGTACAGAAGTGACGTGTAATTAGCTCGCATATCTTCACACAGTTTTGCGAACAACCTTGCTTTTAATGGACTGTTTTTTATGTAATTTATAACTTTCGTTACTTTTGCAAAAACATTGTTAAGTTCCTCGCTTATAGTTTTTGATACGAGAGCTGCTCTGTGAAGTATGCAGTGCGTCCAGAGAACCTCAGGTGTTTTAATTTTAACTAGTATTTTGAAGACCAGTTTTGTGTCCCGCCATTGATTGTGCACCGTCAGTACAGAGCCCAATGCAATTATTCCACATTATGTCGTTCTCATTAAAAAAATCTGTCTATTATTTCTGTCTACAAGTTTTTAATGATTAAAAACTTGCCAGGAGCACAGCTTCCAAAGCACTGGTCATACGATTTGCCACTCATGGGTAGTCTCAACACGCATAATTACGTCCACATTGCAAACCCTTATTTACGAAAAGATTTATAAAATATGCTTTGATTATATTAAAAAAAATGAGATAATTAAGAATTACATTTAGTTGAGTATAGCATTTATTCACTAATGAGATATCAGTAAGTGACGGACTGTGGTTATCTCGATCCAGATTGGTTGTTGAAGCGTGACATTTGCTTACGTTTACAACTGTTTTTTCTATTATTCTATTTCGAGCAAGTCAAGCTGGCCATGTTTCAATTCTCTTAAGTGACACATTCTATATTCTTTCACGAAGATTCGTTAGCAAATATTTCTATTTATACTTCTTATTTAACACAAAGACAGTCCACGTAGAACACAAACAAACTAATTTTGCATCGAAGTTTCCGAGTGCACAAAACAAAACAATATCATGGTTACAGTAATAAATCTAAGTTAAGTAAAAGACTTAGACGAAAATTATCTTTTAACAAATTCGATGAGCGATTCGGTGTTGTATAGACTTCACATTAATTAATTATATTATTCGAATGATTATTAATTATATTATTAATTCAATATATTAATTATATATTCGGTTAGGTATGTACTTTACATTAAATAACAATCTAATTTACGTGGAGAACTTAGCTGAGCTTAAACATCTTGTTTATAAACTATCAGCTGGCGCTGAGGTCATGGGTCACGTGTCTGTGTATCAGTTATCGCAGGGCTGGATTACCCATTAGGCCAGACTAGGCCATGGCCTGATGTCCTCAATTATTAGGGGCCCCCTTAAAATGGATTTTTTGAAAATAAATTTTAAAAATTTAAAGAAATGAAGCAAAATTTAATTTATTATTATTTATTTTAATTTTAAATATGCTTTCTTGAGTGAAAAGATATATAAATACTTTTATATTTGAATAAATAAAAAATATACGAGAAAAAATTTAATCTAAGGGCCCCAGAACTTTGAATGGCCTAGGGCCCCGCTTACGCTTAATCCGGCCCTGAGTCATCGTCTTCTTCTCGAGTGGCAAATATCAAATTCGAATAAAAATAAATGATAGGATAAGTCATTTAATCTTAAGTTATTGCAATAATTCATTTTTAAAGTCGAACTTAAAAATTAGCAAATACTAAAGAATTTTTTTCTTTGAATTGGCATAAAGATTAGGGAGTGTGACATAAGTTAGAGAAAAATGACCATCAAATTAAATAAACTACTGAATTATTCGAAAGTAAGTTTTTACACATTTAAGCAGTCAGTTTCTTATGCGAAATCGAACGTGTATAATCATTTATTAAATTGGTATGTAAATGGATATGCACAGATATGCTTCATAAAAGGTTAGGCAAGCGGCATACTTTATTGCAGTTTCATATTTCTTTTTAGAGAGTTTTTTTTAAGCAATAAAAATAATTGTTAAGGAGTTAGCAGGCTCATAATTGAAATTGCCAACAGCTTTGTGGCTGTGGTCTGAACCAGTTGCCACCCGCAGGCGGACTCAACGCATGTAGTCACGCCTTCTTGCCAAACCCAATAACTTTCACTGTGGTTTTTATTGATATACCCTGAAGATAAAGTAAAAATTTAAATATATATATATATATATACTTGGGTTGNATATGTTGATAAAAATTTAAAGTTGTGGACAAAAATAAATATTCATTGTCATTACATTACGATTTTAGTTTCAGAATTCCTATTGCTTTAACATAAGCTCAATGGTGGACACATACTTTGATAGTTCAATACACTAGTGATCACAATTCTATGTTTTTTAGTAAAGGAAGTAAATCTATTTGTATGACAACTTTGATCTATCGGATATCTATGAGTTAAAGTTGAAACGTTGCTTTTAGTTAAAATATCTATAAAAAAAAAAAGAATTCTAACATTAGCGTGAATTCATACCACATTCTAATTTTTCTACATCTGTAAGAAACTTGCACAGATTATATAATTAGAACAAGACAAACGGTTGTAAAAGTATACTAGTTTTAAAATTGTTTTTGCATACCTTTGTCATTTCTTATGTAACCACAGATTAAAAATAGATGAACTGTCAAACTTTTAATAGAGAATTCATTGTAAATGTTCGTATATAAAGAGAAACGACAAGTTTAACAATACAATTTGATCTCTGGACTTGGGATTAATATGAAGGTAGTGATAATAGCTGGTGGAAATATGACAGTTAAAACAAACACAATATGGGGAAGATTTGATCAATAGAATTTTGTCTTTAGAGAAACAAATAAGTCAAATGAAACGAAAACTCAAATGTGGATGATCATTACTAGCTTAACTTAGTTTTGACTTTAAAATATTTTATAAACTTATACTTAGTTTTACTTAGTTTTGACTTTAAAATATTTATAAATATAACTTTGACTTAAAATATGAGCTTTCAAAAGAGCTAGTGTTTTTTTATTATTATTATTTTGTTTTAAACACCAATGTTTTTGAAAATGTATTCTTTTTAAAAGTACAAGGATTGTAAAAGTAAAAAATTGGTAACTTATTAATTTCATTGCTGGCATTAATCTGAGACGAGTAAATTATTTGTATTTACCAAAATATTTTAATACGAGCAACACTAAAAGGTAAATTTGACTCTGAAACTTATTTATCAAATATTTTTAAGCCAAGTGTTCGTGAATGAATGAAGAATCCTCTTAGGTCTTTCGCGCCATTTGACCAGTGAAACTCGTTATACATGTATTACCAGTGAATAAAAAGTGGTGACTAAAATATTTTGCTCTCAGTCTATTCCAGAAAGAAATAATGCATTGATAACTACCACATCTTATAAATGCTAAACATTTAGTGTATCGGCGATTGTATTGTCTCTGACAATCTTAAAATAAGATGGAAGTGTTTAAATTGTATATGACACACAATTTTAAAAATTGTTGTAAGAGCTAATCATTAAAGTGAGCTATGCAATTAATAAATAAATTAACAAAGGATAACTAAAAAAACAAATATATAAAAAACAAAAACAAATTAACAAAGGATAACTAACAAAAATTAAGCTAACAATTAATAATTAGCAAAAAAACTAGTTAACATGAAATCACAAAAAAATAACAGTTACTGTAAAAAAAANACAATTAATAGCTAGCAAAAAAAAAATAACTGTTACTTACTAATAAAAAATTAGTCGAAAGAAATGATTAATCACTTAATAAACGTGCTTCTGTAGTACATATTTTATTTCGCATTCAAGATTATTATCACAGACTATTTAACACAGTATATTATTGGTAAGTAAACAACTTTTAATCAATTTTTTTTCAGTGTGTGCCGTCAAATTTCGAAATCGTTAAAAGTGTGCCGCAACTAAAAAAAAAGAAAAAAGGTTGAGAATCTCTGATATAGAAAGCATACATTTTGCTACCACTTTAAATACGGAAATCATTCTAGAAATCCTTAAATTTTACGCCAAATGCGTAAAAGTGGGCAGGTATGTTTGGAAACTATTTAAAAAAAAAGTTAAAAATAAAATTTTTACTTTTTTAATAAAAAGCTTTATATTAGGTTCTTAATTTGGTTGTTTCCTCTAAGTTCGGAATTTAAATAAATCGGATTCCAATGGGTTAATTTAACCTCAAAGTTTCTGACATATTTATTTTAGGGGGAAATAAAAAAATCATTTCTCTCATTTGTACAAAACTTGCAGGAACCATTAAAAAGAGCTTCTTCAGGGCATCTGTCCTCTTTCGTAAAGTAGCTTATTTATTTACTATATGTTTATTACTGTCTCGGTTTCCCTAGTGCTGGTTAAGATTATTACCTAGTGCTCCATTACCAAGCAGAAACTCGGTTTTAAGATTGCCGCAGTGAGGGGCGGTCTGATACCGAAGAAGGACACACCCTAAAGAATCTCCAGCAATATAGGAGCCAAAATCAATTTATAATCTTTTGATATATCTACAAATAAAGTAGTGGTAGAATAGGGAAATTGTTTTTTTCTTTTATGTTTAATCTTATCATTCATTTTTATTTATTATTTAACATATTTACTTAAAATGCCTGATTGATATTTTTTTAGATACCTATTAAACGCGTTTTACTTTTTACTAATAACCTATTAGCTTACGAATAAATATTAAGAGTTGGTAAAAGTTTTAAAATTGTTATTGTATAAGTTAAATGTTAAAGTTAGAAAGTGTAAAAGTTTTAAACGTTTAAATATGTCGTAGAAATATTATTCTTTTAATGTAAATAAGCAATCAGCTCTAAGCTTTGTTTCAAAAGAAGCTGCATATTATTATTATTTTTTTTTAATTGACCTCCATATTTTTAAGAAATACTTTTATTACAACAAATTCCCCATAGAGGCGTGAAGATACTTACGTATTATCGCAACCAGGTTGGCGCGATTTGTAAGTTTGAGTAAGAAAGTATGAATAGAAAGAAAATGTACATTTATTAATTACAGATAATTTTTAATACAGTTTTTTATATTATTTTGTTCATATAACATAATATATTATTATGTTATATATAATATATTATAATTATATATTATATACCTATCGCTAGAGAAACTTCATAAACTTTTTCCTCATTGCAGACGTTTTGTAGCTGACTCTTATTTTTTATTTTTATTTTTTTATTTATTTAATATTTTCTTTCAAAATTCTTGCTATCCAGCCTCCTTGAGAGCCTTACACTTTCGACAGCTGTCAAAATAATCTACTTATGTTTTCCAGTTACTAATCTACATTTACTTTCTTGTACTTAACAAGTGTATCAAAATTCTTATGCGTATCTCGATGTCGCAATGCTCTGCATTTATTCTTTCAAAATTCTAAAATATGCATTTGTTTGAGGCATTTCACTATGCCTTTGCATTTAATGTTGTAAATATTTTCATACTTTAATTTTTTCTTTATATGTCATTTATACTTGCTGCAAATGTAATTTTTTGTGTTTTATGTATGTTTTGTCTGTAGAATGTTTGTTCTACTCTCGTGTGCCCTGAATAGGGCGGGACGAGGTATCAATAAACAATATTATATAATATAATATAATAAAATATTATAATATATTATAATAAAATAATATACTTTATATTATTTTATTCATATAACACGTAGGGATGCCGTAAGTAGGGTCGCCAAATTTGGCGATTTCCGCGAAATTTGGCCTGGTTGCGTTAATACGTAAGTACCGGCGTGGAATTGCCACTCTTTTGTATGGATGTGAAAAGTGCATATATAGTGGATGAACATATATAGTGGAGAATCTACGCTTAATTTAAGAGAATGTTTTCACTGTTAACTGCTTTGAAATCGACAAACTATTTTAGAAAAACTATAGAGACTTTCTGGTAGAGTCTCGTAACATTTGTAATGAGCAAGAGCGTGATTTTAAGAAGAATTTCAAATTTAAAATAATGGATGAAATCCTAAACACTACAGATGGATTATTAGAACCTCTTTTACACGATTATGTTATAGGGAGGTTTTAGCTGATATATAATCAGAAGAACCCCGAAAATTGGTAGTCATTGAAGCTGAATTCAGACATAGAAAATAAAGAACTTCAAAATTCAGGCATAGCGAATTATTAGATTTTATGTTGCTGTCCCATAACTTTAACACTAGGTTTACGGGACGCGTCATTTTGACGCATTTCGAATTTTATAAGGAAAATCACAAAACCCGTTTGCATTTTTATTTTATCTCTTGTAATGACTTTTATCCATTGTAAGCAGTTAAATGTTTCAAGAGCGAGCATAAGTATGACTTGTTGCAGCGTGCGTAAATATTGTTTTGGAATTATTATGTTTTTATGTCGAGTTTGGATTCGAATACGATTAAATAAAGATGTATTTAAAATATACGTTAAATATCAGATAAATGTTTCAAGGGCGAGTATAAGTATGACTTGTTGCAACGTGCGTAAATATTGTTTAGAAATTATTATGTTTTTATGTCGAGTTTGGATTCGAATACGATTAAATAAAGATATATTTAAAATATACGTTAAATATCAGTTAAATGTTTCAAGGGAGAGCATAAGTATGACTTGTTGCAACGTGCGTAAATATTGTTTTGGAATTATTATGTTTTTATGTCGAGTTTGGATGCGAATACGATTAAATAAAGATATATTTATAATATACGTTAAATATCAGTTAAATGTTTCAAGGGCGAGCATAAGTATGACTTGTTGCAGCGTGCGTAAATATTGTTTAGAAATTATTATGTTTTTATGTCAAGTTTGGATTCGAATACGATTAAATAAAGATATATTTAAAATATACGTTAAATATCAGTTAAATGTTTCAAGGGCGAGCATAAGTATGACTTGTTGCAACGTGCGTAATTATTGTTTTGGAATTATGTTTTTATGTCGAGTTTGGATTCGAATACGATTAAATAAGGATATATTTAAAATATACGTTAAGTATCAATTAATTGGGTATAATATGAAAAAAACACAACTACTTCGATTTAGAAGGAACAGCATATGACGCAATGCTAAACGTATGGAATTTAGTTGTTGTTTATTTAGTTATTGTTATTAGTAGTTGTTGTTATTTGTTTTAGTTGTTGTTGTTTATTTAGTTGTATTTAGTTTCAATAACTTTTCTTTATAATGCAATAAAATCTGGTGAGCAGCTATTTAAACGATCGAACACTTCGTTTGTTTATTTGTGGCTTGAAGTTAGGCTCGCAGAAAATGCCGTTCATGGGTTAAATTTAGTAGGAACAACACAACCTGTGACGTAGGCTATATTATACCCAATTGTTTCAAGGGCAAGCATAAGTATGACTTGTTGCAGCGTGCGTAAATATTGTTTTGGAATTATTATGTTTTTATGTATAGTTTGGATTCGAATACGATTAAATAAAGATGTATTTAAAATATTAGTTAAGTATCTCTTACACCATTGATCGAGGTAAATATATATTGAAGTCTATTTTCTTCAAAAGCGTTGAAATATTGAAATTCTCTTTGTGGTATACCTATCTCTACGGATATGCGTCAGTTTGACGCGATCGTAATTTAGACAAAATTTTGAGTAAACTGGCGAACATCACATCAATAATAAATAGGGATGCACCGCTAATACTTCGATCCGTTATCCGATATCGTTATCTCAAATGAAACAAGCGATAAAAAAACTGCCAATAATAGAAAAGAAAAATGCAGAATGTCAGATTTTCTAATATTCCCAACTAAACAAAATAAAATACTAGATTATTTCATAATTATATACATGATATCTTCATTTTTTTCTGATAGTATATAATTACATTGCTTTCTAAGTGCAGAGATGCCAACAGCTCTGGACAAGCCAAAATAATTAAAAAACGGTAAATAACTACAAAGAAAATTTCGCAATTCTAAAGTGGTGAATAATATAAGCCTACGAATTATTCAGAAATAGTGGTGGATAAAAATCTACTAAATTGAATTTATCAAACCAAGAATCGCAATTGATAAACTACCACTTTAAAATATATATTTGCTGTCGGGAGCAATTTGGTATCGCTGCAAGTGCTTTGCTTTTATATGTATTTGTTCCTGCGTCAAATTGACGCGTGTTCGTAGAGATAGATTTATAAGAAACGTCAGTAAACCTAGTGTTAAAGAAGAGGAAATTGAAAGTACGGAATTTGATGATTATTATAATAACTATTATGATTCTGAAACAATTGTAGATGAGCATTTAAAAAAGCACGGTAAAGAAAATTCAATGGTAAACATAGAAAAGTCTAATCGTATATTTAAAGTTCCTGAAATGGAGCTTTCCAAACACGGCGGTAGTATAAGAGCTGGTTATTATTTTTATCAAAGTTTAAGATCCTACGTTAGATCATGGCGAAAAGTTTCAATATTGTATGCAGTTCACAATTGTCTTGTTATCCAGGAACTGCTGTAAATTAACTATATGTAATCGAAAGCTTTAAAAATAGATTCAGTAAGGATGATGTTTTAGTTGAACCTTACATTAGAGAACATCTTCAGCCATACAAAGCTCCAAATCTCAGATGACTATTTCACTTTCTTCTCTGTAGGACAAAATAGAATCCCATTTGAGAACTCTGGAATCATTAAGTGCAACCACAAAAATGCGTGATGCAATATTGTTCCTGTTAGTGGAATCTTGTTTTCCTGAGGAATTAATTAGAGTGAAGCAATGTTTGTCAAAAGTTGGTGAAACTTCAAAAGATAGACAAGATGATTTAGTATTATTCATGAGAAGAGAGGTTGAAATGAAAAAAGAATATCAATGGTTGTTGAATATTTTGACTTTAACCCCTGAACGATCGGTTAATTTTCAAGAAAACGGTCATAAAAGTTCCTATTTTTTTATCCCTGAAAATTATATAAAAATGTGTGTGAACAATATATATATTCATTTTTAATATTTAATTTTTAAAAATTTAATTTTTAGGAAAAGCCAACTAAATGCCAACTATGACTAAATATTGGTTTTCCATCAGGTAAGGAAAATTTTAAAAATATGCGTTTTAAACATTAAAAAAGAATTTTATTAAACTTATGTATAATATAAATAAAGATTAGTAATTTTTTCTTGTGTGATAAATTTCAAAGCATGAGATACAGAGGCCAACGTCACAATCTGGACAGTAGTACCGAGTTTCCTTCTACATCTCTCATTTTTACCCCTACTAACTCAAATCATTGTTGACCTTAAAGGATGCCGGATGCTCCCTATATGGTGCTTCATTCCCCCCCCCCAGTAACTTAAATTTTTAACTGAAAACAATTAAAACCGAAAGAAAAAAACTTTAAAATATGGCAAACGAATTAAAACAGGTAATATTAATAAGTTGATGCTAAGTAATATTTCAAAAGCAAAACCCATTGCAAGTAATTGCCCAATTAACTACAATACCGTCAACTGACAAAATATTTTAGTTTTAATCTGACAAAAAGCAATATATATAATAAAAACATATGTAACTGAAATTCGACAAATTAAATTAAGCAATTTAATTTTTTTTTCATATTGAATACTAATAAAAAAAAACAAATGCCAAATGAAATAATTATGTTATCAATGATCAATAAACATTTTTGTCTAAATTGTTATAAAAAAATAAGGTGAAAACAATAAAATTAAAAATTATTTACAATAGATCTCTGAATATTCACAAAACCTAGCTATGTACCTTTTATTTGATTTTTCTTTTCACATCTTTTTGTGTACCAATGATTTGCACTTTTATGCATTGTTTAAGAAATATCTCAAACAAATATGAACTGTTAATTAATATTTCTGGCTGAACGATTTTTTGAAAGTAAGGAAAAACTATTAAAAGTAAGAAAAAACAATGATAAAAAATTTTTTTTTACAAAACCTCCTTATATACAAAATTTTTTATTAATTTCTTTTCCATGTTATTCGTTTTCATTTAAACGTCTTGACTCTTCAACTGTGAAATATTATGTGCTTATGCGCATCATATTTTTTGCTAAATAATTTACTTATTATAATTACTTATTATACCGTAAACCGGGGTGAGTCTACCCATCCAGGGGCGAGTCTACCCATTTTAGTTTTATTTAATTTTCACTATTTTAAATTGCAAATAAAAAAATTTTTACCAATGGAGGACTTAGTTCAGACTCTAAGGAAGATGGCGCTGTAGTAGTTTGATCCGTTTTTATTTATTTGGTGTCTTTTTAACCGACCTGTTCAAACGTCTTTTGAGAGATTTGTATTGAAAATCAGCAAACTTTTAGTTGGTGCTCCGTAAGTATATTATTATTATTACTATTTTCACTTTGGTTAAGTGATAAACTTATCTAAGACTAAGATTACATTAATTTTATATGAAAAAAAACAAAAAGAATGTAAGTTTTGCTGTTGTAAACAAAAAGCCAGAATTCGCGGGGCGAGTCTACCCATTCGTATTTAGTTTTAATAAAGCATAATAATATAATTTAGAACTTTGTTTATATTAAAATTAAGTCATTTTAAATGAATTTGAGTATATTATTTTAATTCTGCATTGATAAATTTATCATTAATAAGAAAATTTATAGGTTAAATATAAATGTAAATATAAAATATGTTTATTTTACCTATTTTTTCAATTTTTATATTACAAAATTAACTTTTTTTATTTAATGCAAGTTAAATAAATTATTATTTATAAATTATTATTACCTCCCAAAAGAATGGGAAAAGGATTTTTCATGATTCCCAATGTTTGAATTTCGATTTTGTTAATAATCTTTAATTATTATTATTTATTAATTATTTAATTGTAAATTTATATTAATTTTAATTTATTTTTATCAACAATAATCAGAAAAAAATGTTATTTTATAATGTTAATGATTATAAAAACAAAACTGTGATCAAAATGTGATAATCGATCAAATACTCAATTTGTGTTATTTTATGAATAAAAAAATGGAATATATAATAAAGTTATGAATTTTACTTCATAAATATCCTATATAGTAACTAAAATAACAATTTAATAGTAAAATTTGATTATTTACAATGTTAACATTCATTTTAGTAGAATGGGTAGACTCGCCCCATACGAGAGATTTGTCAGCAGTTCTATAAAAATATACAGTAACAGCGTAACTGTTAATATTTTCTGAAATCGATTTCACAGCTTTAAAGAGGGATAAATAGCGATTCCGAAACACCTATTAAAAGCCTTTTTTCTTTAATATTTACAAAAGTTTGACCACTTGAAAGTTGACAAACTGAAAAAATGGGTAGACTCGCCCCGGTTTACGGTATATCAGTTTTAAGATGGCAACGAGAAGAGTTTTTGTGGTTGCCATGGTAAGTTTAGAATGTAAATAGTTTTGAGAGAGTAAGAGATTTGTTTATTTTTTGGAACTGTGATGCTGTAGTTTTATTGTTTAGTTAATAAATCTTCCTTTTATATTAAACGTAATAGTAGAGTTCTAATTATTTGATTCGAAGTCCTTTGAGTTTTATTTGAGTTCAGTAAGTATTTTGTATTTTTTGACATCAACATTTCTTCTCCACGCATTTCGCGTATTGATGTTGTAGTTCATTTACGTCGCACTAGAGCTGCACAATGGGCTATTGGCGACGGTCTGGGAAACATCCCTGAGGATGATCCGAAGATACGCCATCACAATTTTGATCCTCTGCGGAGGGGATGGCACCCCCGCTTCAGTGACCCGACGACCTGCACGCGAAGTCGAGCACTTTACGGTAGAACAGTTTAACGAGGACCAATACCGCACACCCTCGGTCCCTACGCAGACTGATCCAAGTGGTCACCCACCAGCACACTGACCGCAGCCAGTGATGCTTGACTTCGGTGATCTGCTGGGAACCGTGTCAACAGATTGATAGTATTGATATAGTATGATATATCGCGTATTGATAGTACTGCGATTATTTTCCCGGTAATTTTGTACTGCTAAATTATGTTCAGCCCTATGTCGCTGCTGATATCTCCTAAGACAGGGCTCGAAAAACCAACCATCCGCCCGTCCTCGGCGGTCAAAAATTCCCTGCGGACAACAAATATCTCGAATCCGACGTCCGCGCGGACGGCCATCTTCCCATTAATATTCGTGATACATTTTCAATTTTTGTTATCTTACAAGAGTCTAGAGCCTCTCTTCTAAAATGATCCTCTAATCTAGAAATACAGCAACATACTGCGCTTGGTGGAATTGATGTTTTCTCTGTCTGGGAGTACTGCAGTGGTTGAAAGAGACTTTTCAGCAATGAGCTTACAAAAGAACACATTACGTACTGGTCTCAAACAAGAAGCGTTAAACGCAATTAGGAACATCCACCTAAATGGAAAACCCCTTTCAGATTTCTGTGCTGAAACCTCTGTAAATCATTGGCTTGATTGTGGAACTGGCAAACGTCATATTTGTTTCATTTAAAAAACGAAGTACCCTCGGATAAATTGACATTCCAGATAACTTGACCTTTGTCATTTAAATTATTTCATAAAAGAAATTCTAGGTTTTACTATTAGTAACCTAGTATTTGTAATCCTAGTAACTACTGATTCATTGTGCAATTTATATAAATGTTAGTAATAAATAAGAGAAAATTATATTTTTATTTATTTAGAAGCTACGGGTTGGTTTCAAAGGAGGACGGGTACATTGTTGGACAAGCCGTCCTCGGGGACGGGTAAAATTTCTGATTTTCTTCGAGCCCTGTCCTAAGATATTCACGGCGATCCATTTTTTATGAAAGATATAAGTATTTTAAAGTAAACTCTGTTCAATATATTTCACACATTCAATACAAAATAAAAATCGCAACAAGATTCAGCTGGTAAGTTTAGCTGTAATATTTCTGCAGACAGCATTATTAAAAATTATTACCTTTACACACATGCGTTCTCAATTTTGATTGGCTGTTTTGTGCGTTACTAACCAGAAGTCTTCTGTGATTGACTATGTGTTATCATTCCACTCTCTTCTTATGTATGGTAGAATGGTAGAAATCACATAAATCTCAGTACGCTGCCGCGAAGCGGCATTAACCGATTCATCTGTAGTAATAAATCGATGATGAGGAGGAATGGAGATGGGAGGAAGAGGGGGTGCTTAGCACCAAAAAATCGAGAGGGGATTCGTGTGAGTCGGCTGGGGCTGAGTGTATTTCGTGTGCTAGGGCAACACCATATCACTAAGGAAAAAGGCTGTGATTTGGCTAAATTTAGTGTTGTCGTCAATTAGTGTAGTAATGGATTTTTATTATTCTCGGAAAAAAACTAAGAAATGAAATTTATTTGTTATCAGTTTTTACTCTTTTCCGTCTCGATATACATGGGCTTTCAGCCGTGCGTAGAAGCTAATGGGATGAAACAATTAACAAATTTAACATGAAATGTTAAATGACTTTTCCCATCATTAACCCGTTTTGTCCCGAATTTATATATTGAAACGATACAATTAGTGGTTTTATGGAAAAAGTGGTAGAATACATTATTTAAAATTCCTTTTTCTACTGTTAGGGCATTCAAAAAGTCATTGATAGATCAAAAAGTACTTGCTCCTTATAATTCTATATCGAATCAGAAATAACTAAATCATTGTGGTATCTGAGAATCTTTTAGTTCACCCAGATAAATGAAAATTCTGAAAAAAGTTTCCCACCACAATGAATGTCTTTGAAAAAAGGAACTGTCCTAAATATATGACGCTGGGCGTTAACC
>NC_092204.1:30523448-30537651 GCF_043381705.1 Parasteatoda tepidariorum
TTTCTTCCTTTTCTTTTTCAGTCTTTTGGGAGAAGAAGCAGGGATATCAGGCTCCTTTTCTACGCGCTTGTCTGCCGTGAGCTCGATTTGAGTATTTTCCAGTTGTGGCTCACAGGAAGGAACTGTTACTGCAGACTCCGTAAGCGTTACTGTTTGTACTGTCTTTACAGTTTCTATGGACATGGTCGTTTCCACGGGTTCCACAGGACAAAGTTCTTTCCTTTTCTTCCTTAAGGCGATAAGTTTATATTCCTCCATATATGGTGGTTTGCAATTTTCCTGCTGCCATTTGAGTTTCTTTTCTGATTGTTCAATCATAATATCAATTATATCATTTTCAGAAAATGGATCAAAGAAATTATCGAAAAACTCACCGCGTTCCTTTTCTGTCTTAAGTAGGTAGAATTTCTCGTTGAGGTCGAGAGAACGCTGCACGGGTCTTTCAGTCCGCCGCTTCCCTCCACGTGCACATCGCTGGAAAGACATAGTCACAGACCTCGATCACAACGTCTTGAATGCCAAGAAAGAGCTCCTAATTCTTGGCTATGTGTTATCATTCCACTCTCTTCTTCTATATATATATATATATAAACTATTGGTGTAACCTGTTTCATTTATTCCTTTTTCGTAATAAAAATAACTATTCTTTGCGGAACAGCAAATCTCCGTCTGGCAACCATATATGGCAGTACTTTTACTTTCGATACTTGTACCGCCGGTACAAGTAAAAAGTACGTACATTTACTTGTACTTCGTTTCTTTTTAAATTTAGTACTTTTACTTGTACTTTCGTTACTTTTTTAGGGAAAAAGTACAAGTACAAGTATTTGTAACGGAAATGTCGAATAAAATCGTTGCTTTTTCCAAAACTCGGTAAGCTTTCTAAAAAAAAAAAATGCTTATGTTTTTTTAATTTATAAAATTAATGTGCAATATATATGCATTCACAATTAGCTTCGTGTTTAAATACCTTGACCTTTTAAAATTGTCATTCCTGAAAGGGAAAAGACGGCTCTTTTGATCTTTTTTTGACTGCAACTATCATTGTGAGTGGAGTGTTCTCCAGAATTGTATGTCCAGAACAGTCATTATTCATCTTCTGAAAATTGCCTGTGATAAAGGATGACATGAGTAGCAAAGGTTTTGAATACCAGTGGTTTTCATCTCCAGAAAAAATTTCAGAATGGTAAAATGTGCGCGTTGAAATTCTGTAAACCAAGTATAATGAATGTATACGATTTTAAGAAAAATAATTCATCCAACTTTCAAATGTGTGAAGGCTTTAATTATTCTAGCAGCCGTAAACAGGCTATTTTAACACATGAATCTCATCTTGACACCTGAATCCTTATCTTTGTGACAATCTGAATGTGAATGATAGTTACAGCGGCATGCTTCTACAAACACTAAAACGTCCTTCTTTGTTAAATTTTGAAGTTTCAAGCCAAAATGTTTGATGAAATTCGAAGAAATAATCTTCAATAGTACCGTTAAGTTTTGGTGGGTTGGAATGAACAAATGCCCATATGAATACTGTTATCACTGCACAGGATGAAATCTTTTTTTTTGAAGGGGACATGCTTTTTTTCCTCTTAGAAAATAGTTTTGTTTAAGTAACAAATGAACTGTATCTTTGATATTTTATTGGCACAAAGATGCTTTGATTTATTTTGGTTTTTTGCTACTCCTCCAAAAAGTAACCATAAAGAAGAAAAGAAAAAAAAAACGTTGTTTCTCTTTTTATTCGCGGAGACCTGGACTAATGTGCATAGATTGAGATTCCTTATTTATGAAACTTTGCTTTTAGAAGTAATATTTTAATATCTAATTATTTTCCATTTATAAAATAGCATTTTATATTTATATGAAACATTTTTCATTCAATTGAATATGTTAATTAAAAATTTTGTTAACAATGTGTGCGCATTGGATGCTTTTTTTAAATAATTTAAATTACTTATTTCATATTACTATTACAAAAAATTTTGCCAAAGTTTTACATTTTTTAACGTTAAAGTATTAAATTATAAAAACAATGCTTTATTTAATGAAAATGTTTTATGCATTAAAAAAAAATTAAAAATATAGTTTTTTTTATTTTGCAACAAAAAATTTTTTTTTTTTGAATTATAAATAAACTTAACATATATACTATTACGTAAACGTATTAGTTATTCATATCATAAAATTTTAAAATAAACCTTTTATTCATAATTTTTGATTATGAGTGGATTTAGTATTGCACATCGTTGTTACAAATCCAAAAATTGCCATTATGAAATATTTTAAAATAAAAAAAATGTATATTTAAAAACAAAATATAATTTGTAGTTTATTGGATCTATAGGGGTTTCCTGTATATGAATGCATTTTTTTAAAATTTATTTTCTAACGTAAGTTATAATGTTTATCAAATTTGTCGAACAAGGTAATTGAATTATATTTGACTTTCAAATTATATTACATACCTGCCAACTTTTAATTCCTTCCATTACATACCTGCCAACTTTTAATCCCTTCCATTATGATTTTTCCCAGTGGTATTAAAAAGGAATTAAAATTTCAATTTTAAGCAAAAAATACGTTGTTTTTGAAAAAGCTTAACCCCTTGGGAACGGGTGATTCAAAAAAGCAGTCGTACAAAATCAGGATCAGGACGTAATTAAATAAAAAACGGTAACTTAAATGTAGTCGTTTCTAATTTGACAGGCTTACTTTGCTTTTATTTTAATTATTGTTAGTTTAATCATATATATAATCAATGTTAATTCAAAGTATAACTAAATAGTTTTATTTTGAACAAAGTAATGGTGAATTAAATAAATCAAACAATTATAACTCCGCCCACAAATAAACTGCTAAAGAATTACTTTGATTACCAGTTTTATCTTTTTACCCTGATTGATACGGTTTTATGCTGGCACGTATTTGTGACAGTCGGCGCGAAAGGGTTAAGCTGACAATTATGATAATAACACATATTAATGTATATGCTTAATTTTTTTAATAATATTGGTGATCAAAATCATTTAAAAATTAAGTTTATGAAAGAGAAATTAGTATATATTTACTACCACTTTAAATATGAAAATAAAATTTTACGCCAAATGCGTGAAAGTTGGCAGGTATGCCATTATCATTTTTCCCAGTGGTATTAAAATGAAATTAAAACTTCAATTTTAAGCAAACAAATACGTTGCATTTGAAATAACTTAAGTTGACTAGTAACGCTTATTAATATATGTGCTTAATTTTTGTAAGAATAGTGGTGATCAAAATCATTTAAAAATTAAGTTTATAAAAGAAAAAAATAGTATATATTTACTACCACTTTAAATATGAAAATAAAATCTTCCGGAAGAGTTGGTAGGTAATACGATTATATTATAAAATTATATTATAATATTCTTCCGTATATAAATATAAATTAAAGTTCATAACTTTCAAAATAAAATAAATAACAACAATTGTGCAAAAACATTAAAGAACATAAGAATATTATTCAATAAAATTTTAGGTTACTTTGAATTTTCGATTTCCTAGAAATGTACTTTTAAATCGTTGCTTTTTTTGTTTAGCACTCGTACTTTTACTTGTGCTTTTAACTCGTTACTTTTTAAAATAAGAAGTTTTTACGTTTTACTCGTTACTTTTCTAAAAAATACTTGTACTTTTACTCGTTACTTTTTAATAGTAACGTTGCCATATATGCTGGTAACACATAAGCAACTACGGCTTCAGCTAGCAAATTCTTTTTTGATGTGTCCAGGGAACTTATGAATATCGTCGCCGGTAGCATCCCTGTGAGGCATATTTTATCTGCTTGATGCCTAAAGAATAATGATAACTAAAAACCAGGCCTGAAAGTAAGACGGAAAAAAGAAAACACTGGTAGTAAAACTATTGCAATAATAGATCATTTTCGGGATGAACAACTCTAGTCTTAGCAATAAACAATTCACTGCTATTAATTAATTCTCGGGGAAGAAGCCATTCCATATCTAAATTGTGTCCGTTGAAAAAACTTGGTAGTTATAGATATTTTATTATTCCCGGAAAAAAGCGAAAAATGAAATTTATTTAGTACCGGTTTTTTCTCTTTTACGTCTTGATATTAACTTGCTAAAAACTGGTGAATGGTTGGAAGGAAATAGTTTTACATTTCTAACGGTTTTTCAAAATTTTTTTGGATTGTTATCAGACTGGCACCGGAAAGGGTTAATAAAGAATGCCAGGCACATATGGATTAATTTTAAAAATACTACTGAGCGACGCCCCGTTCGAAATGCAGTTACGCTATACAAAAAGTAAGAGAAAGTGTATTTAAAAATCGATACTATTTTGTTAAGTACTTATACTTTTTACTTTATCGTTTAAAATCAGAACTTTCACTCGTTACTACTGCTTTAATTACATGCAGTTTTACTTGCTTCTTTTAAAAAGTAACGTGGCCATGTATTTAAGTATTTAATAGTTAAGTTAAAGAAAAAAATAATGTTGGCGTCATTTTGCCCAAAATTTTGTTAGTGTTTCTAAATTATCACTTCTATGCATTTACCACATATTTATACTTGAAAAAAAAAATAATAATAAAAATAGGGTTTTCAAAAGTTTTTTTTTTTTCAAGTTTTGATCACACGGTTTATGCGTCTTTAAATTTTAATATTATTAAAAAATTTTCAGAAAGACCTATTTTTTCTATTAGTTTCATAAAAACGTTTTCTCTTTTATAATTTCATTATCTTTTATTCATTTTTAATGTATTAATAGTTGAGTCAAAATTCCATGCAATCGGGATAAGTTTTTAAATAAAATTTGTTGAAGCAGTAACTAAAAGAAAATTTCATATTTATTAATAAATAGTGCTAAACATTATGATAAATTCAAAGTCACGCGGAAGTTAGGAGTTTAATAAATTAAAACCATTTTATGACGCCGGTAGAAAGCTTCCAAAATGACTCCCGCTTATAAGCTATCATTATTAAATGCTAAATCCCCATCAATTTATTTATTTATACGTAACCATGGCAACCATAAGGGAGTTGTTGCCACCCTGAAATCTTGAAAATACCAAACTGACATGCGCCATGCTGTCATAAAAAAAGAGAACGATCAACTGAAGGTAGCTAGCTAGATCGATGATCTTATTGCTCCACGCTACTCCGGCGAATTACGCTGCCATCAGACGATCTGCAAGGATGGAACGAAACGCACAATATTCGAACATTCTGAAACAACCTGTCATGAATCCGGATAATACTGTTTTCACCTGAGGATGATTCGCGTGAGTTATCATTTTTCTATTTTTATTTCATTTTCGCTTTAGTTGATTGTTGCTTCGAAGAATGAATGGAATGGAAAATTGCCAAGATGTGTTTTTTAAAGAGGAAGGTCACCCAAACATATTATTTGTTTGTTATGTCTGTGTATTTATGTCAATTTCCAGAATTTTTTAAAACGTGATTTAAGTAAGCTAAGTAATTTCAGAAGATTCGGGTTACTTCTTTCAAAATGAAGAAATACTTTAGAATTTTGTTGCTTTTTCATCATTGTAAAAAGCAATAAAACAAACAATATATGTAAATCTAACACAAGCGTTTTTTGAACATTTACCAGAAACAAATAATTAAAAAAAATGTAATAATAAATTATTATATTTTTCAAACTATAGGAATTGACATAGTTAACATTTTAAAATTTGAAAAATTTATATTATTTTTTATATATAAATTATAAGTTAATAGGAATAAAATTGATTCATAGGAAATAAATCATATATACATCGATTGTCATTAAAAATTTTTTTAGTGTTACTGTAAAAAATATCCTTATATGTTAGAATCAAAATAAATGTGTAAAAGGTTTTTTTTTTCTGTATAGTGCTTAAAAATTGCTTGTTCAATCGTAGTAGTTCTTTTAGTAGTTACAATTCATAATATTTTTAACTTTAACTATTGTAACTTTAAAAAATAATAATATTTTTTGACATAAATTATATTTTAAGAAGATAAAGATTTTGATTTATAGTTAGTAAATTTATGTATACATAAATTTGTAATCAATAATTAATATTACTGTAAAACATGCCCTTACATGTTAGAACCAAAATAAATGTTTTAAAAGTCCTTTTTTCATGTTTTAATCTTTAAAAAATTCTTGTTCAATCATAGTAGTCCCTTTAGATTTTAGTTAATTAAGTAGTTACAATTTAAAAACTTTAAAAGTTAATCATATTTTTTTAAAATATAAATTATAGTTTGAAAAGAAAACATTTTGCTTTATAGTTAATAAAATTGTGCATACTTCTCATTCGCCGATAAGAATATGCGTTTGTGAACCATTAATTTGCGACTTAGGTTGTGGCAAGGTATTCGAGAATGCTTTTTCAACTATCCACAACATTTTTACGATATCGCTCGAATTTTTATAAAAAGGCAATTTAAAAAAAAAAAAAAAAAAAAAAAAAAAAAAAAAAGCGGCTCCATTTGAAAAATAAGGATAACTGGTAACACGCGTGTTTCATTATTACGTCATACATATTAGTTATGGTTACTATATATATTCTCATTCGAAAGTAATTTACCTATATGAGTTTGTTATCTGAGTATACAGCCCAATTAAGGGCTTTGATTCATCCATCTGATTGAGTGGCGTGATAAAATTTGCGGAGCTCAGCTATGACGATGGGGAGGGGGTTGGGGAGTGCTCTATGTCCCGAAAAAATAATTACGTGGATCTGAATTTAACGTACAGTGCTGAATTTAACGTACAGTAACGTAACGTGCAGTACAGTGGTAGCCCAAAGGAATTTATCATGCTTATTATTTTTTAGGCGATTTTTATTTACACACTGCTGTTAATAATGGATAAAAAAAAGTTATTATACTATAATTTACACTTAACTAAGTGCACGTTTAGTACTGTACCTTTCTTTTTACTGTAGTCATATCGCCCTATAGAATATCGCAAATAAGGGATGATAAAAAAATGACACAGGGATGATAAATTATGAAAAAATATATTATATATTCCATATTTATTATTTGACTGAAAGTAGATTTGTTTTCAAAGCGTATTAAAAGTTTACATCCAAATTAAATTCTAGTAATCTGATTTATAAATATAATATTAAAACATCTAAAATTGTGATGTATGAGTTTGTTAAATTAAATTTACTTGTTTTTTAAAAATATTTTACCTAATAAATTTGCTGCATTTTTTAAAATATGTTATTGGATACTGCAAGGGCTGTTTATATTGTGCTAATTGTGCATTGTTATCCAAAAAAAACTCTTCTTTCAAAATGCCTATCTGAAAACAATACTAATAACGCAAAAAACGCTCAATGAAAAGAATGTCACTGACAAAAATGCTCCTTAACATTTTAATGTCCCAACTCAATCAATGATTCTCATAGTCTCGAAAGGTTTTACTAATAAAATAACTATTGTTCGAAGAAAAAAAATTCATAGCCTTAACAGGTTTTACTATTAAAATAACTATTTTTTGAAAAAAACATAACGATTCGTAAATGTTGCTGAGTTTAAAGGAATTGAAGTGGAAAAAAAAACAAAAATTAAAGTCATCGATGAGTTTTAAATTTCTTCCATAGCTTAAAATGCTTTGCAGAAAATGGATACAGCTAAAATAGCTTATTTTCGAAAATGAACATAACTCAAAATACGCATTTAAGAAAATTGATTTAGAATTTCATTCCTTTTTCCAAACTTCATTTATAAGTATAGCATCATTCATCTTTAAAGAATAAATTCATATTGTGATATCCTCTATTTAAATAAATGATTAAACACATTTATTTAATTAGTCACTTTCAAAAAAAACTTTAAAGATCAACAAATGATTTTATAAGAATGCCACGAGCGGTAAAAATCTTGTAGATGCAAATAATGAAATAGTGGTAGTATTTTCACGTTATAAGAAATTATATTTTCGAAAATTACTTTATCGTGTAGAGTTCTGAAAACGGAGAAATCGCTTGTATTTAAACGGGACGAAATCCCTGTAATGATTATGCTTATACCACTAGTCCCTGTAATGATTATAAACATATACCAAGAATTAATTTTTTCTTATTATGCTTATACCACTAGTCCCTGTAATGATTAGAAGCTTATACCAAGAATTAATTTTTTTCTTATCTACCATTTTAGCTTTAAAAAGCTCTGTGCTCCGATTTCAGATACAAATATAAATTTGTAGTGGAAAAATAACTATCTAGCTCCTGTAAAATAAATCTTAACAAACAAGCAACTTACCATTATTATACTACCAAAAAATTATAGCTACAAGGTTTCTGAAATATTCATTTTTGAAATAATGATTTTAAATTTTATACATATGCGGGCTTGTGTGCACATTACGCTGAAACGCTTTTAACCCTTTGCACTCCGATGTCTCCACTCAGGCGCCATCAACAGTAACCACTTTAAAATTAAGAAATTTTACACTTTAACAATTAGTAACCACTTTATTATAAGAATTTTAAAATTAATAAATAGTAATACTATATTATTTATTTGAAATGCTACAGTGTTGATATTAGATCAATGAGTATATAAAAATACTCGGAGTGCAAAGGGTTAAGTCCTCATGAAAGTAAAGTAACATTAGCACAAGTTAGAGAAAGTCATTATTAAGTTACACCCAGTGTTGTGTTGGGATTTTTACCCGTTGCCTCAAAACTTAACCCATTTGTATCTTAAACTGTATAAAATATCTGAGCACCTGAGGCCCTTTTCCCATTCATCTTTAGCTTGATCTTTGTGGCGCTTCGTTGAGGTTGTGGAATGCAAATGAAGTAAAGGAGTATTCATATGGATCATTGAAGTTCTGACTGTGTCCCCATTTGTATCTAACCTAGTCCTAGTGTTTTGATTCTATTGGGCACCTGGGCCGCAAAGCGGCCCCTATCCCATTCATCTGGAATTTTAGAACAGTTTTGGTTGAGCAATGAGGTAAGCAGGCAATGGAGTGGCTTTTATGAATGTTTCAAGCTCTTTGCTTGAATAACTAAAAAGGAATCAAAAATAAATTGAGCAGCTTGCTCTAAACTGTGTTTGTTTGATTTTGGAGTTGTTCAGAATTGTATCAGCATGAGTAAACGTTATTTTCAGAAAGGTTGATGAAATTATTTGTTTTGATAGTTATGATATGAGGCGTCGGAGGTGAAATGTGCAGCTATTGGTCTGTAGTTTTTATCTTTGATATAATTTTCAAATTTAAAGATTTCATTAAAATTTGCTGTTTTACNACAATTCATAATATTTTTAACTTTAACTATTGTAACTTTAAAAAATAATAATATTTTTTGACATAAATTATATTTTAAGAAGATAAAGATTTTGATTTATAGTTAGTAAATTTATGTATACATAAATTTGTAATCAATAATTAATATTACTGTAAAACATACCCTTACATGTTAGAACCAAAATAAATGTTTTAAAAGTTCTTTTTTTTCATGTTTTATTATCTTTAAAAAATTCTTGTTCAATCATAGTAGTCCCTTTAGATTTTAGTTAATTAAGTAGTTACAATTTAAAATCTTTAAAAGTTAATAATATTTTTTTAATATAAATTATAGTTTGAAAAGAAAGCATTTTGCTTTATAGTTAATAAAATTGTGCATGCATAAAATGTCAATAAAAAAAAATAAAAAAAAGGCGGTTCCATTTAAAAAATGAGGATAACTGGTAACACACGTGTTTCATTATTACGTCATGCATATTAGTTATGGTTACTATATATATTCTCATTCGAAATTAATTTACCTATGCCTATATGAGTTTGTTATCTGAGTATACAGCCCAATTAAGGGCTTTGATTCATTCATCTGATTGAGCGACGTGATAAAATTTGCGGAGCGCAGCTATGACGATGGGGAGAGGGTTGGGGAGTGCTCCATGTCCCGAAAAAATAATTACGTGGATCTGAATTTAACGTACAGTGCTGAATTTAATGTACAGTACAGTGGTAGCCCAAAGGAATTTATCATGCTTATTATTTTTTAGGCGATTTTTATTTACACACTGCTGTTAATAATGGATTAAAAAAGTTATTATACTATAATTTACACTTAACTAAGTGTACGTTTAGTACTGTACCTTTCATTTTACTGTAGTCATATCGCCCTATAAAATATTGCAAATAAGGGATGATTAAAAAATGATAAAGGGATGAAAAATCATGAAAAATATATTATGTGTTCTATATTTATTATTTGACTGAAAGAAGATTTGTTTTCAAAGCATATTAAAAGTTTACATCGAAATTTAATTCTGGTAATCTGATTTATAAATCTAATATTAAAACATCTAAAATTGATGAGTTTGTTAAATTAAATTTACATTTTTTTAAAAATATTTTACCTAATAAATTTGCTGCATTTTTTTAATTATGTTATTGGATACTGGAAGGGCTGTTTATATTGTGCTAATTGTGCATTGTTATCTAAAAAAAACTCTTCTTTTAAAATGCCTATCTGAAAACAATACTAATAACGCTAAAAACGCTCAATGAAAAGAATGTCACGGAAAAAAGAATGCTCCTTAATATTTTAATGTCCCAACTCAATCAATGATTCGTCATAGTCTCGAAAGGTTTTACTAATAAAATAACCATTGTTAGAAAAAAAATTCATAGCCTTAACAGGTCTTACTATTAAAATAACTATTCTTTGAAAAAAAAACATAATGTTTTGTAAATGTTACTGAGTTTAAAGGAATTGAAGTGGAAATAAAACAAAAATTAAAGTCATCGATAAGTTTTGAATTTCGGCCATAGCTTAAAATGCTTTGCAGAAAATGGATACAGCTTACTTCAGAAAATGAACATAACTCAAATTACGCTACGATGAAACGCTTTTAACCCTTTGAACTCCGATGTCTCCACTCAAGCACCATCAACAGTAACCACTTTAAAATTAAGACATTTTACACTTTAACAATTAGTAACCACTTTATTATAAGAATTTTAAAATTGTATAATAATACTATGTTGTTTATTTGAAATGCTTCAGTGCTGATATTAGATCAATGAGCATATAAAAGTACACATGAAAGTAAAGTACAATAAGCACACGTTAGAGAAAGTCATTATAAAGTTATATCCAGTGTTGTGTTGGGATTTTAACTCGTTGTCTCAAAAATTAACCCATTTGTTCCTAAACTGTATAAAATATCTGGGCACCTGAGGCCCTTTTCCCATTCATCTTGAGCTTGATCTGTGTGGTGCTTCGATGAGGTTGTGGAATGCAAATGAAGTAAAGGAGTATTCATATGGATCATTGAAGTTCTGACTGTGTCCCATTTTGTATCTAACAATAACATCCTATTAATAGATAAGTTGTCCTAGCTCAAAACAGAAAAAAAGTGGTAGCTAAATTGTTTTATTGTTAGAATTTACAAAATTAAATAGTTCTATCTACCACAGCAAAACAATAATTTAAATATTTGAATCAGGATCTTGATGTTATTTACATACCCTCCAACTGCTACGGAATTTCCGTAGTTTCAGAAATCTTCTTTTCAGACGGTAGCAACATTAATGTCTTCATATTTAAAAAAAATTAATTTTAGCGTAACTTGTCCACTATTACTTATAAAAGTGCAGGCCATATGGCTAGATTCTTATGTTATGTTAAAAGTTTTATGATGGATCCATTTGCTTTAAAAATTTCTACTTCGGTTCGCTACCACTAGAAAGAATTATTTTCAAAATCCTCATAAGTTGGAGGGTATGTATTTATGTGCGGGTGATAATTTCACATACAAGTGCACTAAACCAAGAAGCCTGCCTGCAACTTGCATTAACTGCAAGGGAGAGCATCCCGCCTGTTTTACAGGCTGTGTTGCGAGACCAAGACGAAAGCCACCTCAAAAGAATAGAGAGCACAGGAGTGCAACCTATACTGCCACTAGATTTCTTCATATCTTCCGAGAGATGCAAGAACTTCTACGAAACGAGGGGCTGGTTCAGCTTTTCCGTACCCTCTTACCAGAAAACAAGTCATAGTGACATCACTTCTATCCACCAGGCCAACTACTCTTCCAAGCCATCTTCAAAATTTTTTCCTAAAGACATTATTCTAGGCGCCCACGGGCACTATCTTCGATGAAGCAGTGAAGTGTCCGCTTCGCGGACAGGTACTGCGTAAATAACTTCAGTTCAAGTTCAATGCCATTTACATAAGGGCCATTTAGGCCTCATATGCCCAGTTCTACAACTACGAACTAACGAACGAATACCATTTACAAAGTCAAAGTGCTAGTAAACAGAAAAAAATATCGCTTTTGTGAAAATGGCAATTGTTTCAAATAGAGATTTTTCATATATAGATAGCCTTCTGCAGCCTGGCATTAATGGACTAAAACCACAACAGAGGTGCTTGCAACCTCGCAAGAACTGGTATTAAAACCAGTTTATATCTAAATTTTTTTTCTGGAGGAATAAAATATTCCTGACTGCTAAGACTTAGTACAAGTATATTGGACTGTTTCTAATCTGGAAATAAGTATATAATGATGGATAGTACGTAATTAAAAAAAGTAAAAGCTTTGACGTTATTTTTTTAAGAAATTTAGTGATAAAGTAGGTTTACTACCGATTTTGTCTGGGTACAAACAGCAGAGATGCCAGATTCTGTGCTTTCAGCTAAAGATTTTATTAAATATCGAATTTAAGTGTAAAGTTTTCAAAATAAGGTACATTTTCGCCAACTCCAGAAAAGTCTGACCACGAGATGATTGCAACAAAGGTGCATTTTGAGTTTCAGATGATATGGTGGAAAATTAATTTAAAATCAAATTTACTAAACTGAAATTAACTTCGCAGTTGGAGGTTAAATTAGAAAATGAAAGTTACTTTTGAAAAACAAAGCTTCTCAAACAAACTAAAGTTTTCTTATTTTTTAAAGTTGACTAATTTTTATGATATAAAATTAAATGCAAATTTAAACCAAAACACAATTGTTTTTTTGTTTATTTGAAATAATTCTATCATTCCTAATTAGTAGATTTATTTTTACACATAACTATATTAAGTAAATGCCATTTTTATTGACGATAAATTCTATTAATCGATCCAATTTTCATGACGCCAACACAAGTGGCATTTCTGCACTGAGAAAATGACACTGAGTAAAATTAAAATCGCTTGGGAAAAAGTTTGTATATTGGACGACATTTTGAGGTCAGTAGAGGTAACCCCTAAGAACAACCAATCTCCATTAATGACCATTTTACTTCGGAATCGAGTGTGGTAGCTACCGAGAGTTTTCACTGTATTATTATATTAAATAAAACTAACGCGGATAGTTATTTTTAGCTAGTCAAGACATAAGCATTTCTTTCAAACCAATGCTCTTATTCCTTTGTAAGAAGAGCATTGGTTTGGCAGAAAAAAAGATTCCCTAATAACCACACCCATGATAAATAATCGATTAATCGTCAGATTCATATCACGGTATTGATTTTAAGTGACAGGTGGGTTGATTTGAGTGTGCTGATTTCACTGAATATGACATTTCAGATTTGCTCAAGACTGATTAATATATAATGATGTTTTAGGTTTCAGATTTATTAAAAAATTAAAAGTATTCTAAAAATAAAAAGTTGTTTATTTTCCATCCAAGGGAGCGTAAATGAAAGAATTTGTAATGATGAGAAAACAGGCGTTACAAAAAGAATAGTAGGATATTCGGATATTTTCGATTGTTAATAGCTTATCACTTTCAGTTTAAAAAAAAAAAAAACTCTAGTGAATGGTATCACATCGATGTGACGTTATTTATTTTAATAATATATTATGGTAGAGATTAGAGCAGTGATACTCAACCACTGTGCCGTGGCACTTTTGTGTGCCACCAAATTCTTAAAATGTGCTGCTAAATATTAGAAATAATACAATAAAAATTATAATGCTTCTTTTTTTATTATGAGTAAAGTTTAAATATATATATATAAATATATATATATACACTGGTTATCATAAATTAAGGAAAAATCACAAAAATAGCGATAACTCTTTCAAAAGTAAGCCAAACCGTGCAAAATTTGCATATGTTGTCCACTAAGAGTAGCTGAGTAAAATTGCAATATGCAAATTAGTGGCGCTGCACTCGGCTTACGTCATCTGCCTGGAGCATAAAAGTCCAAGTTTGAGAGAAAGCACACAAATTTTACTG
>NC_092204.1:30538150-30541533 GCF_043381705.1 Parasteatoda tepidariorum
TATTGAAGTAATTGAATATATATGTATATATATACTTTTTATAATATTTCCACGCTTTAACGGAGTGAGCATCTTTGTCGGCGATTGTATTGCCTCTGACAATCTTAAAATAAGATGGGAGTGTTTAAAATGTATATGACACAATTTTATAAAATGTTGTAAAAGCTAATCATTAAAGTAAGCTATGCAACTAATAAACAAATTAACAAATGATAACTAAAAAAACAAATATGTAAAAGACAAATTAACAAAGGATAACTAACAAAAATTAAGCTAACAATTAATAATTAGCAAAAACTAGTTTACAAGAAATCACAAAATTAGCAGTTAATAATTATAGAAAACAAGCTAACAATTAATAACTAGCAGAAAAATAAATAACTGTTACTAACTAATAAAAAATTGGTCGAAAGAAATAATTAATCCCTTAATAAATGTGCTTTTGTAGTACATATTATTTTACTTTGCATTAAAAATTATTATCACAAACTATTTAACACAGTGTAAAATAGGTAACTAAACAACTTTTAGTCTAATTTTTTCCATTGTGTGCCGTCTCATTTGGAAATCGTTAAAAGTGTGCTGCAACAAAAAAAGGCTGAGAATCACTGGATTAGAGCATCTTAATTTTACACAGTAAATGATACTAATATAATAATTAAGTTACCACTTTAAAAAAAGAATGATTATAAAAATTTTAACTGCAAAATATAGAATACTCATCGAATCATCCATAATTTCCTCTGGGTCAATCATAACTCACATAACAATTTTCTCTACTGTCAGGAGTTGAACTTTAATTTTGACGTTTCCGTAATGGTCAGTAAATTATTCTTAGGTTATATATACGAAATTTACTAATAGAAGTGTTTTGGTCATTTTTTTGTATACTGTAACATTATAAAAAATTCAAATCTAAGCATGGTTTTCTTTTTAATAATCCAAAAGTGTGCCCCAGAAAATACGGCATTATTATTTGGAATATGTTGTTTTATTAACAGCTTCCTGATAATTTTGTTGACTTACGTTGGTTGTTAAAACAACACATCAAACAATGATAATTTTTTTTTCCGTTATTTTAGTGATATATTTTTAAGAAAGACTTTGATTAAAATATATTTTGCTGCATTCTCATTAAAACGAATGAGACGGAGTTATGAGAGTTATCTTTATCCAAATCATGGCAAGTAATATTTTTCACAAAAAATTGCGATGTCATCTACGAGTTGGTAACTGCTCAGCAAATGTTCTGATCATATATGAAATGATATGAAGAAAATTAACAATTCCTATTACACATATTTTGAATCTGATGCCCTTTTCAAAACATGCATTCTTTTATCGCATATTGCTCCCACCTTCAAAAAGAAAAATTGGAAACTGAATGAAAATTCGTATTTGGTTTTAAAATCTAGCTTAAAAGCGGGTTCTCAAAGTTTCCTTTTTTTTTACACATATTTTGAATCTGATGCTAGTTTCAAAATATCTCAATTCTTTTTTTCGCATATTGCTCCCACCTTCATAAAAAAATAAAATAAATAAAAAAAATTGGAAATCGTAAGATAATTCGTATTTTGTTATAAAAACTAGCTCAAAAGCGGACTCTCAAAGTTTACTTTTTCCCAAGAAACTTACGGAGAAATTGGTTAGATACTATTAGAATTATGAAATTGCCTTTAGCTCCCGAAAATACCAGTTAAAGTGAAAATAAATGCATATTTTAGAGAGTAAATTAATTATTTTCCGGAAATATGTTTAAATCCCGTTTAATTGAATCGAATCTGAAAGTCGGGTTTCAACATATGTATTCCCTCACCGTATAAAACCGGTATGGAAATATTGAAGTAATTGAAATATTTATTTAACTGAAATATTTAACCAAATATTAATTAAATATTTAAACAGAAATCTTCAATAATAGCATTGATATGGAGGAAATTAATTTAAATGCATGCGTTAAATCATGCATAATCTTTTCAGGCATGCCAACTGCTCCGGACGCGCCAAAATAATTAAAAAAAACGGTAACTAACTACAAAGTAAATTTTGCAAATATTTGACTATTTTTGCTATCTTTTTAAGAGGTATAGCAAGACATAATTACTATAAAGTGGTGAATTATATAAACCTACGAATTATTTAGAAATAGTAGCGGATCAAAATCTACTAAATTGAATTTATTAAACCAAGAATCACAATTGATAAACTACCACTTTCAAATATATATTTGCTGTCCGGAGCAAGTTGTCATCTCTGTCTTTTTGGTGTTCGTTAAGTGATTTCGACATGTCAAGAGATGGGGTAAAATTAATTTAATTTTTTTTCATTCGCGTGGGGGCAATTGGTGTGACATAATGGTTCATTTTATTTGCTTTTCACGACGCCTGTGACTATATACACAGCGTTCAAATGGTCAACCACTATTGCTTTTGTTTTCTTCTCAGGATGGAGTGCCTGTTGCAGAAGTTGAAGGCACTAAGATCCCCGAAGCAGGATTCCCCCATATACAGAAGGCAGAGGACAGCAAGAGAGAAAACATCTCAAGCATCGACGTCAGACACAAGTTCCTATTACTCCGCTTCATCCAATTTCATCGATAAGGTATCTCTATTGTTCAAAATTAGAGAGAAAACATGAAGAAAAAATATTGCAGAATAATGAAAAGATAAGAAGAAAAATTATTAAAATAGAATAACATAAAATAACGTTCAAAATAAAAAAATAAAAATCCGGAAGGGGGAATATATAATCTCTTCAACAGCTCACACGATTATATCCGCAAAGCGAAGTACTTTGCGGATATAATCGTGCGAACTGATGAAAAGATTATATATTTTTTTCCCGAGATCTTTATTTGTATTTTTTGCATGTTATTTAATTTATTTTATTTTAATAATTTTTCTTTTATCATTTCATTATTCTGTAATCTTTTCCATGTTTTCTCTATATTTTGAACTTATTTTATGAGTTCTATATACTTGCAGCTGATGCGCAGTAAACCAGATACCTCAGACTACCTATCAGCACCTTGTGGAATCAATGCCACGGCGGGTGCTAGCAGTTTTGAGGGCTAAAAGTGGTCCTACATGTTATTAGCAGGGTCGTCATAATGTAATGGCTCTTCGGTGTATTTTTAATAATTTACAATAATTCATAATTATTTATGAGGATAATAGTTACTCATTTAAGACGTTAATCCTTTTATTTGTTTAAAAGTTGCAACCTATCTGTGTTTGAATATTTCGTTCTAAGTTCTAATCGTATTTACAATACGATTAAGTAAAATTATAATTCGAAAATTCGATTTCTTGTTTTTCCTTTTTGGTTGAAAACGTTATGCTACTGAAATTCAACTGCTGTTAGGGAAATGTAAAAAAAAAAAA
>NC_092204.1:30541561-30546547 GCF_043381705.1 Parasteatoda tepidariorum
TGCGTGTGTGCATAATTTACATATATATATATATTTAGGAAGGTCAGGATGGGCTGTTGGTTAGGCATGGACCCCACGTCCAAGAGGTCATGAATTAGATCCCTGCCGGCAGAAGACTCCCCGCGTAGTAAATGGTGACTGGTGCACGTTAAATCCATCCGGTCAGAAAGTCCTAACTTCCCATAACAAATCAATACTTCTGGAGGTACAGAATTGAAGATTGGTCGTTCTTCAGTTCAGGTCAAAATTACGATCTGTAGAGGAATGAACGTATGTATAAATGTGTGCGCCCATTTAAACGGGTTGTGACGTGTTTGTGCGACTGAAGTCGCACCCTTGGACATGAATGGCTCCAATGAAAAACAAGAAACGCACTCTTTGCCTTAAATTATCTTGATTTCACCAAGCAGGCTTGCTGGTATTTGGCAAGTCGCATTAGAAACAACAAAAACATGTTTCTCAAACACTTCTAAACCATGCATAAAACATTAAAGCATAAAATTTCGATAGTGTAACGAAATTCTTCTCTCAGAAAAAAAAGCGAATGATTGCTATCCTCAGTTTTAGAACTTATAGTGGGACAGTAATTAGACTAAGCGAAGTAAAAGTTGGCCATAATAATTGGTAGAGTTAAAAGCTCTACTTTGAAGAATCATTAACTGCGATCTTTTAAACTTTTTTCAAGAAAAAATTTCCTCGGAAATCGCGGAAGAGAAAAGGCTAAATAGTAATCAATTCTCCAGTACTTAGCAGCTCTATAGCATCCCTTTTAAAGTTCATTTTTATAACTTTACTTTTTCCGATATATATGGAAAATACAAATTTGGCAAAGTTAACCCGTTTTGTCCCGAATTTATATATTGAAATGATACAAAAAGTGGTATAATATATTATAGAAATTAATTGGTTTTTCTACTGTTAGAGCATTCAAAAAGTCTTTGATAGATCAAAAAGTACTTGCTCCTTATAACTCTAGATCTAATCAGAAATAACTAAACCATCATGGTATCTGAAAATCCTTTAATTCACCAAGATAAATGAAAATACTGAAAAAAGTTTCCCATCACAATGAATGTCTATGAAAAAAGGAACTGTCCTAAATATATGACGCTGGGCGTTAACCGGTTAACAACCAAAGTTGAGTTGAGGCCTAGCTGTAAGTCGATGATTATACAGGCTCCTAAAGGAAAAATTACGCAATTAACAAAGTTCAGAAGGTCATGAATTATCAGACGCGTGCCCAAGGGGGTGTAAAGGGACTTATGAACCCCCAAAATTTTTCTCAAAATTAAAAATTTCTTTTATTATACTATTACTCATTATCTAATCTTGAACTTTAAAAAAAAAGAACTTTTTTCATTATTAAATGTTTTCTTCATAAATTGTGCGAGAAAAAATGGTTTCATTTAAACCAATTCCTGAAAAAAAAGTATAGAAAATTATATATTCTGTCTCTAAGAATTGGGAAATTTTTAGAAGAAAATAGGGTGTGAGCCATTATATTCACCATTGCTAAAGGAAACATATTCTTCAGATTTGTCAAATTTTAGTTGCAGCATTTTGACTGCAGAAAATCAGCTATGGAAAAGAAATTGGCTCAGAAGACAAGACTAACTGCAATAGAAGTATTATAAGAGTGCAACGTAAATATTTTCTTGAATATCTATAAACTTTGAAAAATTTCGGTAACCTTGCCTATTACATTCTGTTCTCCTGAAAGGTTATTTTCAACTTTGGAATATTTATAAGTGAGGAAGTGTTAAATATTTTACAAAGACAGAAATGTTAACTAAATATAATTTTGAAGAAATTAATGTGTTTGTGTCCAGCACCTTTTAATTATTTTTTTAATCAATGGTTTTGGATTTTAATGATTTGGGATATCCCTGATTATGGTAAGCAGAAACTTTGGTTTACATGATATTATTTTTTTAAAAAATCATCTTCGCTTGTGTATTTTTTTGAGAAATAATTATCCATCTTGTGCTTTTTAAATAGAAGAAATAAGATCGATATAATGTATCGTTTAGTTCTTACATTCAAATGGTAAGTCTAAAGTAAAGAAATCGCTTCCTTTCCTGCAATGACAATATGCACTCCCCCTCAAATCAATTTTTTTATACACACTGTGAAATAGGTCCTGTGCATGTGTTTTACTACTGAATAGCTGCCAAATTAAACACACTTTTTTTCCTTATTGTAGCAAACATTTAATCCCAAAATTCATTTCTATATATAAATAATTTTATAACTATGAGAAATAATTTTATAACTATGAAATGTAAATAATTCAAACTTACGCTCTAAAAAACTGAATATCGTGGTGTTACTATTACAAGCACCGATGGAATCAAATCATGATAAGTTGATGCTCTATTACGACAAAAAAAATTAGCATCTATATTAATGGCTACACTATTGAAAAGGTTATAGATAATTTTGCTTTTGCAGAGGATATTTTTTAAGATTTGATCTTAAGATACAAAATGCTAAAAAAATGCCAAAGATACTGATAAAAATGTATATTCTATTTTTGTGCTTATTATTCTATTAGTATGACTTCTCAAACAAGAATTTATTCATTGGACGTTTTTAAATAAACAGATCCCTCTGAATTGCTATGGAAAATTTGTAGCGAAGTAAATTTATTATATTTGGTTTATATGAATGTTGTCAATAAAAGAATAGAATATTTCAATGAGATAAATATGAAGTAAAAAAATAATCAGGATAGCGGATAATTCGAATTTTTCCACTTTGGGGATTTTATGAAAACAGATGCACTCTTTCGTATGGGTAAAAAGTCATAGTCGTTAACGAAATCGTTTTTTTTTTTTAAAACTATTGGTTCAATTCAATCAATATCAATATCAGCACGCAAGCTATTAGATTTCCATCTGTTTCAAACTCCTTTGCGTGTGTGCATAATTTACGTGCCATGTAGAAATATCTGCTCGTAGAAACTTTCCAAATATATCACAGGGTTAAAAGGAGTGAGTATTAGTTGTATATTCACCAGCGCAGAGAAGATATCATCATTTGACCTCCTTATTTTTAATTTTAAGTTCTCATTGCAATTTTATCACAATGTATAATTTAATGCAGTAAATACTCAATGAAATGTATATGATTAAAAGATATTGATTAATTCTGTAAAAAAAAAACCTTTGATATTTACGTTCCTGATAGTGATTTATAATGGTATCGCCTTCAGACTCAAAGGTAAGCATTATAATAATATGCGTCCCTGATGATATGTAGACTAACCTGAATAAGCGCTCCTACTTCCAGGGGTAAATTAAAAATTTTCAAGCAGTAGTTAAACAAAAGTGTAGTAGTTTAAAATTTTCTTGCTTTAGCTACTAAGCTTTTATAATCAATACCTCTGGGGGTTGATCGTTCTCTGGTTCAGGCCAAAATTATGATCTGTGGATAAATGTATGAATGGGTGGCAGTTTGGTCTTGCAGGTGGACCAAATACCAACACAGACGGCATTCAAAGATAGACAGCTCCCTCCGTTTCTAATAAGTTCCTACATTTAGGTCGAAAATTTTGTTTCTAAAATGGAACGTGGCTTAAGAGGGATTTTTTAACCCGTTTTATCCCGACTTTTTAAATTGAAGTGGTGCAAAAAGTGGCTTTATGAGAAAAGTGGTATAATATTGTTATTCAATTAAATGGCTAATATCAACTATTTGTTACCGTTTCAGTTCGGAATGTCCCATCACCTTATAGTTATACATCTAGTGATAGAAACTTAAATCACTAATAAATTATGGTGGAAGGGAAACTTTTAATTCTCCTAGATGAAAGACAAAATTCAAACAATTGTCCAACCTCAATATATGTTTTTGAAAAAGGAAACTGTCCTATAAATATGGCGCTGGACACTAACTGGTTAAACTAATTTGGTACTGATTTAAGAAAAAAAAAAGGTGGGAGTGGTTGGTAAATAAATGTTGTTGATTGATAGCATAGCACTATCAATAATGAATACGAAAGTACGCAATTGCAGCAACTAATTTGGGACAGAGGGAGTATTATTTTGAATGGGGTCATGTTGCGGATTCATTAGTTTACAAAACAATACGCTGAAAGTAAGAGGCCCCACCTTAAAAAAATGCAGCTATGATTTCGATAAAATTATTTAAACTATTTATGTGCAATAATGAATAAAATCTAAAAAAAAAACGTTTTTTTTTTTAAAAAAAAAAAGAGAAATATTACTATACAATTCGTTGTCACTTTAAAAAGAACAAGAAAATCTCCCTTGAAATAGCCGCTACATAATCTCTTAAAATTCAAAACTTTCTTGACAAAAATTTTTTTTTAAATATACAGGGTGTTTATAAAGCCCCGGACCCATTTTGATGTTTAATAACTCATAAAATAATAAAGATAGATTAAAATTAATGACATAGACTCAATGACATAGACTAATGACATAGACTCAAAAAGTTTCATGACCCTTGTCAATGAACTTCCACGTGTTCCCCCTTCGTCGCACGGAGAATATCAAGTCGATAGTCAATTTCACGCCAGGTAGCACCAAGCGTTATGAGTTATTTATTAAACATCAAAATGGGTGTTTCTGACATTGTTAATCGCCATAATGTGCGCATATGGGGATCTGAAAACCCCCATGAATACCGTGAAAGACAAAGGGATTCCCCAAAGGTAAATGTGTGGTGTGGACTAATGCACGACCGAGTCATTGGGTCTTTCTTTTTTTACAGAAAAGACGGTCTCATCAGTCGTATACTTAGACATGTTGGAAAACTTCGTATTTCCACAACTAGAAGAGCTTCAGCTACATGTCTTTTGCAACAAGATGGTACACCACCTCATTGGGGTATCATCGTTCGTAGTTCTTTGAATGACCATTTTACAGGAAGATGGATTGGGCGAGGAGGTCCAATTCCTTGGCCACCCAGATCACCTGATATAACGCCGCTGGACTTTTTTCTTTGGGGATTTATAAAGGA
>NC_092204.1:30547912-30564019 GCF_043381705.1 Parasteatoda tepidariorum
AAAGGACAACTAACACTTAACAAAATTTGTGAGTTTCCCCTTAAATTAGGCAAAATTGTTAAGTCAGTTAAGTTTTTTGTAATTGATACTGATTTACCATATGCTTTACTTGGGTTGCAGACTTGCAAAGAGTTTTGTTTGTTTATTGATTGTGTCGGGCCAGTTGTTACTCAATTTGGTAAGAGATTGATCACCTCTGCTAATACTAACAATGACAACTTATCTTTGCACATTAGACAGCAAAATTCTCAAAATGTTAAGGGTAAAAATGTTGAAAAAATAAAAGTTGAAGATGTTTCAGTAAAAGTAAACATTGAAAAAAAAAATAAGGTGAAGGGTAACAGAAAGAAAAGAAAAAATAGAATTTCAGCCCTTATCCTTAACCAAAGATATTTTATGAAAACGAATGAAGTTTTAATGCTTTTATTAATACAAAAGTATTTAATTTTTGTATTACATATATATATATATATGTATATATATATATATTCATATATTTTGCCGTTGAGTTATATGTTTAAATCATTCAGTACTCATGGTGAAAAAAACTACTTTTCTTTAATACTTTAAAAACCAAGATTTCTACATTAAAACAAAAGAATAGCACAAAAAAAAAAGGAATTTTCTGTGTGATCTTACAGTTTGACTGGTATTCTTAGATTTACCAGTTTACCAAAAAGCGGGATTACCAATACTCAGAGACACCTTCTCACTTCTATATGTTTAACAAATTTCCTATCTAAAATGCTCTACAATTTTCTTGTTCAGCTTATTTTCGTTTGTCCAAAAGCAGACTTCTGTGAAACAGAAAAGGCAGAAATCTATTCGCTATTTTAATTTAAAAAAAAAATATCTTGAGAAAAATATTTTAAGTAATTTGTGTTATATGAATTTAAAAATTAAACGAAATATTTTTTTATAATATTGTGTTTAATAAATGTGTACGATTTGAACACATTTATTTTGCAGACACATATTTTTGCATGCCACACTAAAAATTGAAAAAAATTGGCCATAGTTTAACTTTTTTTTCTTTATTGAATGAGCACTAAATGAAGACATCAGAGCTATTATGGAAAAAAAGAAGTTTTTTTGTAACTGTTTGAAAATTTCGAAGCAGATACAATTGCAATTTTTTTTTCCATTCATTTTTCCATCCTGAATAATTTTAATTCCATTTTGGTTGTTTATTGTTACACATTAAAAACAATTTTCATGCAGCTATTGCAAATTTTTAATAGGATTTTATTTTACTTTCAGCACGACAAGTCACAAAATATTGGTATGAAGAAATCAAATCATACAATTTCTTTCAAGATCCCAGTTTGCTTCATACTAGAGCAGGTAGGTTTTACATATTTAGAATTTAAAATATTTTTGTTCGCTACCTTTTTTAAGCGGTTCGGCATCCTAATATTTGTTTTTATTTCCGAAACTTATTAGGTATTTTGAAATTTGTTTTTTTTTTTCACAAAAAATATCATTGCATTATTTTTTAATTTATTTCAAATATCTTGCTATAACCTCAAGTAAAACGTTAGATATTACTTTTTTTACACTTTCCCTGTCTGAAACTTCGAATGGTGCTGTTGAATGTTTTTTTTTAAATTTTTAACACTATTTTCTGTTTTTTTTTTAAAATTACAACAATATGTCTCAAATATTATTAAATCCCAGTGAATGAAATTTAAAATGTGTTATTTATTTTAAATTTGTTTGGTGCTCAACAATTATTTTTCGTAAATTTTGAAACAGACTACTTTTAAAAAAAATTAAAAAAACATTCAAACTAAATTTAGATTTCCTTTTCTGGTTTTTAATTTCAATATTAAAAAAAAAGGTGATGAATTAAAGTATCAATATTGTACTTCGAAGTCGAAAATTTTCAGTAACTTCGAAAAAAAGGATCATAAATTTTTTTAAATTTAAAAACATTGAATTGTCTGGATGGCGATTTTTGTACAAATTTACATACCTTTATTCATATTAATAACACAGGGGATCTTTTTTTCTTCCTTTTGCATGAGATTTTTGAACTGATGTCAGATATTTCCTCGTCATTCATTTTACAGCTGCAATCGGTTTCTTTGAATAATCTACAGTTTCATGTTCCTAACCAGGATTTCTTAAAACTTACACTATTGAATACTTAGTATCCCCCATTTTTTAATGCGATAAGTTAAGGTAATATACTTTTTATTTGCTTAAAGTGTTATTTTCAAAAGATGAAGACACGTATATATATATATATATATATAAATTGTATTAAGTTTTTAGCCGGCTTTGAAACTCATGACCAAATAACTTTTTGAACAGCTTGATATATCATATCTAGGAAAAAGCAAGAACCGAATTAGCTTGTAGAACATGCAACTTTATAATTAATTGATGCGTTTCTTTGTAGGAAAGAAATATCCATTCGGTTATTTATAAATCAGCTATTTTGATATGGTTAAATTTTACTCCTAATATTATTCAATAGTTGAATCGAGTTTAATTTAGTTTACGTACTTACAGGCGCAACTACGTATGTGATGTTAAAAGGCATGACAATCACGCATGCAGTTCTACAATATCTGGTATCATTGTTGTCATGGTCAAATCAGACTGGCGAGAAAGGGTTATTAAATTCTTGACAACAGTAATTATTACTAACATTAAACTGTACTTTAATTATACTATAATGGACACACTGTATATCATTCGAATAGTTTATATAAATTAATAATGTTTGAATTTTCTAATAAATGAATATTCATCACGTAAATTTGATTTCTTAATGTAATCTGTCAGTTGTTTCATTTCAAAATTAATCTCAAATTTCTAAATTAGTAGTTATTTTATCAATAGAATAGTTTTAAAATTTTGGGGACCGTCTTAGATACAAATAGATAGAATAAATTAATATTCTCGAAAGTTTCTCGCAAATACATACAACACACTCCTGCAAATGACGCAACCAGTAAGAAACGCAAAAAGTAAAAAAAAAAAAAAAAAAAAAGCAGCAACTTTTAAAATATTTTAAATATTTCATACCTAGGTAACGTGTTTCTGATTTGTAAATAAAAATTACTCAATAACTTGTAGGCTTTTGAAAATCAAGAGTAGATTCACTTCCAATTACCTATTATTACTAAATTTTTGTGCGAATCAGCTATTAACTAAATGGGTTGTTCCCACTAAAAAATTGGTTAAAGAAAATATGCTATCCCACTGAAGTTATTTTAATCAATTTGACTGTTTTCATGATGCTTAGTTATATATTTAAATAATTTTTAATGTCATAAATAAGGATTTTATGAATTTAAAGTATGACAGTATTTAAAATGTNATATATATATATATATATATATATATGTTGCTTAAAAACTTCTTCATTTAGACAAGAAAAAAACTGAATTAAAAGTACTATTTTTAAAAAAATATGTGTAGCTTTCGAAACAAAAATAATTTCAGATTGGAAATCCCTACACTCAAATTAGGTAAGATCAAGTTCTTGTATAAATGCAACAAGAAATTTGTTCTCCAATGCTCTGAAAAAAAAAAAGAAAAGAAAGAAAACACGAGCTTGCGCAGTTTCTTCAACTCTTACATACGAGAGCGCACGGAACCATATGCAAAATTGCGAATTATTTCTGTTTAGAGTAGTCACGTTGCATTAAACTCTGTGCGAAACTTTAACTTTTAAACTAGTATGTATACTGTTTTACTGAAAAAGGAGCTGTTACAAGTGAAAAACGACAAATAACGTAAATTTATAATAAAGAAAAATATTAAACATGTTAAGATATTGCCGATTCATCAAAATGAAAGAACAACTCTTAAGAACATTCATTTTTTTATAAGTTCAGATTAATTGTTGGAGTAAAAAATAAAGTATTACATCACAAGCACTTTCTCTTCGCTTTTTTCTCTTCATTTTGTCAAGAACATTTTCAGCTGGAGACTGACGAAAAATTAACTAAATTTAACCTAGCACTTTTTAATAAATTATATAAAATCATAACAGTTATAAATTATATATCATCATTATTTACCTGATTTAACAGAAGAATACCTAAGCGTTTCTTTTTCTTTTGGCAGAGACTTAGGAAAGCAGCGTTAACTTCCAAATGGAAAATTATAGTATCGTGTATGCAATATATGTAATAAGAGTAAAAGCTTATTAGTTCACAAAAATTGAACAATTAACTTTTCTATCTAATTTTGGAAATCATAAGCTTGTTAATTTTCTTATAGGTCATTTTACTCAAATGGTCTGGCGAAGCAGTACAGATTTTGGCGTTGGAAAAGCCAAATCGAGATGTGGTAAAGTCATTGTTGTGGCTAACTACAAACCTGCTGGCAATGTAATTGGCGAGTTTCAGGACAACGTATTCCCTCCAGTGAATGATATGGATATCTTGAATGAGATTTGATGTAAACATGCACTTTTCTTGCCGTGATATGGAAGGTAAAAGTAACGAAAACAAACCAAGAACAAACCATTGCAACGAGTTCTTTCCTGAAAGGAATTTTTCCAATAACTGCATAAAGAAATCCTTGTGCTTAATAATAAGTGCTAAAGTGTGCTTCCAGACAAATTAATTAATATTTTCATTTGAAGATTATTTTGAAAATATTAGTTTACTGAAGATCAAAAATATGGTTTATAATGTATGTAAATGATTATTATTATTTTAAATCTTAAAAGAAATTTTTAAATTATTTATGATAGGGGTGCAAAACTTGTGTCTCGGTTGTCAAATGAACTGTCAACGCCCGTCCGCTTATTTTCCAACCAAAAATTGATGGAAAAAAATATAAGAAGTTTTATTACCGAGCTAAAATTAACCTAAAATTAAACTTTTAACCTAAGACATAAAATTACACTTTAAACATACTAATTCGAATTCAGTATTAAAACTTTCGACATTTTTTGAAGAAAACTATTCTTTAAACTTTAATACAAAAACTGAATAAGTGCTCATTTAAAAATTAAAGATGCAAATTAATAATTACACAGTAAAAAATAAATAAAAATTAAAAAATAATAAATTTTTTAACATAGAAATTTAAAAATCTGCTGTAATTTAATTTTATTGAAGAAAACCAATTTTGCAAAATTCAAAATACTTTGGTTTTCAATTGTTTAGGTATATTACACAAAAATAATTAAGTTATTTTAAATTGAATTAAAAATAAAACTCATTATGGCTTCTGATATCCAAATTTTCACTGCGGCCTCTTGCAAAGCAAAATTGTGCACTCCTAATTTAAAATATAATTATAAATTTAAAATATAAATTTATAATATAATTTTAAAATATAATTTTAAATTATATTTATCGCATAAAAAAGTTCTTAAAATGACAAAATAGATAGATAAGTGTGTAAAATGTTTAGTTCGAGAAATTTTTGATGTTTTATTGCGATATGTGTAAATTGTTAAGTGAGAGCTATTAATAGATTTTTTTTAAGATAAAAATGTTATTTTCCATGACTCTCGTAGAAATCATAACTAAGGGAAACTAGTTAAAATAATTGTTTAGCAAAATAGGGTTTTCTTTAATTTACAAAAAATTGCGACAGTTATTCTTAACATGCTTAAGATCTTCGGAATTAAAAAAATTAAATATTTAAAAAAAACTTATATTTAAAAGTCATTTTTATAAGTGACGCGGTTAAAATGATATTAGAATAAAAAATATATCGAAATATTTCCTCATTGTTCACTGCCTACTTATTGGGGTTATTAAATATTTATGCGACTCTAAAAAAACTTCAAGAGGTCTATGAACTGGAAAAAAAATGTGCGAATGTCGAACATAAGGCTTTTATTTTACTAAAAACTAAAAATCAAGCAATTGAATTGTATATTAGCGGTATTTGCGCAAATAACATTCGACTTGAAATTTACTAATATTCATGAATTTAATACAGTTCTCTTATATTTCTAATAGATAATAATTTAAAGTTTGAATACAGATAATTACTATTATAATCTCCAGTAGAATTTATATAGAAAATTACTTCGATCTGAATTATGAATTTAAAAATCGATTTTGGAAAGAAATTTTTAAAAAAAAAATAAGTGCAATTTCTATAGTACATGATTATAGCTTCTCATAAATATAACTTTTTTGCTGAAACTTACAATCTGTCATAAAATTGCTGCAATGCTTTAATATCATTAATATAAAATAAATAATTTTACTTGGAAATAAATGTCATTCAGATTTCACCTAGAATTAAAGATTCTGCTTTTGTGTCAACTTTCATACCGCGAAAATACTAAGTAATCATTAAAAACTTATAAAATAAGATCCTAAATTACGCGCAATAAGATTGTAAATAACTTATAATCGTTTATATAACATACAGCTTGAAAACACTAATGTAATTTGCTATGAATGTGTAATGTTTTTAAGCTTCCAATGTTTGCTGATTACAATGTTTGCTGATAAACAATGTTTGCTGATTACCACAAAATGCTGCAATAATCATCGCTTAAGACTTTTATGGATAAAATTATTTACATTCAATTTTTGTACAAGATTTTGTCTCGTCTTACTAAGAAAAAAGCAATAAATTACGATATTTTGCAAAGAAAACATTTAATTTAAACCTGGCATTAAAAAAATGTTCCACCAGGTTGAAAATTGCTAAGTAAAGCTTATAAATTTTTATACGTACAATAACAAAAAAGATATTCTGTTAGTTTTGCCAAAATAAAAAATTAAATAAAAGAGCATTTGTTTTTCACTAATTTAAATTACCATAAGCTAACAAATATTATAAAAAATAGGGAGTCAGGAAACTTATGCAAGCCATTTTACTTAGGAATATATTCAACGCATAAGTTTTATGATTATAAAAATATCATAATGCTATCTAGACAAATGAGGTAATAAACACCTCTTTGTTAATATAGCATTATATTAGTTTCTTCCTCTACCTTCTTAGCAAAATACGATTCGCTAGGTCTTGCTACTTTTCATCACTTACTAAGAAGGGAGGATTTAATTCTATGCCAACGGGTATAACATATTATTTTTGATGCCCAGATTATGACGATTTTTAAATTACTAATTTTGATTGCTTACTGATAGCAACAAAAATCAATGGTTTTGGGATTGAAAGCTAAGTTAAACATAAAATATATTCCGAAAATGTTTTTAAAAAAAAATTTCGTTACTTCTCAAAATAGAAAAGTTTTGCAATATAATTGTAATTATCTTGGGGGGTGTATCGATCAGTCTAAGAATGAAGCTTTAAATAGTATGCTGATTACATATTTTTTACACTTTTTATATTAAATATTTGATTCATACTTCAAAGCACACAATCATTTATTGGTTGTTTGTAATAATCATTTAAAGTTTGTTCGTCGATTACTGATTTTCCTGTTAAAAATATTCAAGTATAGAAGCGTCCCATAAAAACTTAAAAAGTGGTGACTAAAGCATAACATTATTAGGGCTCTCAAAGGTCCTTCAAAAAATTTTCAAGTGGTAGCAAACTACTCATCAGAGCAATTTAAAGTTTTCCTAATTTTGAAACAACTACAATTTAAATACCATACATCCAGCGTGTACTACACAGGCTTCTATACATGTAATAAGCTTCTAAATCTTTGTTGTGATCAAGAAAAATTTAATACTAAATTTTGAAAACAAAGACTATATATTACAGTATAAATTTCGCTGCCGCTTTAAAAGATTTGATGCAGCTTTGGGAGCCCTGTTTTACCGTTTTGATTTCAAATAGTAGAATAGGGATTAAAACTTAATCTGAAAAGGTAGAAGAATTGTAGTAGGAGCATTTCATTCGTATTTTATTTTTTCGGAGAAAAAGATTTTAATGACTATAACTACTTTTAAAAGTGATATATATATATACAAACATTTTTAAATTTTCCACTAGTAAATGTATATTAGGTAACTGTTTATAATACTTAACAGAAAAAGAGTAAAAATTAAATGCCTTTACCTCGATGTATTTATCTTTCCTATATGAGTAATAGCTTTGAAGGATATGAATTGCCCACCTTAACATCTTCGCAAGACTTTAGTAAGCAACGTGAGGGCTAAATCTCAAATTACTGAACAGTCTTTGGCTTAAATAGTTTGCCACTTTTTGGATTTATATGAGACGCTTCTATTTATACTGTGCTGATTTTTTATCTTGTGCTAATGCTAGGGCTTTACATTAAAGACGTTTGNTAACGCATAACGTTATTAGGGGTCCTTCAAAAACTTTTCAAGTGGTAGCAAACTACTCATCAAAGCAATTTAAAGTTTTCCTAATTTTGAAACCACTACAATTTAAATAACATACATCTAGCGTGTATCAGGCTTCTTTACATGCAATAAGTTTCTAAATCTTTGTTGTGATCAAGAAAAACTTAATATTAAATTTTGAAAACAAAAACTATATATTACAGTATAAATTTCGCTACCGCTTTAAAAGATTTGATGCAGCTTTGGGAGCCCTGTTTTACCATTTTGATTTCAAATCGTAGAATAGGGATTAAAACTTAATCTGAAAAGGCAGAAGAATTGTAGTAGGAGCATTTCATTCGTATTTTATTTTTTCGGAGAAAAAGATTTTAATGACTATAACTACTTTTAAAAGTGATATATATATATACAAACATTTTTAAATTTTCCACTAGTAAATGTATATTAGGTAACTGTTTATAATACTTAACAGAAAAAGAGTAAAAATTAAATGCCTTTACCTCGATGTATTTATCTTTCCTATATGAGTAATAGCTTTGAAGGATATGAATTGCCCACCTTAACATCTTCGCAAGACTTTAGTAAGCAACGTGAGGGCTAAATCTCAAATTACTGAACAGTCTTTGGCTTAAATAGTTTGCCACTTTTTGGATTTATATGAGACGCTTCTATTTATACTGTGCTGATTTTTTATCTTGTGCTAATGCTAGGGCTTTACATTAAAGACGTTTGCAGTCTATAACAGAATTGTTTCAAATATTTACGGATTTTTAATTGCTCAATATACTTTGTTTATTTTGTGAGATTTTATGCTATTTATGATTAATAAATATTTATTAAATGTTTGAAAATTTATTAAATGTTGGAAATTTATACATTTAGCACTATGTTTGCGGGACGCGTTATTTTGACGCATTTCGAATTTTATAAGGAAAATTATAAAAGCCGTTTGCATTTTTATTTTATCTCTTGTAATGACTTTTATCCATTGATCGAGGTAAATATATTTTGAAGTCGAATTTCTTCGAAAGCGTTGAAATATAGAAATTCTCTTTGTGGTATACCTATCTCTACGGATATGCGTCAATTTGACGCGATTGTAATATAGACAAAATTTTGAGTAAACATGCAAACATCACATCAATAATAAATAGGAAAATACCGACAATACTTCGACCCGTTATCCGATATCGTTATCTCAAATGAAACAAGTGATAAACAACTGTTGCCGGTAAGCAATAATAGAAAGAACAAACACAGAATGCCAATTGATGTCAGAGTGTCAGATTTTGAAGGTTTCTGTTGCTTAGTTCAAGTATTGAAAAATAAAATACTAGAATATTTCATAAATATATATCTTATATTTTNAGGTTTCAGTTGCTTAGTTCAAGTATTGAAAAATAAAATGCTAGAATATTTCATAAATATATATCTCATATTTAAATTTTTTTCTGATAGTATATAATTACATTGTTTCGCAGAGATGCCAACTGCTCCAGAAAACCGAAAAGAATTTTAAGAAAAGCGGTAAATAACTACGAAGTAAATTTTTCAAATATAAAGCGGTGAATTATATAAGCTTACGAATGAATCAGAAATAGAGGTGGATAAAAATCTACTAAATTGAATTTATTAAACCAAGAATCACAAGTGATAAACCACTTTAAAATATATATTTGCTGTCAAATTTTCGCGTGTTCGTAGAGATAGGTATATTAGAAACGTCCTTGAACCTAGTGTTAAGCACAAGTTTGATTATAGTTTACATAAGTTTAATACTGAATTAATTACAACGTCATTAACTTAAGTTATGACATAAAAAAATTATTTCTTTCTACTTTTTATCGAAAATCTCACAGGATTCTTAACAGTAAATGCATCTGAACGAAGAAAAAGAATTAATTTTCCTTACCTGATCTGGAGCATAGGTGGAATATGAAACGTTATGAATTCCATATTTGCATTGTTTCAAAACAATGAATTTAAATATGCATTACTATGCATGACAATTACCTTCTTAATCTTAACTTTTTAAATTGTTTTTATTAATTTAATGGCTTGTGATAGACAGCATAGGAATGGTTAAAACATTTTGGAAATTACCAATGGATTTAAGGCAGTATGAATGAAGAACTGACACACACTTCCCAATGAGGACGTCTTTAAAAAATAAGTCAGTCATATTCACAGAGTTCAATATTCACACAGCATTCTTCAACATAACAGTTCCATTCACTGTATTGATTGGCCTAATTTGTTTTCTCAGCTTTCCATCCGAAAATGCTTTATCTAATGCCATTAAAGGAGACTCGAAGATTAAACCTAGCACCAAAGCTGCCAAGAAGCTGAGGAACATATTATTGAAAAATATGAAGATCTGGAAAGCAAACAAAATAAGAATAGTTAAATATGATATACAAGATTCGGAAAAAGAGAATCACCTCTATGTAACAATTTTTCTTTCAGCAGTAAATGTTTGGGAAGATATTACATGGCAAAACTGTTGTCACAGTTTGAAAAATCATGCTTGAAACTTTTAGAAGTGGGATCCATTTTAGGCCTATAAAAGTTGCATCGAGTAACATTAGTGTAGGTAGTTAAAAACTTTTCTTTTTTAATACCACTAAAATTAAAAAAATATTCTAATACAATTGTTGCAATCCTATAAATTTGTTTATAAAATTGCTAATATTAAAGTTAATAAGCAGTTAATAACATCCTTTTTCTGGTTCTAAGCATTCGTTAACTTGCCAAATACGATAAAATCGTAAATTTGACGTATAAAAATTTGTTTTGGCGAATGATTTTTTCCACTGGAAATAAAAAAATATATTTAACGCGATCCTCAAAATTACGTCCAAATGAAATTTTCTAAACAAATAAGAAATTTTTATTCAATTACAGTAATTTTCTGTGTTGTCGATACATTTACAGTACGATTACAGTAATTTTCTGTATTGATGCATAACTGCTTAGAATTGGGTCCAAATAATATACGCCAGAAACAAACAACCGAAAAACAGTTTTCCATGGGAATAAAATATCATAAAATATTAAAATGAAGATTTGCATTTGGTGAAGACTTTTGATAGTTGTCTAATTTACTGGCTATAAATTTGAAATCCTTTGCTCGGGCCCTGTTCTTCGCATTTTGATTGATTCGAATTTTAAATGGGTGAATCAGACATCATTATTAAAAGATTCAAGCAATTTAAAAAACTTTTAACTATAGTAAGATTGTAATATTTATGTCAGATAATAGATTGTAATATTTATATCAGATTCAAATCATCATATGAAATGCAACATTATTGTACTCATATCGGGATGAAACCGCTAAAGAGTAGGCGTAATTATACTCATTCTGCAAGTTTTACTAATGAATTCGCTACCAATTTACTAAATGTTAGTAGAACGGTGAACAGTTTGCATCCCTGAAGTAAAGCCATGTTGAGCCTGTTAAAAAGTTGGCCAAAGTAACCGAAAATCTACAAATTTTAGTTCGTAGTTCTCAACCATTTTTTAATATTTTGTCGAATTCGGATCAGTTGGCATTTCTGTTGGTCGATGTAAATCTTATAAAGGTAAAAAGGACCCCACTTCTAAACGCTCCAAGCATGATCTTTCAAACTGCGTCAACAGTTTTGCAATGTAAAATCTTCAAAAAAATTTACTTCTAAAAGAATGATTGTTTACATAGAGTTAGCATAGAAATCTTTTTATATTTTTGTAACAATAATAGCATTACAAGTCACTAAATTAAGATAAGGAAAATCAGATATAGTTTGTCTAAGGGAAGAACTCCTCCCACCACAAAATCTGAGGTGGTCTGCTGCTGTGGGAACAAGAACAGCGCATTTTAAGGAGGGTAGCTTCTCCTCAATTTAGGGCTAACACAATAGACGAATGAAAAAGATTCTGTTTCTCTCGCTCGAGCTAAAACCTACTTGAAATAGTTATACCTCGTTGCCATAGTCATCGCGACGGGTCCAGACGAATGGCAAAGGGAGTTCTTGCTTTAGACAAACTATAATTTATAACTGATCCGTGGTGGCGCAGGGTATAGAGCGTTTGCCTTCCAAAAAGGTGAACCGGATTTGAATCACAGCGATGGCTGGTAGATGCGAATTCTGCACCCTGCACGTACCGAACACAGTGCTGACGTAAAAATATCCTCAAAAGTAAATGGGTTAGAATCCCCTATCCGTCATGCAAATCGTGGGAGGTTTTTGTGGTTTTCCTCTCCATTTAACGCAAATGCAGGATAGTTCCATCAAAAATTCTTTCACGTAGGCACATTTTTCCCAATGCTTGATCCAGGAGTTCGCTTCTCTTCTGGATTGGGTTAAAAGTTACAAGGCTGCGGAATTGAACATTAGCTGTAGTAAATCCAGAAATTAGGCTGGAAAGAAATTCCATCTGGGAATGACGTCACGATCGAATGGGAATTATTTTTCCCCTCCACGAACACCTTGGAAAGAGTTTCTTAGCTGGAATTGGAATCGGTTTCATTCCAACCAGTCTCTGGCACCTAGAATCGTCGTTCCTAGAGGGAATCAAGGGATTTGTTGATCATTTTAAACATGGCGGTCAATCTTGGAGGGAATGATGAATTTTTGAGGACTAAATACGATATTTCGCCGATGAATGACTTAATTTTTTTCGATTTCATAAGAGAATATAACAAAATTTCTAAAAGATAAACGTGTCCGAACCATTTTTGAGACGATAATTAAAAGAGAAATGTTTTGTTTCATTAGTATGTGTAAACGAAAAGATACTTTCAGAGTTAACTAAGAAATTACGGCAAACTAAATATAATTATGCTCTCATTATATGATAATTGTTACTATTTTTATGTTATATTACTTGGAATATATTGGGATATTATCTGGGATATATTACTTGACCAATACATTTTTTTGAAGTTCCAATCATTTCTTTTTTAATTTTCTTTCGATGAACTTTTAATTCAACAGTATTTAACTTCATTCCGAACGATGGTTTTTATACTATACACAGATGGCATCAAATTTAAAAGAATTTGTTACAGGCATGATGTATTATAAAGTAAACAATTTATTTATAATAAGAAATGCGAAAAAGAATAACGGGAAAAGTAAATAGAATAAAAATGCTTCGAATCGGTAATGAAATCGGTTAATGAAATATGTACTTATTTCTTCTTTTACTCATTTTAAATTTTTTTATTCTCATTCTTCCATTAAAATATATACTATAAAAGCTGTGTAAGTAGTTTCTTGAACTATAATTTTTAAGTATTTCAAACGTGTAATGATTTTACAAATCACGAAATTTTTTTTACACAAATCTATAAATTAATTTCTTGTGAAAATATTTATCTAACTATCAGTAAAAACAGTCACTTTAATAATGTAACAAATAAACCAAAGTAATAAGCAAAGTAGAGACTTTAGTCATTCATATCGTTACAAATTTAATTGAAAACTAATGAACTTTTCTGAAATTAAGTTAATTTCTAAGAGACCGATAGGTAAACGTTAATTTTTTGTCTGATAAAATTTGATTTCTTTCTGGCAATCAGCTTTGATTTGAAAACTAGTATAATTAGTAATCAATCTACACGCAGTACTCAGGCACGAAATTTTGAATCTTAATTCAATAAAATATGATCATTTTTTTAAGAGTTGTACTTCTTAAAAAATATTTAAAACAAATAGTGAAACGTATTAAAGGATATATCAGAAATATTTATTATGAAAAAGTGGTTTTATCCAATGAATTATACATGATAAATATGACAGTTTTTAATTACTAAAATTATGTGTATAATAAATTAAAGAATATTTCGAAGTATTCGCAGTTTGTTTTTTTAGTCTAATGAAAACAAAAAACATTATAAAAAGAAAACAATAAATCGTTAAAAATATTATCCAAATAGCAGAAGCTCGTTTCGTTTTACTCATGCTAAGGCTGCCAAACTTAAAAAGAAAATCTTAAGTAAATTGTGTGATTGGTTAAATTTTAGCCACGCCCTGAGAGAGAGTTCTCGTGGAATGTCTGATTCCAAGGGAGTGTTCATGGTGCGGTATTGAACGTTCATGGAACCAAGCTTTCCCAGTTTCTCCTTCCAGCCGGGAATCTTCATTCCATTCCCGGTAGCTCATGGTAGGGCCCCCCTAGCTGTTCAATGACGGTTATAAAATAAAATAACTTTTATTTTTTAACTGTCATTTATTAACTGTCAATTTTTATCCATCATTTATTTAATAACTTAATTTTTATTTTTTCAGAACAATGCAATGGCATAATTCACGAAGTAAACTTGTCTTTACGATTTTCCCCAAGTAACGTTGCCTTGTTTTTTTTTAATTATATGACCCTTTTAAGAAACTTATTCCTGACTGTTCAATTCAGCAGTTTTAGAAAGAGATGTATCCTGTCGTGGCTAAAATTCTTACCTAATAAAATTTGAAGGAATACATCTGGAATAACATCATTTTATGACACTTAATGATGGTTTATGAAGTTAAATATCCATATTCTGTGATTTAGTCATAATCTTTACTGTGATAAATTTTTTAGAACTGTCGTATAACTGCCGACACAAATGTGAGTTTATGACTACCAATGTTCAACTCCATTCAATTTGTAATTTTGAACCCAAAACAGAAAACTCCTGTATCAAGCATAGAGGCAAATTAGGGTTATCTACTCCTTCGTTTAAGTTTATTATTAATAAGGGTTAGAATGGGACAGTTTAAAGGTGTGGTTAATATTTGAAAAAAAAAACTTATAAAATTAAATAGGTAGTTAATATATGATACAAGTGAACATATTTCTATGTAAACTATCTTTCCTTTGACACCGAATGTTCTGCAAAATTTTATAGAGCAAATCTGTTGCCAGATTATGAAAGAATTTATTTTACATGCTTCTTGAAGCTTAGAGAAATGACGTACATTTTACCCATGCAAAATACGGTTGTTGTAGTTAATTTACGTCGCACTAGAGCTGCACAATGGGCAATTGACGACGGTCTAGGAAACATCCCTGAGGATGATCCGAAGACAAGCCATCACAATTTTGATCCTCTGTAAAGGGGATGGCACCCCCGCTTCGGTAGCCCAATGACCTACGCGCGAAGTCGAGGACCCATACTGCACACCCTCGGTCCCTACGCAGACTGATCCAAGTGGTCTCCCACCCGCACACTGACCGCAGCCAGTGATGCTTGACTTCGGTGATCTTCTGGGAACCGTGTCTTAACGATCAGTCCACTGCGGGTCTGCAAAATACGGATCAATCAAATAATATGTATTAGATCGTGACAGGGTAAACCAACCAGTGAATGAACATTTCATGTATATTGATTAAAAATAAGAATTTTGAAGTTTTTCTTTAGATCGATTGGTAACAATAGCTTACTGCCAAACAATAGGAAGTCATGTAGCAATGTTTTGGATTACCTGGTCAACTAGACTTCGCTGGAAAAAAGTTTGAATTTTGTCAGGATCCTGATTCCTCTCCCACGCATTTGATTGACCCCTTGACCTGAGGGTCAGAGGGTGAAGGACACTGGAGGTGTCGTCCCCTACCTTGGGGGTGGAGCAAAGGACTGTTTCTTATGGGAAAGAGGATTTTTTAGAGACGAGATTAGTTTTGAACGCCGAAGAGTAGAGTTGTAATTGAACGATGATAGATTTAGTATGAACAAAAAGAAAGGGAGCAGTTGCGCTCCAAAAACATTATACTCAACAGCTCATGTATCTATTTGTAACTTTTCTGTAAATAATTCTATAATCAAGAATTTAATAATAAATAAGCTATAATTGAAATAATCCTTGGTCATCCTTATTGAGGAGTCTTTAAAAACGAACCAAGAGACAAAATGTCTCACAAA
>NC_092204.1:30564112-30589332 GCF_043381705.1 Parasteatoda tepidariorum
ACTGGTAAGAGCTGTTCCTTCACTTGGTCTTCTTACTACATGTTATTTGAACCTCCAAAACTTTAAAACAATATTATGTATGTTCTCTACAATTTTTTTACATAATTTGCAATTAGTAACAAATATGTTGACACTGTCATTTAACTAAAATTACGAATTTTGAAATTAATACGATTTTTTAAAAGGCAAGCGAAGCTTAAGTGTTCCTTCACTGGTTAGTTTACCCTATATAATTTTTAAAATTGTTTTTATAAATATTGTGAAAATAGTTTTATAAATATAGTATATTAAAAACTGAAAAGCTTTTAACTTCTTATGCTCATTTAATTCAATGCAATTTTTTTAAAAATAAAAATGACATTATTTCTAAAAACTTCAAGCATGATTTCGAATTGTGCCGACATTTTTACCACATAAAATCTTACACAACATTTGCTTCTAAAAGAAAAATTATTTACATAGAGTTTTTAGATAATTTTTTACAATCCCGGAAACTTTTTGATCTTGCTACTTTGTCTTCAGAAATAGAATTACTATATCTAAAAAATTGTTGTAGATACAGAAAATATTTTTCTAGTCATAGCAATTAAATGTAATGCATTAAAATTTTAATTAATCAGAATTTATTCTACCACTAATTATAAACTGTTAAAATAGATGTAAAGAGCAGCTACTACGTTTAATTGTATCATATTCGATTTATTGCACTCTTGTAATGAAGCGGAGACCGTGTACAAGAGCAAAGTATTCAACGTAAAGAAAATCAAGCAAAAATTTAGCTATATTCTTAAGATTTAGCAAAACAGGGTTCCCAAGATCTGGAAATTTTTTTTAAGTCGTTGCAAAAGTGAGATATATCTAGATGTTTTAAGCCATCAATAAATATTTAATTTAAAGGAAATATATATGAGTGCGAAAAATAATTCTGGTATCATTTCGTAATTCACAAATGAAAAATAAATGTAAGCATTTTTTAGTAATAGTATTGAAAAATCGTAGCTACCACTCATTTATTTTTTTAAGGTCATGATGAAACTGTAAATGGTTTATAAGAAATTCAATATGTTTCAAGAATTTCTGCTTTTTTTTCACTTCTACTGAGAAAAATAAATTAACGATAACAGCAATTGTTGGAGAGTATGTTGCTATGAAAGTTATGACTTAACACATTTTGATTTTTCCAGGTCGTAGCACCCTTATGATATAATATACTACTTTAACCATATAGTAAAAGGAATCGGAAAATTAGATGAATTCCAAATAGATAGTTTCTATATTTGGTATGATATTATGTTTTAGGAACTTTATTTGACATATATTTGTAAGGATTTTATTTATTTAATAGACTTTTTTGTACAAGATCTTACCATTGTCCGATGTCCCAAAAGCATTGATTGCCTTACGGACCCACTATAAATATACATTAAACCATAATGAATGAGGTACACCATGTAAGTTAATCTTGCGAATGGTACAAAGCCTTCCCAACTCAGAAAACTGTTGATGATTCCTGAAAAATAAAAGTAAAAACGATTATTAACCCATCTTGAGACAGCTTTTTTTTTAAGCAGACAGTACTATTTTTCGAAAAATACTTGAAATTGCCATCACAGAAGGTTAATTGTTAGCTAATTGTTAGTTAATTGTTACATACCAGCCAATTTTTAATCCTTTCGAGGTTGATTTTGCCCTGTGGTAGTAAAATGGAAGTTGTACTTTTAGGCAGAGACAAATACGTTTTATTTTGAAAAATCTTAAGCAAGCAAGCATGTTTGTATCACATATTAATGTATATGCTTTATTTTTTTTAAGAATACTGCTGATCAGAAACATAAAACTTAAGTTTATAAATGTAAGGATAGCATACATTTACTACCAGGTTAAATAAAAGCAAAATTTTCACTCGAAATGCGTATAAGTTGGCAGGTATGCATTTATTTATATGAGAATACTATAGTGATGTGCGAAAAACGAACGAATCGATATTTTAATCAACTCTTTTTTGTGAATCGATTCATCAAGTTCGCTTTTCAGTCGATTCTTTTTGTCAATAATAATTTAAGAATCAATTCTTTTTGTTAATATTTGGTATTCTACACTGTATCAGCTTATTTAGAGTTAGTACTTATACTTGCTAAACATCCGCATATGCATTTCCTACAACATTTCGTTTATACAATTGGAGCATGCTAAAAACCCAACGCAGTCGACTAGACACAGGTCCATTCTCACTCGATGATCATGTCAATGACAATCTAATTGGTTGAAAATATTTACACGTGAAAAACTTGCCAATAAGGTACTCGTATGTATGAGATTTTTCGCAAGCGAAAAAATCGCATCCAATATGAATGGCCCCGATTTCAATGTTAGCGCACCACCGGTCTCGAGAGGTAATTAATAAAACGGACTCATTTGAAGAATGAAGGGAATTGAAAATGGTTATTAATGCAATGCGTACTGCATTCTGATGCAGTGAAAAGTGTCCATTGCTCTATTTTTTTCTTTTCACCTACGAAATTAATTAACTCTATTGATAAGCAGCAATTTAAAAATGGCAACAACTGAAAAGCTGTCTTCTACAGTTTTGATTCTTCCTTTCAAATAAAAAGAAATTAAAGGTGTGAAGCCCAGATATTACTTTTCAGTACTTTAGTATTAAAGAGCGTATTTTTTCATAAGCAAGGTTAACTTTCAATTTATAAATTTCAGTAAAAGTAAAGCAAAGCAGAGTTTTATGTTACCGTTTATGCTATGCCAAGAAAACAATTGAGAGCTATAGAAAATGAAACAGTTGCGCTGATTGGGTAATGAACTGAAGTATGAATGCAAACCTCTGATTGGATGAAAATGAGTTGAAAGGGAGGAAAGGAATCGAATAAACGATTCAATGAACTGTTGGTCTATCTCTTAGCATTAAATGAATCATGAAACTAAATAATTCGATTGTTTCGAACTGTTTCCTATCCCTTAACATTGAAATCGGTTCAAAGAGTTCAATTGAACTTCTAAACAATTCATTTGAGTCGTTTCGTATCTCTTAACATTGAAATCGTTCAAAAAGTTGATTTGGACTTCTAATCGGTTGTTTTTAGTCGTTTTCCCATACCGTACCCTTTGGGGACGGGTAATTAATAAAAGCATTCCTACAAAATCAGAATCAAGATGTAAATAAATAAAAAACGGTTGCTTAAATGTTGGCGTTGCTAATTTGACAGACTTACTTTGCTTTTACTTTAATAATTGTTAGTTTAATCACATGTATAATCAATGTTAGTTCAAAGTATAACTAAATAATTTTATTTTGAACTAAAGTAATGGTGAATTAAATAAATCAAACAATTTTAACCCCACCCACAAATAAACTGCTAAAGAACTACTTTGGTTACCAGTTTTATCTTCTTACCCTGATTGATACGGTTTTGTGCTGGCACGTATTTGTGACAGTCGGCGAGAAAGAGTTAACATTACATTCGATTCATTGAACTGTGTAAACGATTCTTTGAGTTGGTTATTCGATTCATTTGAGCGTCTTTATATCTTTTAACATTAAAGGAACTGTTTTGTGAAGCGAATCGATTCTTTTCAGTATTATTTTATTTTCTAAAATTAAAGGATACCTACAGTGGGTTCTTTGGAATATTTTTTGGCAAATTTATTGAATATTCAATTCACATCCTTTCACTTTTTCAATTATAAATCCAGTGATTCTGTTAAAACAAAAAATTTTCGTTTTCTTAGGGGGGAGGGGATGAGGCAATTTTTAAAATCTCTTTTGGTAGGAGATCAGTAATATGTCACACCACTCTATACGATTGTTTTTCCTTACTGTAGTTTGTCATTTGAAAATAAAGTACGAATTGACAAACGAGGAAATATTAGACTTTCATGGCTTCCTAAATAACTAAAAAAAAATTATTTTAATAAAAAGAAATGTGTCTGTATATGTTTTTATCTTTGCATTTTTATTGTCTTCGTAAAGCGAAAATTCAATTGGGTGGTGTAAGTACGGTATCTCCCCATCAGCCTTGGAGGAATAGGTACCCCTGTTAATCGAATTTTTGAATCGGTTATTTATTTATTATTTTTGTTTAAGTTTTAAAACGCAATTTAAACTATTTATTATTTTATTTCAGGTCATACATTTTGAAATTTTTTTTTCATTATATGTGAATTTACCGCTTTATTTTTTTACGAATATCTTTATTATTAATTATCGGACTTTATATTGACCAATTTTAAAACAAAAAAAAATTACTTTTTCATAAAATTGTATTTTCTGACAAATATTATAAAAAATTAAAAACATTAAAATTCTAAAAAAAGTATGGTTACGTGGAAAAGTTACAGCTGTTACACAAGATAGTAGTTTATTGCCATCCAACTAGAACATTCAGCTTCTGCACTCTAGATTAAAAGCGGTTCCCAAATGGTATTCCGGGGAACCCTAGGGTTCCGTTAAGAGTTACAGGGGTTCCACGAGTTAGTACTTTTTATAGCCAGTGATGAGTTTCAAAACCTCAGATTGTATTTAGATACAATCTATAATTTATTTAACATTTTGTTTGCATTTATGAAATTAATTCTGAGAAAATATCAATAAAATAGAAATGGCATTTTTGAAATGAAAATATAATATTTCTAATAACAATAAAATGAATAAATTATGAAAAGGACAGGTATTCATAAAATATTGCATTCCTCATCATGCTTTTCCGATTAAAATAATTATCTTCTTTTGTAAAGAAATATGTTTCCTTAATGACCATTTTCAACGTTTGAAGCAGTTCTTCTAAATTTTCATTTCGAAGTAAACCATAATTCGGCTTATTTTAACTTATTTACATTATTTATTTCAAAATTTATTTTTTTTCAACTTAAACACTAAAAAATAATTCATAATTATACTAAATATAGCACAAGAACATGAAATTTAACTTTCGGATATTAATGACAAAACGATGAAAATTCTTCCTTCTTCTAGTTGAATATTTAAAAAATAGTTTTTAATAGGCTATAACGTTCACTATTACCTTAAAAAACTTTATTTATAAAGTCGGAGGATCCGCCGAAAGAAGGTTATTTATTTAGGGTTCGTAGCCGAAAAATATTGGGAACCACTCTAGATCAACTAATTCAGACACTAAAGCAGTCTAAACTAATTTGTACGACCTCCTCTTATAACGACTCTTCTATTATAACGACCATTTGAAAAAAAAAGAATCGGTCCATTTAAATGAATCGATTGGCACATCACTAATACTACTGATAATTCCGAAAAAAAAACAATTATTAGCCATTTTACTATAGCTTTCTTTTAAAAAGATTTCCATTTTTAAAAAAAAAGTTTATATTCATTGTTAATTTTTATTTATATCAGAATACTACTGGTAATTCTTAAAAAAAAAAAATTATAAGCCTATTTTGATACAGCTTTCTTTTAAAAAGACATTGCTGTTTCTCGGAAAAATTTAGAGCGCTATCACAAAAGCTCCACTGTTAGCATTTATTTCGCAAATATACAACATTTTAACAGAAGTCAACTCAAAACATCTTCTTGAAGCTAAAGTGGTAGAAAATTTTTGGGTTTCACAGTGGTGACTTTTGACGTCTACTTAGAAATGGTAACGGAATATAAGAAATTAATGGAATTACGTGTGAATTTTAAAATTATTTTTGTTTTTAAAAAAATTAAATAAATTTATACTACGCATTTTCAAATGGAAAGTGTAGAAACAACACAAGATGATGGAATAAATATTGCTAATAACCCACATAAAAAAAATTCAGTATCTCAGATATAAATAGTTTGAACCATTGATGGAAGCTTCTTACAAAACGCATTAAAAATATCGCAATATTTTTTCTCAAACTGCAAAATGTGAACTTACCGCCTTGTCCCCAAGTACACGATAATGTTATAAACGCTAAACACAGACCCCAAGCCAGTCTGTGAGTGGAGCCATATAAAGTTGAGACAAAGACGTCTGGGAGAGCGTGAATTCCTTGGTTCCACTTGTAAGTCAAAGTCATCATAGTAAAGAATGTAATAAATGACAGAAACCAGCCTATGGCATTAATATGCTGTTAACAAAAAGTCTAATTTAGTCTGCAGTTATAATGAACAATGTCATAGTGAGTCAAAATTCCTGAACTATTATTTAATGAAATTATTTGCATTTCTAAGTGTTAAAGGAATTTGAATTATTAATTAGCTAGCAACTGATTATTTTTGCGCATATTTACTCCAACATTATACCTAAAACAAAAGTAAAACTTGGCTCAGAGCTGCCAACTTGTACCGTTTGTAAACAGTTTGTAAACCAACTTGTACCGTTTGTAACCGTTTTGTAAAAGAGTATTTTCTTGCGGTAACGAAATTTTAAGTTATTTTTAATAATTTTCATTGTAAGTCATTTTTCCCACCACTACTCATCAAAAATTTGAAGTATCAAATATAATGTATCTCTATTAATCACGTGGTTACTTTCCTAAAAAGTAGGGGTAACTATCCTTATTTAACAAACTTTACTGTTTAATTCGCTACCAATTTATTAAGACTTCTGCAGAAAGCGAAGCAGTTTTCAACCCAGTTTACAGCACCCGGGGACGAACTCAGTTTTTGAGTTCCCTAGCAATATAATTTTAGACAAGAGGGGGCTTCCTGGGACTATTTTAAAATACTTAAAATCAAAACTCTACCGCCCTTAGCATCGGATTGTTAAATTTTACAATGTTAAATTTTGCATCTTATTAAATTTTACAATAAAATTTTGAAACAACAAAAAATGTTTTTTAAAACAACGTAAATCGATACCTTCCTAAACTTTAATTCAATTATTTTTTTTAAAAATTAAAGAATATATGTTCTTAATACAGTTCCTATTACAATTAGACGTTAAATTTACAAACACTGGTTTTTATATTTTATTTAATATTATATTTTAAAGGAGACGCAATATTATATAGTAGACGCAGCAATAATCATAATCCAGCCTCTAATGCACAACCAAAACACGTCACTAAAAATAAAAAAAACTAATATATACATCTATGATTCGACCAATACTTTCATACGCATCACCAGCCTGGTCTACAGTTCCATCCATCCTTGGATGGATAAAAATGGCATTTTAATTAGGCTTTCAAGTGGTCCGAAATTGGAAAGCTTTTGCATAGCTTTTGCCTTACGCTAACAGTAACTCTACCATTATTTTCTATCCCTTGGAGACAAGGTAATTTGCAGAAAATTTTCGCTCATGCTCTGTAAAACTCAACTAACGTTAACGTTAGAGTTGCGAGGAACCATAACCCTATTCAGATCTCTATAATAACTTTACTTTTTACCCCTTTAATGTTGTAATGCAATAAAGGGGAAATTTTTTTATTTATTCGTTTTCTTAAATGAAATTTTTCCCCTTCGAATATCGACTTTTAAATTTTGAAAAAAGCTAAATTTAGCTATATCCATAATAAGTTGATTTTTTACCAAAGAAACACTTTTGTTCGAAACGTATATTCAAAGAAAGAAACATTAATAAGTTCAATTCGTAGTTTTAAAACATCAAGTGTCAGCACACTGCGATTATACATATTTTTGTTGATATATTTCTCCCTTATGCTCTACTTATAAAGTTCGAAGCACTATAGAAAAAGCTTTAGGGGCGAAATACTTTTCACTTAAATATAACTAAGACACATATTAAGAACAAAAATATACAAATTATTTCGCTAAAAATGTCAAGAAAAATTGCATACTTTGTGTTTCTTTAAAGTTTAAAATATTCATCTGAATACACTAAAGTAATTGGTCTAAAAAAAGTGTTGACAAAATATTTCCTTTTATATCCACTTACAACCTTTCTGAACTAAAACGACAATACAGTCAGGAATAAAAGTAAAATGTTTTTTGATACACTGAAAACAGTTGTAAAACAAACAAACTTAATACTTCTGGTATATGCCCTTTTCTTGTCGCCAAGATGTAACCAACAATTAATCCAATAGCACAAACAGGAAGGTGAAAATGAATTTGTGTGTATCCTTTGACAGCATAAAAAAACCAATCACTGTAAAAAAACGCATTTAAGAACTTAAAAAAGTATCTACAACAAAGCAAACTACGAAATATTAAAGTCAAAATATTGAAACACCTATTTGATTAGTCCTGCGTCTTGAGTTTGAGTAAAAAGTAAGCAATAACTTATACGCATTATGCGTTGGTCAATAGCGCATTAAATTTTTTCGCTATATAAAATGACAATTTGGGAAAAAATTACTTTTTCTAGAACAGTAATAACATAAAATTTTTATTTTTATTGCTTCAAACAGAAATTTTTAAGCAATTATCTCGTTTTTCTAAGTAAACATACCCAAAAGTTTAGAAACTCCTGCCCTAGCAGTTTAAACGAGTTCTATATTTATTAAAATAAAAATTAATTTCCTTTAATTTATTCGAAAATTAGGAGCATTAATTTTAAAATGAACTTCTTATTGACTAGTTTTTTATAAGGAAACTTATGAAGTTAAATATTTCAGAAAATTTAACATTAAATGACTTACTCGATATTCAAATATGAATGAAGATAAGTTGGTGGAAGCTTGTAATAAAGATGAGAACATGCTGCTAGCAAAACACTCATGATGGTTATCAATCCAGCTAATAAGAATCCTCTTCCCGGCCTTCTACATTAATTATCAAAAAAATAATAATATTCAATTTTGCACTTTAACTATTGAAGTAAAATCTGCAGGATTTGGACAAAAATATGGAAAGAACTCTATGTAAACACTCTTTCTTTTCACAGCAAATGCTTTGGTAGGCTTAATGTGATAATGCTTAAAACTTTTAGAAATAATGTCCTTTTTATCCATGCAAAATTTGCACCTGCCAGAATGAATGTAAGGAGTCAAAAGATTTTTTTTTAAATACCACTATAATTTTAAAAGCATCTTTATATCTTTATCCTATAGCATATTAATATTATTTGCATATATTAAACCCCGCACCACCCTTTCCACATCCTAAATTTTTAGATTTATTAACTTAGATGAAGGAGCAGATATCCCCTTAGCTTAGGCACTCCGATGAAACTGAATCAGTCAGTCAGCTAATATTATTTGCCCATCTCATCTCGGCAATACACCACTCTTTGCACTTGTGAAGCTTCGGGTTTTACCCCAAGGGGTGGCCAGATTTAATTGTATTGTAATTCAGTAAATTTTTTCGATGTATAAGAAGTGTAAGCTATTATTTCCCACTCACATTTTTGCTTCGTCAACTCTCAACTCAGCTTCAATGAGATGAATGAGCCAGAGCCCCTCTCAGGGCTGGCACTCAGATAAAAACCGCAAATTGGAATAGGTATAAAGAAAATACTTGCATGAAGTGTGCCGAAGGGCACTACTCATATCTGTGCGAGAAAGCCCGAGACTCACCAGCCAGATGCTACAATAGCATGAAGGACCATATTTCGAACTTATCTCAGTGCGAGTCCCGCCCTAGTAGAAAAAGCCATTTTAATCACTAAACCTCCTCTCCCAAGAGGTTCACCCCCTGAACACTGATGATTTCCTGAAATCAACGCCTGTCTACCACCATTGATGCTGAACTTTTTTTTCCTTCTCTTCTCTATTTATTTTAGACTCCCATCCACCGAATCTACATTATCGACTTTTGATCTCCGATGAATCGGTTAATGCTATTTCCAACGTTACAAAAATATTTGTTATTACATCTAAGTTTAAGTGTCCTCATTTTAGTCGATCGGCCCAAATACTACATATGCTAAAATGGCATTTTCACTTCATGAACTTATGCAAGTAGGTTAGTCATGTGAAATCGACCAAAATATTTGTTGGCTGAAGAAGCATCGTTTGCATAGAGCTTAATCCCTGTACTACATTCGCTTGAATAAAACGCTATGAATCATTTTTAGCATATTTACTAAATAATTTTGAGATGTAAATAATTTTCTGGAACATATATCATCTTAGAGAGATTAAAGACAGATAACTGAAATTTTTCAATTTAATCACTTATAGTTTTAGAAGCTGGAAATTCCTATCCAGCAGAATGTATCAATAATATAAAATTACGTATCTTGTTATGAACTGTACTACTTAAGGTTTATAACCAAACTAGTTGCTAATTGCTCCAGACAGCCGATAATTATTTTCAAATGGAAGTCTTTAAGGTATGATTTTTGGATTATTGTAAGTTCGATTTATAGGGTTTTTACTCACCATTAGTTGCAAACAACTCAATGAATTATGTAATACTCTACTTTTTTATATGTAAGTTGGCGAAATTTCGTTTGTAGTTTTCAACCGTTTTTATTTTTAAATTTTTTTTACCTTATCCGGAGCAGTTAACATCGTTGGAAATTTTCATTTACTTTTTGTGTAAACTTGCTACCACATTTTTCATTGAGGCTTTTTTTTTCCACTTTTGCAAAATAAGAGGGCGGCATGTAAACAGTTAAACCAAAAATCAAATAAAAATCAATAATTCTTTGTTTCTCTTAACCCTTTGCATTCGAAGTCCTTTCAACTGTTAAAAAAATGGGCGCAAGCACTAACATTTTGGAAGAATTTTTGTAATCTCACCTTATAAAATCCGAGGATCACTGAATGAAGTCGTAACTAAACATTAAGATGAAAATAATTTCATAATTAGAGTGAAGGGTACTTTACAGGTGACTGACAGTCACCTCTCGAGTGGAAAGGGTTAAAACTAGGAAAATTCTTTCACAGAGATTAGATTTCAGGTTATTAGCATAACTAATTTCTTATATTTACTTTGTAAGCAGCACAACTTACCTTCTCATGATTGCGCAGACATACAAACTCACTATAAATATTTGGGTGTCTGTAGATAAGTACCAAGTCCATCCTAAGCACTAAAATAAATAATCCAATCATATTCATATATAGATATCCCTGTTACAGGTACTATAGTAAAAACTAGAGGGACACCAAGAGGACTTAATAGAAAACTAGAGGGACACCTAGAGAGCTTAATAGAAAACTAGAGGGACACCTAGAGGGCTTAATAGAACACTAGAGCAATACACAGAGTACTCTTTTTGAAAATTAGAGGATAATCTAGATTTTAGTGGTTTCTATTCCTAAGAGCCCTATGAATTCAGACAATATTTCACTGCTTATGATTTTCAAATTACTATTATTTACGAAAACTGGTTGTAAAATTTATGTTCAATTAGTTCTTTATTAATTGATATTAGTCTGATAACCATTCTCCATATTTATTTTCATCTTTTTTATTCATCTTTATTTTCACAAAAACAACTTTTTAGCTAATTTTTTTCAGTAAAGCATGAGAAAAATCAAATCAAGAACCTGACACTCGTGGCCGGTAAATTAAACTGTCTGACATAAAACGCAATTTTAAGACTATTATTTATAACGCTACATGATTAAAAGATGTCCTTCTTATATTAAATCTTTCCAAATAATTTATAAAATTGCAATTAATAATTTTTTCTAAAAAATAGCAACCGATCGTAGATTAATTTCTTCACAATTCCTTTTACTTTATCTTTTATAAATAGTGTATGAACATCCGACCCAATTCTTAGTTTACGACTATCAATGGTAAACTCCGTAACCTTGTAATTTTGAACCAAACCCAGAAGACAAGGGATCTCCGGGATCAAACAAACCTTCTCTGAGGACTTTTTGATCGAACTAACCCACATATGCGTTACTTTGAGCAGAAAACCACATACATTCACGGTAAGCTAGACGGCATGGTGATTCTAATCCATGAACTCTGGTCAGTGTGAACAGAGAACAGAATTCGTACTTACCAGACAGGGCTGTGATTCGAACCTGGGGCATCTCATTGTCAGACGAATGCTCTATCCCTGAGCCACTACAGCTCAAATTCACAAATATTTATGAGCTTTATTAAGTTTTGGGGTTTTGCTCAAAAAAGTTCGAACATTTAAGGTTTCATAGCCCAAAAATCTAAGAACCGCTGATCTAGAACAGCGGTTTCGAATTTTTCTCGGCTGCGGAACACTAAATAAACAAGTTTCATCCGACGGAACCCCGACATCATAGTTTAAATAAATAAAAACAAATGCGTTACTAAAAGAAATAAAAGACTACTTTATTTTGACTTTTGGGCTTTTTTATAATTATTAAGATGAATGAACTTTTTTTCATCATTTTATCATTAATAATTTTAAATTACGTTTTATTTATTTAAATTGTTGATAGTTGAATTCGCAGTCTCGGAGTATACCTAAACTAGCTAAAAAAATGTTTTTAGCTATACTCCTAAATATGTTTTTAGCTATTTTAGGTAAAATAAGAACTGAATAAACTTTGAAAATGATTATTAGGGAAACATATTTCTTTATTAAAGAATTCAGACATTTCATTTTGATTTGAAAAGCGTAATGGGAAATAGTATTACAATTTTTTTACAGATGCATGGCCTTTTCATAATTTCTCTTCATTATTGTTTGAAATATTATATATATGTATTTTTTAAAAAAATTCTTTTCTCACTCTTTGGCATTTTACTTTAAATATAATTTGAATAATATAAGTAAATAATGGAATATTGATTAGATCCAAATATAAGTAAAGATTTAAAATTTTTTTTAAAGTGTAAGAAAAAATTTAACCCTCGGAACCCCTTTAACTCCTCCACGGAACCCTTGAACCTTACGGAACACCGTTTGGGAACTGCTGATCTAAAGGGTTTAATAGTAAATTAGAGCATTAAAAACAAACTTTTCAAACACCGGGTTAACTGCTTAAATAAAATTCTTTAACTAAAAGCTCAGTAACTAAATAAAATTCATCACGTAAATTAAGTTTAAAAGAATCTTGAGAAATTAATAAAAGTTCTACCTGAAAGGAAATAATTTTGCATTTCAAAAGGATGTTTCAAAAACTAAACCACAACGTAAGGAAAACAAAGTTTTTGGATCTGATCAATTAGAAAATTTTGTCTGAGCCGAGAAAACTCTTACATAATCAAAGCTGCCAAGTTTCTAGCCTTTCTAGTGGTAACTAAGTTTACGTTTTGGTGTTTTACTTTTTATTTATTTGAACTTATTTTCCACACCACTACATATAAATGATTTAAAAGTTCATATGCAACGAACTTTATTCTAGATCTTTCGTAGGACGATCGGGTCTCTTCTTTAACAGAGTTACACTTTTTGTAATGATCTTAACGTTATTCATTATGAATATTTGTTAATTCTTCCCATTTTTTGTAAATATTTTTCCTTCCTGTAACTTTCGTTTCCCCATTTGTAAATATGTCTTGAACTTTTCTATACAATCAATTATTTGTTACTTTTTACCATAGCGAAGTGCCATTCTTTTTCTCTACCTTAACATGAGTCATTATTTGTTGCATTCTATGTAATCTGTCTATAGTTTTTGCTTATGTTCTCATTACAGGACGAATGGGAAGAGGGCCATTATTGATTTCAGGAGGCCAGCTAGACCAAACAGACCAGATCTGGATCTTTCGTGAATTTGTGGTGAGGCTTTAAAAATGCTGTCAAAATTGCCAACAGTTCTGAAAGTTTTGGGTTTTAAATGCTTGCAAATTAATCCGCTATACCACAGGCTAATACGATTTCTGCGAGATTCTGATTCGACGCAGTGATTTTTGTTTTCATTACTTTCTCTTTAGTGTCCATTAATGAATTGATCTGCTTATAAGTTACCATATGGTTTCAATCAGCCTAAGCGTTACTGGAATCATTCGTTTTTCATAGAGACTTGCAGAGCGTTTACTTACTGGGGACAAGAATTTGGAAGCATAATGCTGTACAACTTGACATTAAACTTTACCTTGATCTTCAAAACTTACCGTTTTCGACGAATAGAAAATGTTGTTAAGGTAAAACAAATTCCTCCATCCTCGTTCTAGGCAATTCTTGCTCAAGAAATCAGCAACAGTTTCTTTCCACAGAGGTCCAGATCCAAAACGTCCGATAATCGCAAAGAATGCTACAACTAGCATCATAGTTGGAGTCAGCCTATACATCGAGAAAAAAAATAATTTTGCACAAAATTATCAGATTTTTTAAATCCGAAAAATGTTACACCTTATTTATGGAATTGCCTCTTTTTCACTTTATGCTGTTAAAATATTGTAATTTTAACGAAAGTAAAAAGTTGTGCTTTTTAGTTTTTGACATCCCTTTTAGAAATTGGTTTAAGGGTTCATGACAATACGATAATTCAACAAAGCGCATAAACACTTTGTGAATTGTCAATCATATATTGTAAAATAGTACCCACTCAATATTTTAAATTTACTTTTCAGAAATTTTAAAGAACTGATAGTAGTACTATTCTGAGCAATTACTTTTATAAAGTGAAAGGATACAAGATATTTTTTCAATAAAATTATCAATACAAATTGGTATTTCTTTGATACAAATTTTCAAACTACCAGAGATGAATCAAATAAGAAATAGTCTGGAATATCTCAACAGAGAAAATATTTGAAAAAGTTCAGAAGGTTGAAAATGTTAGTTTTGATTTAATTTCTGGAGTCATTTTAGCTAGTAATAACATTTAAATACTTTTATTCTCTTGAATTGCAAGTGTAATTTGGTAGACTGAAATAATTAAAATTTTTCGCCTTGGTTTAAATGTATTCGAAATTTTTTTTGGATTTCACCACCCTTATCTACCTTACTCAGTCACAAATTTGTCAAAAATATATTTCAAAAATATATTTATTTATTTATTTTTGTGCTTTTAATACATACTTGCGTAAGAAGCATTATGTTTTTTTATATGCTATTAAAAAATAAAACTGAACCATTTTGCATAGTTTTCCGCAATACAAATTTTGCTATTAAAAAGGAGATTTTTAAAAATTAAAATTTTTAATAAGCTAAAAATAAGCTGCAGTTTGAAGACTGTGGTGATTTGGCCGATTTCGCAACAGAATTTTTGAAGTCGAAACACTGCAAAATTACTGCAATTTGTAAACTGCAGTAATTTCGTAGTAGTGCCAACTTCAAAATTTTTACTGTTAATATACAAAATGTCGGTATTTAGTGATGCAATCTATTGTGAGCGATAGAAAATACTATAGCTTTTGTTTAAAAAAAATTCCTTTTGAAAAAAAGTTTTGATAGAAAAATTACTTTTATCTTAATCTATTCTCAGGTTAATTATCTAATTAGGAAGTATAGTACTTGTGAAAGTTTTCGTCGGGAATATCTCGACACATGTATCCTGGGATTCGAACTCGCTTCCTGTCCGGCGTGAGATTGACCGATTAGCCCTCTCGGCTAAAGCCCTGTGTCAATCAGGTTGCAAAAAACTAAATAGTTTCATGAGGTGGGTCTTGTTGGCAAGGATAAGTTTTTGTTTGTTAAATCTAATAAGGTGTAAACACAGTTAATACATTTTCTCAGAGTTAACAGTTTGAATAGCATCATTTCATAGTTATCCAATTGTTTTGATTGTATACGGTAAAATAACAATTAAATGAATTATTACTTAAGAGTGTTTTTTATTAAAAAAATCCTAACAATGTAGATTTGAGTTTTTTTCCCTATGTTTTGTTATTTTTCTTTTAAGTTTAATTTTTAAAAGCAAGGAGCTTTTACGAATTTTTAAAGTAAGCAGTTTTATAAATATTATGCTCATTTAGGTTCAATTGAAAATACCATGAATTATTTTTTTTCAAACAAAATTATTTGTTTAATTTATAGAACTTTATTTTCTAGCAATTAAAAAGGTATATTGTTTTAAATTGCCTAAATTTATTTAAGACAAATTTCTGAAACAGAGTGAAATTAATAAATTTTTGATGGAGAGCTAAAAAATCTAGACTAAATATCCCTTTTCAAATTCAATTTTTAAATCTCTTCTGATATAAATTTGTTTAAAATCCAAACTAAATATTTATTTTAATTAGACGAAATAAGTATAATTTTTGTTCTGCGATTATCCTAGCTTAGTACGAATTCGAATAAAAAAATTAACTAATTAGCATTAACTACTTGCCTTTACTTTAATATTGTTTTTATCATAAACACTTTGCGCAAACTTAGTTTTCTTAAGTCAAAAAGAAAGAAAGAATAAAAATAATAAAAACACAGAAATATTTAAATACCTAATTTTAGGCATATATTTAACTATTTAATTGTGTCAAAGTTTTTGACGCTTCAAATTACAAATAATTACAATTAAATCAAATATGTATTTTATGAATTTTAACTTTTATGAATATAGTTAGTGTACGTTATTTCCGTTATCAATATATATGTTAAGAATTTTCACCTAATTATAAGAAATTAATATATAATCAAAAAAAGAAAGAAAAAAAGACATAAACATTCTAAAAAGTTTATATACCAACCAGGAAAGCAAGATTGAAGACATCAAACTCTTTCAATTTTACAACAATACAAAGTAACTGCAGTTTTTCTGCAGATTCATCAGAAAGTATACTTTTGAAACAATGACTGCATAATTACTTCAAATTTACTGCAAAATAACCACGGATTAAGATAAAAATAAATTACCTGAGATACCTTTTCAGAAATAATTGTTTCATATCTACTTTTCCTCTCATTCGGATGTAAACATATGAGAGAAGAACTGAGCTTGATAAGGAGAAAAAAAGAAAGAAAAATACTTGAATAGTTTTATATACTATGGTGGTGCATTAGTTAAATAGAACAATAGGAAATGTGATTAAATTCAAATTTAAATTATCGACTATAAAAGTACGTTTGAGAGTCACCCTAAATGTTTTTTTTTATTTAAAGAAACGGAGCTTAACGGAATGTTTTGGTAGTTCGTGCACCCTTTTTTTTATCAAAGTGATACATACTTAATTTTCTTAATTATTCAATATCTCTGCCACCTTTCATTATGTTTATAATCGTATAAATTTACGAAAACAATCGCCTTGACGTTCTGTTATATTGTTAAATTAATCAGACGTGAAACAAATGCGACAGAAAAGTAGCCGTTATTAATTACTTTAAATTGATTGCTGCTTTATTATTGGCACCACTTTCTATATTTTTAAGCACACGTTCCACCACTGGAAGTTACTAATGTGATAAAATAAGTGACTTCAATCTGCCAGTAGTTTTAAAAAAATTTCCAGTTCGTAGAAACCCTGTTTAGATGAAGAATTATTATAGTAAACAAAATAGGATGCCTCGTGTAATTCGTGTGACGCTACATGTAATTCTCAGCCAAAATGTCCAACCCACATGAGTATTACAGTTACAATTTTTTTCAAAACAAATACAAATGACAAAGTCCGGATTTTGCTCCCTTGGGTAGTACTGCCCACCACGCGTAGATGCCTGCCCCTAAGACTCATTATAAATTATGATTATAAATTCTGTAAAGATTGTTCGAGAAAGTAAAATCGGCAGTAAGGACCGTTCTCCCTGAATGCGTAAAATATAAACTAATAGAACTATAAACTAATAGACTCGTAACTCATAATTTATAGACTAATAGAATTAAGCAGCGCCTCTTAACTCATTTATTCTCTCTGCATTTTTTTTATCTATTTATCTGTTTTTTTGTTGTTGTTTTTTTTCGTTTTCTTTTTTTTCTTGTTTTCAGGAAAAAAGTTCAACCATTTCTGGTAAATAACAAAAACTGTTAAAAAGGAACATACACGTTTCAAAAACAGTTTCTGATTAATTTATTTATTTAATGATGCAAATTACCAGCAGGCTCGTATGCTCATTTACATAAGTAAGACTTATAAGCCTTTGCCAGTAAGAAGAGAGATGATACAATCCAGGAAGATACATTCAGGATTTATCTCAGCATCTTAATTCTCTTAGAGCATTCAACTTCAATTTTAGGAATTGAAAGCAAGTTCTAACACAAAGATTACTTTCCTAAGTCAATTTCATGGTCTTTTTAATCAAACCAAATATATTGGCTTTTTAAATCGAAGCTTAGAGGTTATACTTCTCACAGAAGGTATTTGTTTTGGAAAAAAAAAGTATGTATTTAATGACCACGTAGTTGGTCAATTTTGCAGAGTGTTATATTCCGCTCCGAAAAAAATTTAAAAATGTGGCACACTTGTAAGACACAAAGTAATAGAGAAATAAATTTAATATAGACAATAAACATTTATCTACAATTTTATTCACAATAATTTACAAAGTAACTCAAAAGTGTCTTGCCATTTTTTACTTTTAATGGCATGGAATAGTATAAATTAAAGTATAAATATTAGTAAAAATTTATATTCCTCCCCTATCCGAAATGAGCATTTTTTTCAGCGTTTGAAGAAAAATGCGGTAAGTTCACCTTCAAATGTTTGTGACCGAAAACTTATATTTTATTCTAAATAAAATAAGCAAAATTCAAAAATTCTAGAGCATTAAATTCCATTTTCAAGAAACAAAGTTTTTCAAAATTTTGTTCCAGATTCCTCTGCATCTTACTCGAGAAAAAGTAAATCATAATGAATAGTTCACAATCAAGAATTGTATAACTTATTTTACTTCTCCTGAAAACAAACTATTTGCAACTATTTTTTTTAACCTTTCCTTCCCACTTTCAGGCCTGATGGATGTTGATCCAGGAAATTGCTAGTCAATGCTTAAGCGATGCATACAAATTGCATTTTATTCAAACTTTAAAATTCCTTGAACTTCTCTTTTACTTCGTCTAACGTGTGATAAAAAATATTCAGATTTCGAAATAAAAACCCTATTTAAAAATAAAAGAAAGCGAGAGCATAAGATTACATCGCATTAACCTAATTTTGCACTCCGATGTAACCTCTTTGGCACCATCAACAGTTACTACTCTAAAACTAAATTTTTATAACATAATAATTAGTAACCACATCAAAAACAATTTGAACCTTAAAGACCACAATACAAGACAAATGGGAAAAAGGCCGCGAACGGCCCCAGGCGCCCAGATATATTTCGATGATGATGATGAAAAACAATTTGAAAAAGCGTGAAGTTGCCAACGAAAAATGGAAAAATGGAGGTACGAAACAAAAAACTCAAAACATCCCTGCCGCAAATAAGGGTAAAATACCAGGAAAAAAAATCAGGAAAGGAAAATCAGTGTAATATGCATTTCCACGCGTTACGGAGAGGTAGAAATTGGTTTCATAAACAAGGGAACTTACATTCAAATGAGTGAAACAAGATTCCAGAATATCAAGATGAGCTGATGTGGCTGGAGGGGAAATAATTTTAGCATTAACTACATTTCTCTAATTTAAAAAAAAATTATTTTTTCGAATCCAGTTGGCATCTCTGCCTTTATAAGCATGTATATTTTTAACTCCTGGAAACATAATGCAATAGCAGAGCTAAAGGTTTTAGTATGAACAAACGTCTAAAAATAACGAAGGCTCACAAAAAAGATCACAATCTGGAAAACCTATAATTTTCTCAGCAAAATATTAAGCATAGAATATCAATCTGAACACAAAAAAATAATAATTGAAGTTTTCAACAATTTGCGGAAGCTCCCTCCCTCTTTCATACTATGGAAACACTTTACCCTTGCTGTTTTTTGTTACAGCAATACCATGCCAGCCCTCACACTTCAAGACAAACCTCAAAATGGCTGGACGTTAATGGAATATGTATTTTAAAGTAGTTGGCTTCATACGCTGGTCTTAGTTGAAATTACGAGTGAAAATTTCATAAAAAGGGTAATCCATGAAATTAAGGGTATTAAAAAAATCCGAAGTCACATTAACTTAAGTGAACTAATCAGTAGGTTTTGCTATGAATTACTTAGACAGCACTACTCCATTGTGCTGCTTTATGTAATCTGTTTCTACTAATGTCCAACTTTATTTTTCTTAAGCAGCTAACCAGCTGTTTGGTGGTCAAGAAGTTGGCTTCATACCTGAAAAGTTACGAGTTCGAATACCGCTTTTGGCATGAGTGTAATTTCTCTTTTTTCTGGTTGAGGTGATGTTGATCCTCTTATACTTGATGACAACGAAAGCAAGCTCAACAGTGAAGTATTAAGAGGCCGTATGTTGCCAACAGTGCTGGCCAATGAAAATAAAAATCGGAAAAAAAATTTATGCAAAATATTCATGTTTCTGTAAATCGCCCAAAATATCTGAATTTCCTTAAACTTATTTTCAGAGGTGCACGCTAAATAAAATGTTTAAAAACATTCATATGATTCTACAACAAAAATGCATTTTTACTTCAAAATAAGCATATTCGGCCAAGGTTACAGTTAACTGTTATACATAATTTAAGAGATTTTCTTGAGATAGTTCCATAACACTGAAGAAAACGATCCAACCAAACGTCTTTAAAGGTATAAGAGCAATCCGTTTATTTATTACTTTTTCTTTTTCTTTTTTTTGTTAGCCGAATCTCAACATTTATTATTTAGATAACCATATTGCAAAGCTTAATTGCAATATAATAATGCAAACTGTTCATAAAAAGTCTTAAATTGTGATGTCGCAAGATTCAATGAAACTCGAGAATAGGCATAATAAAACTCTGGCTGCTTATTTTTGTAGCAGTGCTTCTTTATCCAGAACAAAAACTATTTTTCTTTTAACTCCAATTTGCTTTCCACTTACAAGAAAGTATCATCTTAGAGCCAAAATTTACAAGATGGATAGGATAAATGTTACTGGTGATGATAAAAGAAAATTACCTCATAAAGAAAAAGTTTTCAACCGCTAAAAATCCACATGGTACAGTCTGGGAAAGGAAATCTTTCACCAAGTCTTGTCTGTGGAATACTCCATCTGAAATCAAACGAAACGAAATGTTAAATTGATATCATTGTTTAAGGTCATATGTTTTTGACACGAGTTATTTTCAAACGTGTAGACAAGTGAAAATGTATGCATATAAACGCATACCCATTTCTAAACTTGGACATTTAGACAAAACATAAACTAAACTAAATATGCAATTTTGAAAAAAAATATGCCGCTTTCAAAATAAACTTAATATCAAATTTGAATTCCCTACACCCGAATTAGGTAAAATCAAATACTTACATGAATGCAACAAAAAATTTGTCCCCAGGGTAATCTGAATATCTAATTGCATAAAATTGTGTATTAGATTACTAGACCCATAATTATGAACATTTTCAAGTAGAACATATGAAAGTAAATACATGTGAGGAAACTTTCGTTAAATTTCAATTTAATTAATAATAACATCATAAGGCAACAATGAATCTATCATTTCTTTCGTGCCTTGCGTGTTTTACATGGAGATTCAAAATTAAATTGTGAAATTAATTACACATTTTATACGAACATTAAAATGTTCAGCTGAATTTGTAGTTTATATTCGATTTCATAAACTAATAAAAATGAACGAAAGTTTTCCTTCTTTTTATCACAAAAATGTTCTCCATGCAAATGTCTTTACAAACCTGTATCAAACATGCCGAGATATTACAGTACGAGATTGCAATTACAGTATATTAGGATTTTCCGCAGAGGACAACAATGACGGATTCTTTGCAATACAAAACGTGAGCAGGGTGGAGCTTCTTAACTGTTTTGGTTTGATGTTTATGTTTGCCTCTAAGCAAAAGAAAGCTCCTAAGCAAGGAGGCTAATGTTCAACTATGTTTTGGGCACATTTGAGAAAGGGTTTACGTTTTGGATTTAAGCATGATTAAGAGTTATCTAAGTTACGTCACTATGTGAAAATTTGACTTGTTGAGGATAATTGTTTAAATAATTAATTGGCGCAATCCCCAATTGGGATGTAATCGCTTAGCATCATAAATGAATTATTCTAATCAAAATTTATAACATATGGACAAGATTAAAAACAAGGTAATGGGAAGCAATAGTTAAAATTATATGCTTGCCGGAAAATATAGTTATTTACAAGTCAAAAAAATTATTCGAAAGACTATAGTAAATACAAAAGGAAAATGAAATTGAAGAGCCAACATGGGGTCCTCCATGGCTGTCCTCTGTTTCATAGAAGGGTTACTCCCTAATCAAATCTGAGTAATAAATGTCTATATACAGTATTTACAAGCTAATATTGATTGCTTGTTAATTCTTATTAGTATGTAAGATTTACAGACTAGTGTCTGAGAGTAAAAATAGCATTACCGGACTAAATTTGATGTTAAAATGTCATTAAAATTTAAGACATCATTGTTCTGGGCTTCTATGCAGAAATTGATGTTAAGCTTTGCGATGTGGATATTTATGCCTTCGATCTCTTGTTTTATCTTTAAAGTGCTTGTGACTCCAAGAGCTCCTAGCATCCATCTGATAATCTTTCCTTCAGTTGTTGAGAGTTTATTTGTAAGGTGTTGATAATGGAGATGCATAAGTTAAAATAGGATGAAAACATTTGAGACTTTTGTTGCTAATGCTGATCTGTGAGTCAGGATGAAAAATTGGTCAGAATAAAATTTGTGCTTTTTGAGCAGTTAATTCGATATGATCATTTCATATGTATTTATTATTTGTGTTAAGTCCTAAGCACTTTGCTTTCTTGTTGCTGTTTCTAATGACACTTGGACAAGTCAAGATCGTCAGCTATAGCTCTTGCGAATTAAGTCAGGAAGGAGCTTCTTTCGTTCGACTAGAGAGAATCTCTAGGGTGAAAGTGCGACTTAGCTCAGATCGCCGGGTAGAAGGTAGCACCACTCATTTGTAAGGCCACTTGCACAATTTAGACATAGATCTGAATTGAAATGAAAATTTTTTCAGATCCCTGTACCCATGGTGCTGTTGAATGACTGACCGCAGGACTTTGAATTCCGCTGATTTTATGAGGATATATGTACTTGTTGAGTCTTAGCGGCTTCGATGATCGATTCCCGGCCAATTTTCTTAGTTTTGAAAATAGGTGTTTATGCCAGATTCTATCAAATGCTTTTGCGATATCTTACATTTCTTTATTGTATAAACCTTTATCAATGAATTCGGTTATTTATATTTTGATTGATTGGTGTTGGAGAGATTTCTCCTGAATGCATACTGCATACTATATCCAATCATCTATCTAATTTGATGATAATTCTCTACAGAATGGTTTTCTACGCCTAATTAAGACTAGAAAAAGAAGAAGAAAAGATACAATACGAAAGATTTTTTATTTCAATATGAGGAATTTTTAGAATCTCTTTTTTTATCGTAAGCATTCTTTAATTTAATTTTTTTAGAATCTAAAATAATGCCACTTCACTTAAAGATACTACTATTATATGTACAAACCATAAGACCGATACCAACTGATGCTTCATCTGCATGGTGCAGAGCACCAGATAACTAGCTAAATAAATTTGACAGTTTGAAATATTACAATTCATTACAAATGCTCCATACAACGTCAGGAATCAAACTTGAGAAGATGGCTTAAACTATCTTTTTATCTATCAGTATATTGCCTCATTGAATGCCAATTTTTCAGTAAAGCAAAAAAATTTGACGAGGCAAAATTTAATATCTTCAGCACAGGATCTTAAATGAAAATATCATACACAGCACATTAACATCATTTTTCTTATCATGTACCTGTATTACAACAATTATTATTTTTTTATTTTAATTTTTATGCCGACCATGACTATATGACTAGCCATGTCATTATTTTTTCACTTTGAGTCGTGTCATATCCGATGAATCAGTGAAAGTCCACCCGGGTACTGAGCAACCAGAACTATTCAAAGTCGAAGTAGAGCCATATCTACTTATCTTTAAAAAGATGCGGAATATATTATTAAAAGTATTATACTATTACATCTCACCATTCTCCAAAATTACAACTTCACTCATGACAAGCAAAGCACCGATATCCTGTGGCAGTGTTTCTACCACACAGTGTGCAATCGCTTCTACCACTATGACTTATAATTGATATTATTCATATATAATATTTCGCTTAACAGTGCCAGTTGCCCCACCTGGTATCATAAAAATTATACAGGCCTACTTACATAATAGAACTTTTCAAGTTAACTTTAAACACATGAAATCAACCAACAGAAAAGTAACAGCAGGAGTGCCCCAAGGAAGCATTCTTGGGCCCATATTATTTATATTATTTACTCACGACTTTCCTGTCGACAAACAAGACTTTAATAGCATCACAGCACTTTTCGCAGATGATACTGGAAACGTAGTGAAGTCCAAAAACCCCAACATTGCCCTTCGAAAACTCCAAGAAAAACTGAAGGAAATCGAAACATGGTGTCTAGACTGGAAGTTCAAAGTAAATGGACAAAAATCAGAACTACTAATCATCCAGCATGAAAGAAAAACCATCCTCCCCAAAAATCAAGTTGTTCTCTTTAATGAAATTATTCCCATAGTCAAAAGCGCAAAATATCTTGGCCTGGTCATAAACAGTAAATTTAATTGGAAAGATCACGTCAAAACAGTTATCAACAAAGCACAAGCAGCATGCCACAGATTACAAATCCTTCTTCATCAGAACCCTAAAATGGAACTTAGACTTAAACGTTTACTCCATATCTCAATGATCCGTCTCATCCTAAGTTATGCATCTCCAGCTTGGTGCAACATCTCCACATCACTCCTTAAAAAACTTAAAATATGCCAGAATAAAATCCTCAGGAAAATAACAAAAGCAAGATGGTTTATCAGAAATAAAAACATACATCGCGACCTCAACATAGATTTTTTGGATCATCACATTGCAAAGCTAAATTTCAGATTTTTTGAAAAGACCGTAAATTGTGACACAGCAGGAGTCAATGAAATTTTTACTTTTGAAAACTTAAGAGAAGACATAAACCTCCGGCCGATGGCAGCTCATTTTTGTAGTGACGTAATTTTAACTAAAATACAAAATATTCAATTTCCTTATGGGTCATTCTCACTGAAAAGGTATAAATAGACGAAAAAAATTTCTTAAATTAAAGTAATTAAAAAAGTGATAAAAATTATATAAATTCCTTTATTTATTTTTGTTATATGTCCTTATAATAATGGTCAAGTTTTTTATTTTATTTTTTACAAGATTTAAAATATTTTAAATTCTGCCTTGTCCACGGAGGAGATGTAATAGTCAACGGAGGAGACATTTTATGTTATAAAATATAAAATGTCAATGAAGACTAATTCATTAATTATTGGGTACAACTGATATGAGTTTAACATTAATAAGTAAATAATAAAATATTTCATTATTAGAGATAGAGCTACTTCCGATTAATCATGCTGCTATGAAAGGAAACATCCA
>NC_092204.1:30589825-30598279 GCF_043381705.1 Parasteatoda tepidariorum
AAAAAATATTAAATAAAAAGTTACTATAAACATTTAACTAGGTAAAACTACAAAAATCATTAAAATAACATTTAAATTGTTTAACAGGCATTAAAAATTATTTTGTGCCACAGACGTAGGGACGTCCACGGAGGGGATTTTGAAGTCATGCTTATTAAAAAATAAGAATGAAATATTAAATACATTTAGCAGAAATGCATATGATTTTTTAATAAAAAACTTCACGAAAAATGATAAGGAAAAATATTAAGAAATATGCTGTATTTCCTAATATTTATCACTCAGGGACATAAAAAATCACCTTTTTGTGAGAATGACCCTTATACTCCAATTGCATTCCAATTACCAGAAAGAACCACCTTAGCGATCACAATTCAAGACGAATGGGAAAAAGGCCGCTAACGGCCCCATGCGCCCAGATATATTTTGATGATGATGATGATAACAGTGCCAGTTGCCCTAGGGTAAATCACAGATTAAGAGGTCTTGTGGCCGCTTGGCAGGTATCATGTGAACTACAGATCGTCGTCGTCCCACAATGGATCATAAAGCAGATAAAGATAAATATCTTTTATATCTTCATACCCTCGTTAATACATATTTTTTTACACACAAATTTGATAAGTATAAGTAATTTTATATGCAATAGGTTATTTTAGTTAACAATTCATTACACAGTGAATGTAGTATTGATAATTATATATCCATGGTATTGTTATGGCACTTTACAGAATAAAATTCTGTTCAAGAGCTATGTGGAACAATATACATACACATTACTGATTTTTACATATACATTGCTGCCAAATACTACGCGCCTTTCACAGAATATTTCATACACAATCAACAAAAGTTACCAGCCTTGCACATATAGAAATTAGCTGCACACCGGGTGAAAATAACTAAAATGATTGTTAAATAAGGGAAATTTCTACTTGCACTGCTCATCTGTTAACAACTATTTTAATTCATTTTGGCATGACACTGGATATAGCGTTTATAAAAGCTTTGATCATTATTTTTAAAAGTGTGTTGGGGAAATTTTCCTAAACATGAGCAAGAAATTTTCATCCAAAAATAGACATGGCATTATTCTCATTATTTTTTCATACGTCTACAGATTTTTGTGTAAATTTAGAATTTTAATTAGCGTCAATTTTCTTCATTTTCGCTTTTCTTTTTCAATCACCTATGATCTTATTTAATTCATAATTTTTTTTTAAATTATTTTTTTCGCAAATGCACTTAAGATTTTTATTAGCAAAATAAGCATTGAAAGGGTTGAATTTTTTTTACCAAATGCTCGGAAACTAACAACAAGATATGAATGACTCCATATTATCCAAGTCATTGACAATACTCGAAGACCATGGAATATGTGTAGAGTATCTGGATTGTTGTCTTCCTTTAAAAGACTAATGAAGTTTGTGAATAAAGAAAAACATAATAATGCCTTTATTCCTGCACCTGGAAATTAAAATAAAGTTAAAGTGATATTTAATGGGCTGATGATATATGAATAATATATTGTCGAACCTCGATCCATCGATCCCGAATCTTTCGTTTACCCGTATGCACAATCATATGTTAACGATCCCGTCAATTATGCATACATATAATGCTAATAATATCCGTCTTTTTAAAAATATCATATTCCGCGACTGTCGTTCAAAAATTCTACCGTCATTTAAAACAAGAATTTTATAACTGTCGCTGAACAGCCGACGCAATTTTGAGCTCACGACTACCAATGTTCAAATCAGTATCATTGTAAGTGTGAACCCAATCCAGAAGACAAGGGAACTCTCGGATAAAATATTGGGTCAAATTAGCCTTCGTGGAGGACTTTTTGATGGAACTAATAAACATTTGCGTTACATGGGGAAGAAAACCACGTTAACAATTCATGGTTAGCCTGATGCCAGGGTTACTCTTACCCCCTAATCCGTCTATCAATGAGGATATTTTACGTCAACACTGTGGTCAGTGAAAGCCAGGTGCTGAATTCGTATCAACCAGCCATCGCTGGGATTCAAACCAGGATTACCTCATGAAGAGGTCGAGCTCTCTAAAGGCAAGCACTGAAGTTATTTTGTTTTGAAAATGAAAACAGTTATTCTGATGCTAATGATGCCGAAAATGAGGATTTGTTATAGTTTGGAAGAGACACTGCAAGTTGCACATTAAATGATTATGCATCAGTTGATGAAAAAATTGAACTTGTGATGTTGACTGTTCAAGAAATGGTTGCAAAAGCCGAAGAAATGTAGAGTGATGATGATGAAGATGACGAAACAGAACCACAATAGGTGAAAACATTGTTGGAAATTCTTGAAGCCTTTGAAACAATAAGGAACTTACTGAAATCATTCAAAATTACAGAAATTGAACATCAGTAATCTATTACCAGTGGTCAGAAAAACTACATTATTTTTGTAGTTTACTACAACTACAGCTACATTGTTACAAACGAAGTTAACTACAACTGCAACGACTTTTTTTTTCAAATGTGGTGACTAGAAACAACTTTGAAATTTAGTAACTGTTACTTTAAGGACACGTACTTAGCCGGAGAACTTAATTTACACCTATATTCAAAAGGGTTTTGAATAAGAAATTGGCTAATATTAAATATAAGGAATAATAAAGAAATATTTATTAATGTTATTCCAAAACTTTTTTTCGAATTTGTTTTTTCTTAACCAACTTTTTATGCCTCTTAAAACGAATATTTAATGTAAGAAATCCGAAATTATCGAATACTTGCATTTTTTTAATTGATTAATGCTCTTTTTTCTTTAAGAAGTTAAGTGCATTGAAAATACGTTCCCCTTTTTCGAAATAACATCAATGTTTCAAGAGTGTGCATTCGCATGCGAAAGTGAGACCAAAGTGATTAATTATCTATATTTCGTTTAAATATTAATTATATGTGATTTTAAATACGTCGTTTCTGTTAACGCTCAGCTGCAGAAACAGGGTCATTTCCATTGCATCCATTGACGGACGCAAATTTGTACTCATTGACGCAAATTTGTACTCATCTAATTCGAATAATTAGTTGCGTTAGAACCGTGTTTCTATTCTAAACTAAGGTTAAAAGTAATTGCCAGGAATCGATACATTTTTTATATCGCTCTACTCACCACACTACTTTTTTTACAAAAAGTAGCACACTACACTACAAACTACGAAAAAATCAGCGATTACAGTAGTTTCACTACTTGTAGCGTGCTAGCTACTTCCGAACATTGTTTATTACTAAGTCGAAAAAATATTATTTGCGATGAAAATAAAAGAGTGTTTTGAAGCTAAGATTTCCAAATATTTTGAATAAATAAATGGATTTATTTCGCTTTATTTTACAATAAGTACATAATTAATTTTTTAATTAAAACAATTTTTTTAATTCTTAATTTCCAATTCTATTGTTTTTATTACTTTTCATATGTTTTCAAGTCATTATTTGATATTTTATGTTAGCAAACAATCGTCGTTTTCCCTCATCTATCATTAGCTATGAATAGTCCCATGAAAAACAATAAATCGAGGTTCTACTGTATTTTTATTTTTAAAAAAAAAACTTACTTTTCTCCTTTTTTTCAAAATCATTATTTGGATTATTTCTGATTAGAATATCCAATGAAGTTCCTAGCACCACCATGCAGATTAAAAAGCTGAATAATATGCTGAAAGGGATAAAATAGAAAGTTTTATGAGTAATATTTTTGAAATAATTTCCCAAACTTTTTAATACTCATTTCCAGATATTTTGTACAAAGGATCATATTAAATTGAGATGAAATCATATCTCATTCGTAAGTGTCAAACGAAGAGATTGCTGCCTTAGAGGCAAATATTTGACGAAGAAATTTTTTTTTATTATTTATTTAACTTTTTTTATGTTACATCATATAATTCAGGGGTTCCCAACCAGTAGGGAATCGCTTTTAAAAATACTCTAAAAATAAATCCGAAAAGATGCTCTAAAAATAATAACATATAAAAAAAAAACAATAATAGGGAAATGAAAATTATCCAAAACATTATAGATAAAAAATATCTTTATCAGGGCTCCCGCGAGTCTTGTAAATTTTAAAAAGTGGTAACGAAAATTAAACAAATGTCGATAATTTAATTTCTGTGTATCTACCACTAAAAATTGTTTTTCAAAGAAAGTATATATGCAATTCAACAACCGTGGGAACCCTGTTTAATTATCTATTAAAATCTTCCGTAATGCCCTAAGAATATCCAGCTAACACAAGCCTTAACGAAAAAACAGTAAATGAAGAAGACAATTTTGGAACGTCGGAGAGATAGTTTTTATTTTATTTGCACATTTATTTTTGATAAAACTGTTTTTTAATGAGTGCACTAACCCGTTACGAGAATTGGAAATGATATAAGCCTTGTAGATTGTTGAAATAAATGTATTTTTTAAAAATAAAAACTGTCTCTTCTGTATTCGGTACAACCTCCTCTGTTTTATAACTTTGGATTTTGAAAGATAATTTTTTTTACTTAAATTTTCTTAATTTCAATTACTTTAAAATTAATACTCAAACTAATTTGAAATAGCATTCATACAAGCATTTTCAAAATTAATGTGGTTAGTTTTCTCGAAATTATCGTGAAAGCAAAAGCACATTTAAACATACTCGTATTAATGCGACCAAGCGATGTTATTTTTGTGAATTATAAATTGAAACCTTCAGCGAGTGCTCCAACAAGCCAACTTGCTCCGGATTGCGGATATCCAATGGTAGCAACGTGTATGTTTTAAAGTATGATTCTTAGATTAGTAAAGTCGATTTATAGTGTTTTAATCTACCTCGACTAAAAAATTCAAAAATTTAATTGATTGAAATTACAAATATACCGCGTCGAAATTTCTGAAGTGCTGAAGATTTCAAGTTATACTTAAAATTTGCATTGTTACTAATGCTGTTTTAAAAATATTTTGTACCATTAGGAGCAATCGGCATCTCTGTTACCAGAAAATTTTCTCCATGATTATAAAAGGATGCCAAAGATACCTTTTATAAAACACAGTGGTAGGTCATACACCTTTCAATTTACACATCAGATGCACCGCCTAGTTCTGTCGGAAACAATTGTTACAAGTTTGAGTATGTGTGCGCAAGCTCATTTGCACAATCTCTTTAAAATAGAACAATACTAACGAGTTAATACCGTACAATTTCTGTTATAAAAGAGCCTTTTGCATAATCATTAAAAGAGAAGTGTAAGAAAACGGATCAGCCTGAATACATTTCGGTTGGATTTATACGTTCTTGGATTCAATCAATTTTATAAATCAATTTTATGCATAAACTTAGCTGTACCCTGCGTGCCTGTAACGCTTTCAGTTTGAATTTTGTATATAAGTGTGTAAATGAGATTTGCGATTATGATTTGAAATGGGAATTTTATTTAATGGTGAAAAAGCCAGTGATAGTCTCACCAGTTAGTTCTCTAGGATATCATTTGAGCATATTCAAACAGACATGTATGGTGATGCACACGGACCATGAAAAAATTTTTGGATGATGATCTGAAATAAGTCTGGATCAATGGCGACATCAGGTATTTCTGCTGATCTGAGCTGACCAATTTGGCATGGTGTGATATTTTCTATGAGCCAAATAATGTGGCAATCCTCTTTTTTGCCATTCAATACAATGCATCAAACACCGTGTCTCTTCAAAAACATGACGCTTCGCAATGAAACTAAGTATAGAGCTTAATATTTGTTTTAACTCACGTGTGGTAGCATCATGAAGATCCGATGATGTTTGCCTAGGTTATACAGAAGCTCTTTAATTTCAGCTCAAGCGGGATTGCATGTGAATGTAATAAATGACTCTGGCTGTCCATATGCGCACCGATACTTGTAGCACCGAATGAAGTCATTTGGAAACACGATTGCATCGACATATGTTCGCCAAGAAAAGTTTCAATTGATTTGCTTGACCCGATAACAACGTTGATAATGTGTCGGTTGGCGAAGTTAAATCTGTTATAGTTTTGCTTTTCCACCAGAACATCATATTCCAGCTGTTTCATTCTTAAATTTGAGAGCACTACAAAACGATATAAATGATCCATTTTTCCTATGATAACTTGGATAGAGACTATAATTAGTAATTGGAAAATAGTGAAATACACTAAGATTTTAACCAGCATATTGGCGGCGTTTAAATAGAGATGTGAGTTTAACCGCTACAAAGCCTGGGTGGGTTGATGTTTCGGAGGAGAATGATAGGTAGGGTAAACCAACCAGTGAAGGAACACTACCCAGTGAAGGAACATCTCATATATATTCATTAAAAATAAGAATTTGAAAGTTTTTCTTTAGATTGATTGGTAACAATAGCTTACTGCCAAACAATAGGAAGTCATCTAGCAATATTTTGGATTACCTGGTCAAATAGATTTCTCTGAAAAAATTTTTGAATTTGTTATTATCNTTAAAATTAAATATATATATGTTTGAAGTGGAATTAATTGCATGTAATAGTTTTATTTTTCTCACTGTGAAAAAGAGAATTTAAAATATAGTTATTGAAGTTACTTTTTAATTTTTTTAAGCATCATAGCATAATAAAGTACTAAGATAAGGGGGTGTTTATTCACTGGATCACCAAACGATGAAAAATCAGTGAAGGAACAAGTGTTCCTTTACTGATTTTTTTTCTAAGTTAATGAAAATAAAAGATAAACTTTCATTTTCTTGTACCTTTAGTGCTGTTCCGCATCAAAAGTATGTTAAATATACGATAAACAACTTCTAACCAGTGAGGGAACAGGCATGTTCCTTTACTGGGCATAGATTTCCCAGTGAATGAACAGTATGTGTTAATATGTTGACACTTTAATTTTCAATTCATGATTACAAAAAAAGTCAACATTTTCCAAGTATTTATATATTATAATTTTAAGAATAGGCTTGTTTTTAAATATTTATATGGCTTATAAATTCATAAAGAGCTATAAAAAATAACCAAAATTAGGTGTTCCTTTACTGGGTGTTCATTCACTAGTAAGAGCTGTTCCTTCTCTTGGTCTTCTTACTACTTGTTATTCGAGCCTCCAAAACTTTGAAACAATATTATGTAAGTTCTCCACAATTTTTTTACATAATTAGCAAATAGTCATAAATATGTTGACACTGTCATTTAATTAAAATTGCGAATTTTGAAATTAATTTGATTTTTTGAAAGGCAAGCGAAGCTTAAGTGTTCATTCACTGGCTAGTTTACCCTACTCCCGTTTTCAATGTTAAAACGTGCGGCGGCATACCTGCAAATCAAGTGAATTCAGAAATTCAGTTGGGTAGTTTACAACCTCGATTTGATCTATTACAGTATCGATAGATTTATATGTTCTTGCATAACCTGGAATTTCTTTTAGAATGTGATTATTGATGTCATGTACATCGCTATTTTTTGCTGCTAATATAGCACGTTCACTGAGCCATTGAAGATTTTTGTAATTTTGAGCGATATTGGGAAAAACGTTATGAAAAAGTTCATCTATGGTTGAAATAATTTTACCGAAGTCAGTTGGCAGTGTAATGCTTTGGGTGGATTTATCTATTGCCGTCATTCCATTACCAATATCCAACAATTGCTTCGCAAAGCATTCGGCTGATGCATCACAGGGCTAAAGAGAATAGAAGGGTTAGTTCACTCCTTTGAAGAAACTCTTGCCACTCCAAACCTCCGATTTTCACCTGTGACGTCACGGTGGCACAAAGCTTGAGCTTTTACTACAAGAACAAAGCGTTCGGTCTAACTAGCTTTAACTAATATTGGAGCATTCCTTTTTGTGACATATTCTAAGACATTCTTTGTTTCCTATAATGATTTTTCTCAGTTTTGTGAAGTGAATTTGCAAAAATTTAAAATTGTTAATGAAATGCTAGTTTGCGCGATTGAAACTTAAAAAAATTCTGATAGAAGCACAAAAGGAATTTTTTTTATTTTAAACGTGTTCCCTAAAGTAAATTGAACAACTATGTAAATAATGGCTTCAATATTGCAAACGGAATGACCCAGTTAATAGTAAATATGAACGAATATTCAGTAAACATTTCTTAAAACAAGATTATGAAGATGATATGAGAAATCGTTTGCTTGGATTGCCGATTAGAATGATTTTAAAAATGCTCTAACTCTACCAAGTGCTCTCTTATCTAAGGAACGACTAATTGTTCCGTCAGCAGCATGGATGGAAGTGTGTCAGGAATTTGAGAACATTTTTCAAAGTGTGCATGGGACAGAAATCAAAAAGTGTCATCAAAGAATTTATAAGTGAATTAGACGGACGATATCCCACAGTGAACAAAACAACAAGTCGCTTATTTTGCATTTCAGAACTTTTATAAGAATTCGCCATCTAAATTAAAACCACCCAGCTGCTTAAAAAAAAAAAAAAAAAAAAAAAGAC
>NC_092204.1:30598472-30609247 GCF_043381705.1 Parasteatoda tepidariorum
TTTTTTTTCTAAGTTAATGAAAATAAAAGATAAACTTTCATTTTCTTGTACCTTTAGTGCTGTTCCGCATCAAAAGTATGTTAAATATACGATAAACAACTTCTAACCAGTGAGGGAACAGGCATGTTCCTTTACTGGGCATAGATTTCCCAGTGAATGAACAGTATGTGTTAATATGTTGACACTTTAATTTTCAATTCATGATTACAAAAAAAGTCAACATTTTCCAAGTATTTATATATTATAATTTTAAGAATAGGCTTGTTTTTAAATATTTATATGGCTTATAAATTCATAAAGAGCTATAAAAAATAACCAAAATTAGGTGTTCCTTTACTGGGTGTTCATTCACTAGTAAGAGCTGTTCCTTCTCTTGGTCTTCTTACTACTTGTTATTCGAGCCTCCAAAACTTTGAAACAATATTATGTAAGTTCTCCACAATTTTTTTACATAATTAGCAAATAGTCATAAATATGTTGACACTGTCATTTAATTAAAATTGCGAATTTTGAAATTAATTTGATTTTTTGAAAGGCAAGCGAAGCTTAAGTGTTCATTCACTGGCTAGTTTACCCTACTCCCGTTTTCAATGTTAAAACGTGCGGCGGCATACCTGCAAATCAAGTGAATTCAGAAATTCAGTTGGGTAGTTTACAACCTCGATTTGATCTATTACAGTATCGATAGATTTATATGTTCTTGCATAACCTGGAATTTCTTTTAGAATGTGATTATTGATGTCATGTACATCGCTATTTTTTTCTGCTAATATAGCACGTTCACTGAGCCATTGAAGATTTTTGTAATTTTGAGCGATATTGGGAAAAACGTTGTGAAAAAGTTCATCTATGGTTGAAATAATTTTACCGAAGTCAGTTGGCAGTGTAATACTTTGGGTGGATTTATCTATTGCCGTCATTCCATTACCAATATCCAACAATTGCTTTGCAAAGCATTCGGCTGATGCATCACAGGGCTAAAGAGAATAGAAGGGTTAGTTCACTCCTTTGAAGAAACTCTTGCCGCTCCAAACCTCCGATTTTCACCTGTGACGTCACGGTGGCGCAAAGCTTGAGCTTTTACTTCAAGAACAAAGCGTTCGGTCTAACTAGCTTTAACTAATATTGGAGCATTCCTTTTTGTGACATATTCTAAGACATTCTTTGTTTCCTATAATGATTTTTCTCAGTTTTGTGAAGTGAATTTGCAAAAATTTAAAATTGTTAATGAAATGCTAATTTGCGCAATTGAAACTTACAAAAATTCCGATAGAAACACAAAAGGAAATTTTTTTATTTTACAACTATGTAAAGAATGGCTTCAATATTGCAAACGGAATGACCCAGTTAATAGTAAATATGAATGAATATTCAGTAAACATTTCTTAAAACAAGATTATGAAGATGATATGAGAAATCGTTTGCTTGGATTGCCGATTAGAATGATTTTAAAAATGCTCTAACTCTACCAAGTGCTCTCTTATCTAAGGGACGACTAATTGTTCCGTCAGCAGCATGGATGAAAGTGTGTCAGGGACAGAAATCAAAAAGTGTCATCAAAGAATTTATAAGTGAATTAGACGGACGATATCCCACAGTGAACAAAACAACAAGTCGCTTATTTTGCATTTCAGAACTTTTATAAGAATTCGCCATCTAAATTAAAACCGCCCAGTTACTTAAAAAAAAAAACAGACTCAAAAAATAAAAAAAGAAGTAAGTCAAAGAAAATAAAAACTTTTATGAAAAGTATAGATAATTAATAGTTAAAATTCTCCTAGTTTCATAGCGTAGTTTTTAAAATGTAGTTATTCTAAATACTAATTTTTTTAAATTGTAATATAATTCTTTAAATTCTAATATTATTCTTTTAAATTTAAATATCTATAAACAATTGTAAAATTTCTAATATTTTTATGCACCTAAATTATTATTTTGTTAGAATAATTAGCATTTAAGGTTGTTGTTTTCCAATGATTAAATGTAAACAAATTGCCATTTACAGCATATTTTAAAATCAAGATTCTAAATTTAACCTAACTTTGCAAATTGTTGTTATCAAACAATATATAGCTAAAAAAGTGTTGATATATGCATTAAATATTTTTTAATAATAAAAGTTAAAACTGAAAATTTGGAAATAAAGTATTTATAGTGTCATTTACGACAACTAGTAAAATATTTTTATTAGTTTAAAATGGTATTTGATTAATATTTTGACCAAGAAAATTTTTTAAACCTATGTTTTTGAAGGGAAATAATATGTTAATTGCGTAAAGTTTGGAAGCTAATATCAAGAAAAGGTCGAACTTATTTTTACAGAGAGAATGATACTAAGTTTTCATAATATCTTTGCTTGCTATCTCCGCGATGTGTGTGCAGCGTGACGTCATGAAGAGGGAAATCTTATATTCAGCTCTAAGAGCGGAATTAGAGCCTCTGAATTAGACAGGCCGACTTATCATTTATTGTTGGAGCAAAGAGCTAACATAAGCACAGCGAATAAATATTTTCAAGTGGTAGTTTATTAATTGTAATTCTTGGTTTCATAAGTTCGATTTAGTAGATTTTAATCCCCCACTATTTCTTAACAATGCGTAGGCTTATATAATTCACCACTTTATAGTACTTATCACATGCTTTACATTTTTAAAAGCAAGCAAATATTGTCAACTATTTGCAAAATTTACTTTGTAGTTATTTACCGTTTTTTAAATTATTTTGGCGTTTCCGTAGCAGTTGGCATCTCTGTAATAACATAACGAATAGTAAAATAACGTTAACATGCGAACTTGTTTGCTCCAATATTGCTTGATAGGTCAGCTCTGATAGTAAAGGAGCCTTAAGCGGAATGAACTAGCGCTTCTGTTCTCTTTAGCCCTGGATGCATCATAGTGTAGTTGAACACGCATGTCGCTCTTTAAGTGTAATTTTCGTACATGTTGCCACAACGTTGATGATTTGAGACATGCATGAAGTCCATCAATAGAAGTTGCATGTGGAATTACTGGTAGAGTTTTCCGGAAATCACCAGACAATAAAATTAGTGCGCCGCCGAAAAGTTGCTTTTTTTTCTCTCAAATCTCTTAGTGTATGATGAAGAGCTTCTAATGCCTTTCTGTGCGCCATACCGCATTCATCCCAAATTATAAGTTGGCATGATTGTAGTATTTTTCCCATTATAGATTTTTTTTTTGATATTGCATGTGGGTGTTTCAGTGAATTGCATATTTGAAGGTAATTTAAGTGCTGTTTGGCCACCATCCAAAAGAGTTGCCGCAACTCCAGAGGATGCCAAAGCCAATGCAGTTTTGTTTTGTGATCGTATTGTTGCCAGGAAATTAGAAATATTTTACCTGTTCCTCCAGGTGTACTAATAAAAATAATTCATCGCTTCGATTTGTAACAGCTGTCATAATCTTGTCGTACGCTATGCGTTGTTCGATAACCAAAATATTTTTTTTCCAACTCGCTGAGGAAAAGTCAGGGCTATAGGGTGGAAGATGATAATCATTCAATTATTCACAGATGATAATCATTTCAAGAAAGCGACGATTTATATGGATACGATGAGAAAAATAAGTACAGGGCTTTTTCAAAACCATAATGAAGACATGCTGGTCTGGCATGAGTAAGCAGAAATTATACAGTATCTACAAAAATGCATCGACCTAAATATAGATTACGTAGAAAAAATATTAAACTCCTAGACCGATGTAATTTTACAGCTAAAAATGTTAAATTTTTTATTTCAAAAATATAGGGCAAATTACTTTTGGAAGTTTCTTTTGTCAGCAGAATTGACACATGAAAACAATGAACAGAAAACTTATACTCACTAAATAAAAATCTCCACTGCTGTAAATGCCAAGTCTTCTTTAACTTCACAATCCACAGGTACATTCACTTTATTGTCATTTTTAAAATACATCATAACTTAAATGAAATAATTTGACATCATAAACGGTTATGGCGATAGAAGGAAAACAAATATATTTTATTTCTCTATAAATCTATAATATAATATGGTATGTACAATATATAATGATAAACCAATATTTAAAAATTTTATAGTTTTGTATTTTTGCAGAAAAATACCTCGATTTCAGTAATGGTAAGTATGGTGTAAAAATGCCGATGTAAAATTGTCACTTTTGGGAAAAGTTTTGCTGGCCTCATACATCATTGCATATAGCTCAACGCAAGCTTAATGCAAAAAAAATGAAAAAAACCTCCATAACTATGGATTATGTGGTCATATGGCAGATCTCAAATAAGTAACTAAAGATAAAAGAAAATAATAATAGCTGCTTTCTCTAAACTACGTTTGCTTTAAAATTTCAGTTGTTGTTTAGGTGAGTAAAAAGGTGTAAGGATGAGGAAACGCCTTGAAAATTCATTTTTCAGATAAGATTTAAAGCTGGAAACTGTTATTTGATTTAATAGTTGTGATATACGGCATCGGAGGTGAAACGTGCAGCTATTTGGTCTATATTTCTTGTCTTTACTGAAGTTTCAATGCTGAATATTTCAATAATATTGGCTGTACCGAGACAAGAGCAAGAAAGCGGCATTGCATATAATTCTTTGATTTTGTGATAGGTAGCAATGGAAAAATTACTTACAATGAAAAATACTAAATTTGAAATAAAAAATAACCTAAATTTCGCTACTACTAGAAAACATTTTTTTACAAAGCGGAGTCTGAATGAATGAGTATATCTAAAAAATGAATATTCAAAGCGTTTACTCATCCTGACGCATTTTTACTCACCTAAACAACATCTCTGCGTTTAAGTCATATAATTTAAATTATATTTTAAATAGAACAGACAAGTATGTCTATAAACCTATAAGTTCTATAAAAACTTGGTCATTCAGACAAAAATACAACATTTTTAAAGGAATCTCTAGTTTTCCGAACAAAACTAATTTTAGATTTTAAATCCTCACTCCCAAATTGGGTAACAGAAAGTATTTGTTTTAAATGCAACAGAAATAATTTTCCCAGTGTAATTAACTTGCCTTACATGGAGGAAAAATTAGAAACAACAGGTAGTAGCAAATTAAATATTTCTTATTTTCACTACAACTTGGTAACACTTTTCTCCAAAAGCGTATCTGTAGAAATATAAAAATTTTCTGAGAACGGTTTTAAACGGTAAACAGCTACAAACTAAATTTGCATATAACAGACAGATTTTACTAGTTTTTTTAAAAGATTTACCACGAATATCTTTCTTTCTTTATTTCGCAAAAACTGGGCACCTGGTCCGCGCAGCGGCCCCTATCCCATACATCATGAAATATTATATACATAGATTTAAAGACATTTTGATTTTAGCAACAGTATGGTAGCTATTTCTAAAAGTCAAGCGTTTTGCTTGATAAATTAAAACATTTTGTACTACAATCAATTTAAAGATGGTTATTATATACAGGCATGATTTGAAAAACCACGAATATCTGAAACAAGTGGTGAATTATATAAGCCTCCGAATTGATTAGAAATAGTGGTGGATAAAAATCTACTGAATTGAATTTATTAAACCAAGAATCACAATTAATAAACTACCACTTGAAAATATTTATTCGCTGTCCGGAACAAGTTGGCATCCCGGTGTACATAAATAAAACTATTTTTGTGTGTTCTATGTTGCATTAATTTCTTCAAACCATTTTAGTAGCAATAGTATTATAAAAAAAATTAGAAATTTACTCGAATTATGTGTTTCTAACAATCTTGGCTTCGCCGGATACTGGTGGCCCTCGTGGGGCAAAGAACAAACTCAGTGCCGGTGACCCCCATGACATACAACGTGTTTAATAAATATATGCATAGCTGCCAAATTGTTCAGACATTGAGAGAAAATTTTCTTAGTAGAATATAACAGCGTTTTGACGTATTAAAGCCTCTTTAAAATTTCAAAATTTTTTTTTTTATCAACCACAATAAACCAATAATCAAAAATATTTACACATGATCTATTGGTTTAGTTTGTTGGAACGAATTCATGGAGATAGGTTCACTTTCAGAAAAACAAAAATTGATGACATGGATCGAGCTCTTTATGGCGGTCTAAGATATCGGTGTGAGACTGTCTGAATGTGATGTCATAGAGAAGATTGAACGCATGCGGTCGTCAATTTAGATTTTAAAGATATTCTCGGATTTTCATTCGTGTCCTTCGAGTGAGTAGTACCTATTTCATACTCTTGCAATCATGTATGTTTTTCTAATTCTGAATTAACTTAAGAGTATTAGTAGGTGCAAGTTAAGTTAAACGATTCTGCCCGATATTGTAGCTTTCAATTTACGTTAACATCACTGCTGAAGTTAATATTTGCAATCACGCAACAATGGCTACGTATCACCACCACGGACGTGGCGGAAAGCGGCTGACCGAAAGAGCTGCACGTGGTTCAATTACGGATGAGGAATGCTTGGATTTTGAAACCAAAATGGCTAAAGAGTTAGCAGACATGGGAAGGAGAATTAAAGAAGATAAAAGGAAAAATAAAGAACTACTTGAGGAACTGAATAATTTGGAGCAGTCTCTCATGCCTGTGCCAAATAGGCCCGAAATACCGACTACATCAGCGAAAGTTACTGACATGGAAATTCATGAAAGCGGCCAACTTTTGGAACAGACTGGTAATGCGTCGTCCATCGATTCAGGAAACTCATCCAAAAATAACACAGAACCCCCTCCCAAAAAACGAAAAAAGGAAAACAACGTTGAGAAATCTGAAGGAAATTTCTCCAAGACTACAAATAGCAGCCCTCCATCACTACTAGATGTCGCCACTTCCTTACAACTATCTAAAACCAATGTAGATCCTGACTGAGCCAAACCCAAGGAGGATTACAATGCAACTGCAGCTCCACCCACAACTTCAGAAACAGAACTACCAATCAAGCATATTAAAGTTCTAGTCCGTGGACTTCAAGCTGGCACCAATACAGATCATATCTCCCTTGAATTGGCCAAGACAGGCATTAAAACACAAAAAGTTATACAGTTCATGAGAAAAGTGGGCGAGGCCTATAGGCTCCTCCCATTTTTTCTCACAATACTAATCGAAACAGATCAAAATCAACAAATCTTCTCAGTTACCAATATTTGTGACCTTCCGGTGAAAATTGAAAGGTTCCGCGGCGGGAGAAGCCCAATCCAATGCTACAACTGCCAAAATTACGGTCACACGCAGCGAATTTGCAACTCACAACCAAGATGTCTTAAATGTGCCGCAGACCATCGTTCTTTTGAGTGCCACAAGGACATAAATACGCCACCCAAGTGCTGCAACTGAGGAGAGGCACACACTGCCAACTACACGGGATGCAGCACCCGTCCCCCAGGAGAGGCCCTCGTACAACTCCAGCTACAATTCCATCTACAACGACAGGTCAAACCCATAGACTGGTTTCAATCATCAAAGAACTAAAAGAACTTTTAAAAAACAGAGAAGTTTTACAACTGCTGCAAACAATCATGCGTGAGTCCACTCCTGAATAATGTCACTTTTGGACTAAACCTGAACTCTTTTTTTTTGAACTTTAGTTAATATCTCTACTAATATACGAATTAATATTTTTGAATATTGATCACACTAGATGGCGCCACTAAGGCTTAGCAAAATTTATGTAGAATCTTCATGATTTTGAATCCCGATTTTCTGTATATATGATATCATCATTAAGAGAGAAAAGAGGCCTCTTTTCTCTCTTAAATTTGCTTGTTTAATCTCGCTACTTTATTTTAATTTTCTCTCATTAAATGTTACTGAACCCAACTTTCACCATTCAATTGCGCTTCGGCGATTTATTATTCATGCCCACTCAGAGGAATTAGTCAGAGCCCCTCGCGGGGCTGATGCTAATATAACTACAACATATGAGTATTAGTAGTTCGTTGGCTCCCCAGCCATAATGTATAAGCCCATGACGGCTACCAATTCTGCCATTCTGTCAAACATTTCATTTGAAGGAGTCGAGTTTTCCACTTTTCTGCGACAGTACAAGTTGATCAATGTTATTAACCCCTTATTTGACGACGATACTTCGGAGTGCCATTTTTATATTTTCAAGGAAATAAAGGTGGTAACAAAAATTATTACCTCATGAACATTTGCTTTAGTTCAAAAACAAATATATTACCCTTTTTATCCGACCATCATGGAATTAAGTAAAATTTGTAAATAAAGTGTTAAATTCCTACCCTCATCCGCCAAAAGTAGACTCCGCTTCACAATATGTTCACTTACCGATTCTAATTCTTTGGGCAGATTTTCGGTGATAAAAAAATTTATTCTTAAATATTCATTTCGTAGTTTATTTTAGAGGAATGAGACCAATGCCATTTATAATGTAAAAAAAACTACAAAATTTATTTAATACTGCTACTCTTTTTTTAAAACATAAATTTTTACATTATTGTTATTTAAAATTTTGGGTGTTATTGGATTGACCCTTTGACGGAAATAGGACAGCTATTTTTTTTTCTGACGACGATCTAATTAAAAGCAAAAAATACATTTCAGTATTTTTAATTATTAAAAACAGTCTAGTAGTTACTAAAAAATTCCTAATCGGAATTATATCTGTACTAAAAATGTAAATGTGTAAAAATGTAAATTTTTTTTCCATTCATATTGAAAAAATTAACAATAATTGATTTTAAAAATTAAAGAAATATCAATGATAAATAACTTTCTCTTTGAACTAAATAACTGTTATTGCAATTTTGAAGAAAAAAGTTTTTGTTTGGAAGTTAGCAGTGTTTAGAAGATTTTAGCTTTAGCGTAGAAAAAGGCACCTGAGATTCATGCTCTGTTTTATAATGATAAATTATTAAAATTCTAAATATATTATTTTTCACTAACTTTAATCTAAATAAATACAAAATGAAGAAAAAATATGAGAAATATGTTAAATAAAAATCACCCCAAAGGGTAAAGACAATTGCTGTTTTTTATTATCGTGTTGATATCTTTTTGAATACATTTGAAAACTGTTCCAAAAATATGATCACTTAGCAGCAATAGGAACTTGTCCTGGATCTTGGTCAAAATAATTTTGAATCAATGCAAATTAAAAACGTGCATATTTCATACTTGTGTTACTGTTTTTTTTCTTTTTTTAAGAAAAATCTCTTCTTGGTAAATTTAGATTTGCCCCACTTTTTTTACATATAAAAGTAAATAAATAAATAAAAAAACGTGCAAAAAAAATAATTTTACATACTGTTAGAAAACAAAGCTGCTACGTCTTCTTTTGAACATGAGGATGGAAGGCAGGCATTCAAACGTGGTTGAGTAATATAAAGATATTGAGCATAACTTGCTAATCTATCCATCAACTAGAATAGTGAAAGAAAAAAAATAAGAAAGTTTCAATATCTTTTCTCTAAAAATTAAAAAAAGTTCTATATTTAGATTAAAAGGAAAAACTTTTTTATTAATACAAGTTTACGGGACGAGGGCTTAAAATTATTACAAGCAGGATATTCCATTTATCAATCAATAGTTAAAATATTCACATTCTGCGAATATAATATAAAGTCAAACGATCCGAACCATATGTATTTTTATATTCTTCTTTCTCAGCGGAAGAAAACGCATCACCCTTATAACATTTGTTGAATTTTCATTTTGTATAGTGTCATAGCAAAAAGATATATCTTAGGGGCTACATCTTAGAACTGAGGGGGAATATGCTTTTCTTTGACTAAAAAACGCCATTTTTTAAATCAAATTTGGATATATTACCCTCAAAATACGAGGGTGACGATGTTTTGAAAAACTGGTTTTTATAGTTTAAACGCTAAAACGGCAGGAATTTTTGTTACTCTAACGTTATACTAATTTGTCACATTTGCCCTTCATAGTTTTTGATTGATTTCTTAATTTATAATGTTTGTTTTTGTAAAAAGTAATAATCTCTATGTTCGAAGAAAAAAATTTAATATATTTTTTTCAATACAATTATTTGAAAGCACAATTTAATTTTCATTTTGTGTCTCATTAAACATAATCATTTCATGCTTTCCAGTTTTTCCTAAAGGTATGAAACTTACACCAGCTTTTTCTTTGGAATATAAAGTCGAGCTTGTATCATTGGAAATTTTGGGTTGAATTTGATACTCCGGTTGAATAGCTAAACCACTCGCAATTTTCCTTTTTCAAGCATCAATGAAGTTATCATTCAATTCATAAAGAAATAAGATTCAATCCTTGCAGTTATTTAAAATGGCTTGCTTTTATCCTTCCATTTTTTTCATCAAAAGGGTGGTTTGGGACAAGATCTCTAAGAAATATGATGAGATCAACATCTTGTTCAACAATAACTGCTTGCCTGTTATTGTTGTTATCATGATTGTGTTTCTAATACCAAAATGACTGCATATAACTGAGAAAAATAAATAATGTTTGAAAGAAAAATACTCAGAGTCATCTTCAGAGCGGTTAAAGGAAACAGTGTTTGAAAGATTCAATACAATTATGAATTAGGCTGAAAATTCGAGCAACCAAACATAATTTCAGCTATTAAATCCTATAGATTAAGAAGACTGTATCACATCCATAGAAGGGATGATGGTGATTCAGTTAAAAAGCTGACTTTTGGAAAGTTTACAAGCAACCGAAAAAGGAGATGGCCAATCACCAGATGGATTGGTTCTGTATAAAAAGATCTCAAAACCATGGGAAACAATAAATGGAGAATCGTAGTACCTGATCGAACCATCGTTCTTTTGAGTGCCACAAGGACATAA
>NC_092204.1:30609660-30614877 GCF_043381705.1 Parasteatoda tepidariorum
TTTCAGGTGATATATATTTATATATATTTTAATTTTATATCCTTTACAAGATGCAGGCCTGCCAGCTGCTACGCTTTTTGCAAAATATTTTACAGAGCGGTAGCTATAAGAACAAAAACTTACAAAATTTCTGGTAGTATTTTTAACATTTTGAAAGTTTCAACACGATGGAGCTTGAACAAAGTAGCGTTGCATACGAACTTTTAAATCATTTATATGTAGCGGTGTGGATAATAAGCTTAAATGAATAAAACATAAAACATAAACTTAGCTACCACTAGAGTGAATTTTACAAAAAGCGTTGAAAGTTGGTAGCCTTGAAGATATATTCTAACATCGAAATTAAAAAATGGAAGCGCAAAATGGCTAAAACAGTATATTTCCTGACATAGTGTTATAGTGTAATGGTCATTCAACCTCTATATTTTTTAGGAATTTTTTTTCTCAATAGCAACCAACATAAATCATTTCCTAACGCTAAAGTATAGTCTAGAATTTTAAAAAGTAGTAAAAACCTGTACTGAATATCCTCTAAATTATAAAATTAGAAAAAACAATGTAAGCAAATATTTTATTTATTTTTATGTACTTAAAATTTAAAGCTGTAGAGAGGAGGGGGAATATCTTCCGCTTGGAATGAGAATTTTTTTTTATTATTAGAATAAATACAAATAATGTCTTAACATTTAATTGCTTAAAATTTAAAATAAAATTTGCAAAAAAGTTTTATTTGTAAAGAATATAGAATTTACATGTTTAGGAGGGAAAGGAATTGTCATCCACAGGAAGAGAAACTAATTTCATAGCTAAGATCCATATACATTAAATTCTCACTTTTGGAACATTAAAAATTACAAACAAAAAATAAGCTTAAAAGTTTTTGGGGAGTACCTAAAACTTTCTTTTTTAGGTTGGGTGGATGACATTGATGTTTTGTTGTTGACTTATTCCTCTTGGTCAGCCGCAGGCTAGACCAAGTCAATGAGCTCGAAAGTCTTCAGGAAATCAAATACGAGTAAGGGACCAGAGTAGAGGTCTTTCTTTTCCAGACCAAGATAGTGTAAAATGTGATTGGGAGAAGCCTGTGCAGAGTTACACCTCACGCACGTTGAATAGGTCTTTCGCCAAAGCTCAAAAGAGAGACACCTGATGTGTCCACTTATGAGCCTACTTATTGTGGACTGTATGGCTCTATCAGCCCCCATGGTAAGTGCCCCACCAAGAGTCTGTCCATTATACCAAGAGTGGGCCGGAGGGATGTTCCATAGTTGTTGGTTAGTGGTTCTGATCTTGGAGCAGATCTCAGGGAAGGTCAAAGGTCGACTTGAAATTGTGCTATCAGAGGCTCTCTGCTTGGCCAAAAGATCAGCATTTTCATTACCAAAGAGGCCTATGTGAGAGGGAATCCATTGAATGAAGATTTTAAGCCGATGAGAGAGTTGTTTAATTTTATTAAGTACAGAGACAGATGTCTTGTCGCCAGCCTTATTCCAGTTACTTAAGTGCAGTATGGCACTAGGACTATCGAATAAGATCCAGATATTAGCGGATGATGTTATAGATCCAATAGCGTTGAGTGCCTCTTCGATGGCAATTAGCTCAGATCTAAAAAGAGAGCAGAAGTCTGGATTCTTAATCGTAAGTTTTCTAGAAAAGTCAGGAGTCTTAATGAAAATTCCGCTACCACAAGAACCACTATTCTGGACATTAATGTAATCCTCATGAAATATAAACTATTTTTTATTTATTACTAGGTCTCTTGCAATTCATATTCCAACATTTAATTACCTAAAAATAAAATAAATTTTATTTTAAAGGTATTTAAAGCCATTTTTTTTTTAAATCAGACAAAAAAATTAAAAATTTTGATAGTTTATTATTAGATTAGTTTGATTTTTTTCACATTGAAGTAAGTTATGAAAAATGAATATTGTGCAAGTTAGAGCTCCTAAAAAGATTTTTCTCTCCCGCAGAAAATTTCAAAGTCAATTGTATTGAAATTTCATTTCAGGCTACAATGATCCCAAGGTTTTGTTTTGCTATATTATTAGTATATTGCTGCCTAGTTATGGACATGCACTCGTTTTCGTAAGGGATTGTTGCTTTTCAGAGTTATTCACTATGGCAGTGAAAAATTCAGTGATAATCCTGAAAATCTTGGTTAAACAACAGCATTTCAATAATTAATTTTCTAAATATTAAAGTTCACTAATAGGATAAGCTCTGTGATCTAGAGCTTTCCTGACTTATCGATGCTTTTAGTAGATATAACCATTCAATTTTTCAAAAATCCTGCATTTTTTTGTTTAGCTTTTCTCAAAAAAGCATTGCAGCACAAGAAAAATAGCTAATCCATTTGGAAGTGTAATAATAATCTTGGAAAAGGGGGGAGGTCCCATTCATTTTCCTCCTCTTTCAGGTGCTAGTAGAAACATTTACCTACAAGATAGAATACAAGTAGTTTCTTTTTTCAAGAGATTATGCTGTTTTGAGAAAAGCTTTAAAAAAAGCAGATTTTGCATCTTTCGAAAGTTTGAATGCCTGGCTATATCTAGTAAAGAAATCAATTACTAAGAAAAGTGCTGGGTCAAGAGATTGCCCTATTTTTAAGATTCAGTAAGGAAATAATTGGGGTGATGTAATTTAACCAAGATTTTCAGGGCAGATAAACACAAAAAACCGAATTTTTCAATAACTTCGACGCAGCATAACTCTAAAAAGCAATGATGCCCCATGAAAACGAGTGCATGTTCATAACAAGGCAGCGGTATACTAATAATCAAACAAAACAAAACTTTGAGATGTTATTGTTTTCTTTAGATAACTCACTTAAAACCCACATATTCTTTTCAGGATAGGACCTTGAACTTTGAAATTTTCTACAGGGGAGAAGTTATTTTTTAGGAGCTCAAACTGACGCAATATACATTTTTTATAACCTACATCAATATAAAATAAAATCAAGCCCATCAAAAAATACAACTATCGCACATTGTCTGAAGATCAAAATAACGCTCTTAAAAGTTAAACTTTTAAGGGGAGGGGAATGACATACTCCGGTAATATGAAATAATTTTTTTATTATTCAATAATTTTTTTATCATTTTATCACTCATTTTTTTATCATTCACATAAGTTATATGTCAGAAAAAAGCGAAGAAGCTTAGAAAGCGAAAGAAAAAGTTGGAGAAGAATTTAATAAGAAATAAATTTAGAAATTAAAGTCGTTGCTGAAACAATTATGTTGCAGGATGAAAAAAATATTAAGTATTTAGTGTTAGGTAATTAAGTGACATAGCAGATGTATGAAATGATATCGGGTTAAATCAATGATGTCTTATGTTACATAAAGATTCATTTAAAGCTATTTACTGTGTTAGGTTCAAACAGACTATGAATGATTTCAATTGGCATTTCTATTGGTGACATTAGTGGTTTCTCTGGCAATGGTAGATTTAAATCTATATGGCAATACTGTCCATGAAAACTTCGACTTGGAGATTCTATTTGAAGACATGTATCAAAGTCGCCAAACGCCATAGGATTTCCGCCCATCACACCATTCGGTATTTTCCCAGATGAATCCAACACTAAAAGGAAAAACAAAAATAAGTAAACTGTGGTAGTACGATTTTTTTTTCATATTAAAACTAGGAAAAAATACAGGGCTCTAAACTGCTACGATTTTTGGAGGATATTTAATACAGTAGTAGACAACTAAAAACTGAAGATTTCCGAATTTTAGGTAATATTGCAAACATTTTAATAGTCTCACCACGTGACAGATCTGCCAATTTTTACTCTTTCCGATGAAATATTTCTCAAATGGTGTTAAAAAGACTTATTGAAATGCAATTATAGAATCAGGACTGCCAACTACTACATTGCCAAATATTTAATAGAGTTGCAGACATTTAACCATTTTGCACTCGAAGTTCTTTCAACAGTGAAAAAAATGGACGCAACCACTAACATTTTGAAAGATTTTTACAAACTTACCTTATAATACTCTGAGACCGCTGAATGAAGTGGTAACTAAACAATGAGTTGAAAAAAATATCACAATTAGAGTGGTGGGTAATTGACAGGTGACATTGGTGACTGACAGTCACCTGTCGAGTGGAAAGCGTTAACCCTTTGCGTGATTTAGAATTATATGATTATACTCACTATATATATATATTGATAGTTTATTATTAGATTAGTTTGATTTTTTTCACATTGAAGTAAGTTATGAAAAATGAATATTGTGCAAGTTAGAGCTCCTAAAAAGATTTTTCTCTCCCACAGAAAATTTCAAAGTCAATTGTATTGAAATTTCATTTCAGGCTACAATGATCCCAAGGTTTTGTTTTGCTATATTATTAGTATATTGCTGCCTAGTTATGGACATGCACTCGTTTTCGTAAGGGATTGTTGCTTTTCAGAGTTATTCACTATGGCAGTGAAAAATTCAGTGATAATCCTGAAAATCTTGGTTAAACAACAGCATTTCAATAATTAATTTTCTAAATATTAATGTTCACTAATAGGATAAGCTCTGTGATCTAGAGCTTTCCTGACTTATCGATGCTTTTAGTAGATATAACCATTCAATTTTTCAAAAATCCTGCATTTTTTTGTTTAGCTTTTCTCAAAAAAGCATTGCAGCACAAGAAAAATAGCTAATCCATTTGGAAGTGTAATAATAATCTTGGAAAAGGGGGGAGGTCCCATTCATTTTCCTCTTTCAGGTGCTAGTAGAAACATTTACCTACAAGATAGAATACAAGTAGTTTCTTTTTTCAAGAGATTATGCTGTTTTGAGAAAAGCTTTAAAAAAAGCAGATTTTGCATCTTTCGAAAGTTTGAATGCCTGGCTATATCTAGTAAAGAAATCAATAACTAAGAAAAGTGCTGGGTCAAGAGATTGCCCTATTTTTAAGATTCAGTAAGGAAATAATTGGGGTGATGTAATTTAACCAAGATTTTCAGGGCAGATAAACACAAAAAACCAAATTTTTCAATAACTTTGACGCAGCATAACTCTAAAAAGCAATAATGCCCCATGAAAACGAGTGCATGTTCATAACAAGGCAGCGGTATACTAATAATCAAACAAAACAAAACTTTGAGATGTTATTGTTTTCTTTAGATAACTCACTTAAAACCCACATATTCTTTTCAGGATAGGACCTTGAACTTTGAAATTTTCTACAGGGGAGAAGTTATTTTTTA
>NC_092204.1:30615688-30679040 GCF_043381705.1 Parasteatoda tepidariorum
AATATCTACTTTATCTTGGAAAAGAAGCAGTTTTATATATATGCCAGAATTATAAAAGAAATCTTGATAGTTACAGATATTTCATTTTTTTCGAAAAAAATGCTGGAATGAAATGTTTTACGTACCAGGGTTTTCTCTTTTCCGTCTTGCTATATAAGGGCTTTCACCCATGAATGCCATAGGGAAAGTTTAAATTAATTAGTTTGTACACGATACCAGCGTGCCAAACTCGATCGAATGCTTTGCTGATGTCAAGCATGAGAAATGCAGTTGTCTGTTTGTTGTGCAGGCCCTTACCAATGAAGTCAATGATTCGAAGGAGTTGTTTGGTGGTATCTTAAGTTTTTTCTGAAACCGTACTGCTCATTAGGCAGACAGCCTAGAAAAGGCTTTATTCTGTTATACAATATACGTTCTAGAATTTTACCAAAAATACACAATAGGCTGATTGGTCTAAAGCTCTCGGGTAAGGTTAGGTTTTTGTTTGCTTTGGGAATCAGAATAATGGAAGCATTCTTCCAGTTTGTGGGAAAATAATTTAAGTGCAGACAGGCATTGTAAATATCTGTTAAGGTGGAGATGTAAGTATTTGGTAAAAGTTTAACCATTTTATTCTTAATATTGTCATCACCTGGTGCCTTCTTTGATTTTAGTTTCTTGCTAATATTTTGTACTTCATAATTATTGGTGGGTTCAGAGGGAATCTTGGGAATTAGAGACTAGGAAGTCCGAGACAGTGGTTTAGTAAAGTTTGTGCAATTTTCTGTTATATATAACGTTTTAAAACTTGTATTTTTCGACGGTATCGAAAATCTCTTAAAACTCCTCATGCAACAGAAAAAAAGTTGATCCCCAGTGCTATTCATTGTAATTGGTATCGATCTTACTAGTGATACTAGTAGGTTAAAGAAGTAATGTTGTTCTTTGATAAATTTTCATCAATAAATTTTAAAAGCCAAGTTCTTTTTAATCATGTTTTTTAGTATTTAACTTTAAAAGAAGCAATTCTTTAGACACACCTCCTGCGCACAAGACAAAAAGTCAGTAAGAAGACAGTTTGAAAAAGAGTGAAAGACGTACGTACTTCAAAGAGAAGTACTGGCCCAGTTCTAAGATGAACGCTTTCGAATTTATTATTTGTATAATTTGTTTGTTATGTGAATCGTCCATATTCATGTAAAGTTATTTGTCAATGTATAATTTTGTTTACTGGAAGAAATCCTTATTTTCATATTCAAAGTCGCCTGGCCACACCTGCCAAATCACAAATTCAGAAGTGAGATCGTAAAGAAATTGGATATTGAAGGAATTAGATCGATTTAAATCAATTTAAAATTATTTTTGATTTTCATCAAGATAAATATATATTTGATTCTAACGAACAATAAATAAGCGAATGATGTTCTTTCTGATGTTCTGACGATACTTTCGATTCTTGTCAATCTCATCTCAGCAAGTATAAAAGGGGTATGTAGATTTTTAATCATTAAAAATGATTCTTGATGATATTAAAGAAATAAGCATTGCATTGAGGAATTATAAAACAGTTAAAATAACTACATAAATTCATATTTGATGAAGAAGGTGATCGTTCTAGTCGAAAACTATTAAGAAATTTTAATGGTTTTGATTTCACAATTGAAAGCGAAGAATTTAAAAATAAGTTAAAGTATATTGAAAAACAAATTCACACTTAACGAAATAAAAACTGTTTCTAATATTCTCAATTTTTCCTTTGAAGGTATAAAACAGAAATAGCTAAGAATATTTTGACCTTGTTACTGGATTTAAACCAAATGGCAGAGCTTGTGAACGACGCCAACGCGTCCAGCTCTTAGTCAGAAAAAGAAATAAATAATCATAGAAGTGAAACTGAAACTTCGAAGCCAGCTAATCAAAATATGATAAATAAAAAGATTGAAAGTATTTTTTCAATGCAGTGCAATGTTGAAAACAAAAATTTTGATTCTAGTAAAGATGACAAAAAAACATTTAGAAGTTTTGAATTTCAAAATGTTGCTATTAATTATTTTGATATCGAAAGTACTATTTTTAAGTATAATGCAGAATCACATGAAAATATTGTTCATTGGCTCGAACATTTCGAAAATATTTCAAAATTGCTTCATTTGTCTGATTTGTAAAAATTTATTTTTGCTAAAAGATCTCTTGGTGGTAACACCTCTTTATTTGCCAGAACTGTACCAGAAATAAATTCATGGCAAAAATTAAAAGAAGCTTTGATTGATTAATTTTCTTTTGAAATTAATTCTGTTAATTTGCATGATCTTTTGAGTAGACGTAGAATGATGGATTCTGAATCCGCGCAAGAATATTATTTGAAAATGAAAGAGTTGTGTAATTTCGGAAAAATAGATGCTGCTTTTATGCATTATGCAATTAAGGGGATTAACGATAAACATGAAAACAAAATTGTTTTGTATGGTTGCAAAAATTAGAACTTAATATATTATAAAAACTTAAAGTTTATGAAATAATAAAAAGTGATTTTGCAAAGAGTAAAAGTGCTTTCGATGAAATCAAAACAAAACATGACTTTGATAGTAAATATAATTCCTATGATAGAACAAAAGCAAAATATGATGATAGGTATAATGTAAGAAAAATTATTGCAAATAGGAATAAAAACAAATATGAAAATAAAAATGAAAAGATAAGGTGTTGAAACTTTTAATAATAAAATTTGTTACAATTGTGGTTCAAGAAATCATATTTCAATATATTGCATACTAAAGGATAAGGGTTTAAAGTGTTATAAATGTGAAGCATTTGGACACAAAGTTTAACAATGTCCAAAATTAAATGCAAAAAATGGAAATTGCTACTTTAAATGTTAGTGTGGAGCCAAAATTGCTTAAAATGATAATGGTTGATAACTTAACTGTGAAATCTTTGATTGATAAAAGATTAAGTAAAAATAAATCATTTCTATCCAACTTCTTACTTCTTTAATCGCCCGTACGATCCCTTTTCATATAAAACAGATATGTCAACTGCTCTGGTTTCAAACTAAGCTTTGCAGATTTTCGGTTAATTTTGCAAACTCTTTAAAAGACTTAAAACGGCTTAACTGTAAAAAGTAATATAAATAATAAGTAATAATGTTTCATACAAACACATGAATTATTTAGTGCTGAGTAAAAAGATCCTATAAATCGAATTTACTAAACCAAGAATCATACATTAAACGACTGCCACTCGAAAATATTTATCCGCTGACCGGGGCAAGTTGGCATCTCTAACAAATATCCCTATAAATCGAATTTACGAAACCAAGAATCATAAATTAAACGACTGCTACTCGAAAATATTTATCCGCTGTCCGGGGCAAGTTGGCATCTCTAATAAATATCCCTAAAATCGAATTTACTAAACCAAGAATCATACATAAAACGACTGCTACTCGAAAATATTTATCCGCTGTCCGGGGAAAGTTGGCATCTCTCATAAATATCACTATAAATCGAATTTACTAAACCAAGAATCATACATTAAACGACTGCCACTCGAAAATATTTATCCGCTGTAAGGGGCAAATTGGCATCTTTAATAAGTATCCCTATAAATCGAATTTACTAAACCAAGAATCCTACATTAAACGACTGCCACTCGAAAATATTTATCCGCTGTGCGGGGCAAGTTGGCATCTCTAATAAATATCCCTGTAAATCGAATTTACTAAACCAAGAATCATACATAAAACGACTGCCACTCGAAAATATTTATCCGCTGTTCGGGGCAAATTGGCATCTCTAATAAATATCTCTATAAATCGAATTTATTAAACCAAGGATCATACATTAAACGACTGCTACTCGAAAATATTTATCCGCTGTCCGGGACAAGTTGGCATCTCTAATAAATATCCCTATAAAACGAATTTACTAAACCAAGAATCATACATTAAACGACTGCCACTCGAAAATATTTATCCGCTGTCCGGGGCAAGTTGGCATCTCTAATAAATATCCCTATAAATCGAATTTACTAAACCAAGAATCATACATTAAACGACTGCCACTCGAAAATATTTTTCCGCTGTCCGGGACAAGTTGGCATCTCTAATAAATATCACTATAAATCGAATTTACTAAGCCAAGAATCATACATTAAACGACTGCCACTCGAAAATATTTATCCGCTGTCCGGGGCATGTTGGCATCTCTAATAAATATCCCTATAAATCGAATTTACTAAACCAAGAATCATACATTAAACGACTGCCACTCGAAAATATTTATCCGATGTCCGGGGCATCTCTAATAAATATCCCTATAAATCGAATTTACTAAACCAAGAATCATACATTAAACGACTGCTACTCGAAAATATTCATCCGCTGTCCGAGGCAAGTTGGCATCTCTAATAAATCAGGGATGCCAACTGCTCCGCTTTCTACAAAAGTTGTAGTAAATTGGTATCGAATTAAAGAGTAAAACTTATAGAATTAGGGTACTTAGGCCCACTTTTTATAAGAGTAACCACGTGTTAAATACAATAAAGTTATATTTCACATAATACTGTGATATATAGTAAAAATTAGTAAAACCTTTATGTATGTCAGTTTAATTGAGTATTCCGTTATAATGGGGGCCACTCCCACTTTGATCCTCAGAGATTGATTTATTTGCATTTAGTGGTATTCAATATCTTATTGAATTATATTTATAATTCCAATAATTTAAAAGATTCATTACCACCTTTAATATAAAAATGAAACTCCTACTCCCATCCACTCCTTACCCAGAATTTAAATTGGCAAATATACAGCTCTGTGCTATCTAAGCTAATCACGAAACTCCAAAAAATTCTTTGCTAAATTGTTAAGAACGTGCAATATACACAAGCTTGCCAACTTTAGAAGCTTTTTGCAAAACTTTCTTCTAGTGGTAGCTAAATTTATGCTTTAATGTATTATTCTTTTGTTTATAAATTTGATTTAAAGTTATTTTTCACCCCACTATCAGGGGTGAAAGTTGATATATAGCAAGACGGAAATGAGTAAAAGCTGGTAACAAATAAATTTAACTTTTAGCTTTTTTTCGGGAATAATATAATATCCATAACTACCAAATTTTTTTAACCGAAAAAATTTAAATAGTGAATTGCTTCTTACCCGAAAATAAATGTGCAGTGAATTATTTATTGTTAAGATTAGATTTACTCCCCCTGAAAATTATCTATTATTGAAATAGTTCTACTACCAGTATTTTCTCTTTTCCGTTCCGCTTTTAGGCCTGCGCACTACTTGTAAACGATTCGAAAGCTTATATAACAAGACTCTTCCGTCCATCTATCAAGGGTGAAGATTTTAAATTGTTAGCAAAATCACCAAACGTACTGTCAGCTTCAGTTGTTAATTGCTATCCCCTTAATGATGTATTTTGAAGAAGAAAACACATAGTAGAGTAAGCAGCCCTGTTTACGTATAACAAGGATGCCACAGGCCACAATAATTGTTAAAAAAAAATGGTAGAAACTCAATTCAGTTTTATATATTTCTTATTTCTTTAATTAATCAATAGCAACTACCACTATGACTTACATTTTAAATTATTCACATTTAAAACATTAACACTTTTAATATATCTCATCTCCATTCCTCCTCACTACTCCTAATCATCTATTTGTTTCTACAGATGAGTTGGATAATGTGATTTCTACCATTTTTTTAATATATTTTCGATAGTATTTTGAAAAAAAAATATGCTTAAAGAACTTGCTTATATTAATTACTATAAATAACCTTTTGCATTTTTCTTTTAAACTTCTGAAGTCACCCGTGTCAACCCTGCTATAAACATAATCGCTTACAGTTAATCTATAACAATGGCTGAAGTTAAACCAATACGAAAAACAAATCTTTCGAACATATCTCCGCATCGGACAAATCGAAATTTGTAAACGATATTTAGTATCGGTGGCTAAAATCGCCCTTTTGTCAATATCCAAATTTCATGACCCGAGCATAAATGATTTTGGATTTTACGCAAAGATTCGGTCTAGCATTCCGTAACAACGAACAAATGAAACTTATACCGAGTTACAATATAAGAAATTTTGAAAAAAAGAAAGAGTTACAGCTTACCAGCAATATACGATGGCTGTCCCTTTTAATGTTAAGTGGATAGATTAGCAGCGTGACTAGACATACGATTATTTGGAAGGCTTACAATCATGTTCATTCTAATTGTACACCTGTTGTTTGCATGTGGCCTTTGACGTGGCAGAAGTTTTTTTTTTATCCGCCAAGAACTGATTATNGATCCGCCAGGCACTGATTATCAATCCTGATAAGAATCAGGGCTAAGGAGACTGAATATGAAAAAGAGAATAAAAGTTTCATTTTTTCTCTTAAATTTGCATCAACACGTTTCTTTTCCTTACGCTCCTTTACTGATATTTCACAATTTAAATTTAATGCAAAAAAGTATTAAAAGAACTAAACACTCAAATTGAAAAACAAATTTTATAAAACCTACCATTTTTTTAATCATACTATAAATTTTCACCTTCCAATGAGATGAACCGGGTTCGAAACAAAGCAATGACTGTTCGATACGAATTCCGTATCCGGCTTGCACCTACCACAATGCTGACGTAAAATATCCTCAGTGGTAGACGAATCATGGGTTAGAGTCCCCTTGCCGTTGGCAAACCATGGGAGTTTTTTCTTTTTTGTTTCTGTTTTTCCTCTCCATGTAACGCAAATGCGGGTTAGTTCCCTCTAAAAGTCCTCCACGAAAGCAAATTTTGACCAATACTTGATCCAGGAGTTCCCTTGTCTTCTGAATTGGGTTCAACATTACAAGGCTACGGTGTTGAACATTAGTAGTCGCAAACCCAAAAAATTGGTTGTGCTGTTGAACGACGGATAATGCAAAATATATAGAGTGTTTGAGTCGTAGTAGCTCAAGGGATAGAGAATTCACCTCCCAATGAAGTGACCCATGTTCAAATCCCATCGGTGGCTGGTCGATATGAAATCTGTTTTTGGCACGCACTTGCCACAGTGGATACGCACATTCTTAGTACGACGCTTATCGTCACTCAAAATTAAAATCAAGAGAAATTAGATTTCTGGAACATTTCAAAGATTAAACGATTTTCGATTAAACAAAACTACCTCGGGAAATCTCCATCGGCAAATAGTAAATTAAATACGGATAAAGTAATTCAAATAAACAATTAGGTTAAAATCTTACAGTGTCACCCCCATCATGGGACTAACTCGAAAACAACAGTAACTTTTGGACTTGACCTTTCCTCAAATTAGTAACTTTTATCACGCAAAAAAATACGATATAAAAGCAGCCGAATGAAAGGGTTAGGAAAGCGAACAATCAGAGTCTACTCTCTAGATTGATACCGCAAGTCAATATGAGTATACATGGTAAGTCTCTCTCTCCATCTATTCTAAATTAATGTTTACATTAATGTTGTAATGCTAAAATGGATTCGTAAATGCTAATACTAAAATAGTTAAATTATAAATAAAATGTTATTTGTTTAAATTTAAGACGTGTAAGTTTCTTTATTTAATGTAATATTAATAACTATACGATACGGCTACTAAAAACGCAACATTAGATTCGATACCCTTACCGTCGAGCTAACCACGGATGGTATTCCTCTTTAAGTAACACAAATGTGGGTTAATTCCATCAAAAAAGTTCTTCACGAAAACTAATTTTTCTCAATGCTTGAACCGGGTGTTTACTTGTCTTCTACGTTGGGTTCAAAATTACAATAATGAGAAGTTGAACGTTGATAGTCATGATCTCGGAGTTCGATTGGCTGTTCAATTACGGTAGAAAAATAAAATGAAACATTTAGAATGGTAAGTAATTTAAAAGTGACAGTGATGCCTGAAAGGCACTCTTGGGGTTAATAGATTTTAATTACCATAGATCTAGCGATAACTTAAAATCTTTAACAATTCGTCAATTATTGCATTAAAAAAAATTAAGAATTCATTTTATTGATATGATATATTTGTATTTTATTGATATCCGTCTGTTTTGTTGCATTTATTCAAGTACTTCATCGAATCTGATTCGGGTGTGCGGATTTAAAATTTAAAATTAATTTTTTTCGGAAAGCTAAAACAAAAAATTTTTAAAAAATTATATTTTCAGTTTCATTTATTTTTTGTCTGAATTCAGTTTTGTTTATTTTTTGTCTTTATATACATATGTAGACATATTTTTTTGCTCCTTTGACAAAGGAAACACATGATTTTCACGTATCGCATCATAAACTGAAATTTCATCTTCGCTTTCTGCTTACCACTCCCTACAAAGCAGAGTCGGGGGGACATTTAATTTTCACTCGAATAGTTTTTTAAATACCCTAATTTTTAATGTATAGGTAATTAAAATGAATTAAAACTATAATCTCTAACTTGAATTAGATTTAATATCAGGGACTCAAATATATCAAAGATCTGTTCAGAAATCTTACGCTACAGAAAACAAAGAAAAATTGTTCCTCCGTGTATTTAATGGGTGTTGGCAACTGAAAACTATTGCAAAGAGTTTACGAATCACTATAATCGCTACCGCTGTTATAGGTATTCAACATAACATTACATTTTGTTTTACTGCGCACAAACTATGAGACGAGGAATTATGAAGGTGCATAGAGAAACGTACTGGAAGTTTGAGTGATTAAATAGATAAAATTTCACAATTGTTTCTCACAAAATTTTAACATTCAATAATTGGTTTGGGAATTGTTTAACTTACAGTTAAAACTCAGTGTGTAACATCGCTACTCTGCAGAACGCAGAAATGCAGAGACAGAGTTGAAATTGAGTGTGCAGAAGGGGCCACATGTGTGTGCACATCTAGTGTATTAGACATTGAGATTTTTCATTATATATTGTTATTGATTCGAACGTTGAAGCCATATTTTCGATAATTTTTCTAACTTTAGCCATATAGATGTTTGTTGCTAGACAAGAAGAAATATTTTTTTCTCTTGTCTCTTGAATTTTATTTTTTTGCACTATGTCTTTTCGTAATAATTGAAAATAAAAAAGAGGAAAATGCTAGCCCTAATTTCGTCATCGTTTAGAACAATTGTCATTTTTCAACTTATATCTATTCAAATTTTCTACGAAACTCTTTTGTGTTAGTCTTATTATATATATACAAACCACATTAGTCTGCACTGCAAAACATAACATTACTAGCAAAAACTATAATCAGTGAAATTTGAATTGAAAATTGATATCCAATTGCAGTTGGTGAATTTTTTTAAATTTGTTTTTCTTTTTTTTTGCTTTTCATCGTGGATTGTTGATTCATTTCACACAGCTTGTTGCTTCGTAATACTTATATTCTGAGTTTGATTCATAATTACAGAAGTATGTAAAATAATTAAGATTTTACAGAAGAAAAATATCGAACTTGAAATTTTCAAGTTTGATAACAAATTTCGTAACATTCAATTCATTGAAGGTTTCGAAATTTGTTAGTTTCTGCGATCAATCTAATTAAACGATCTGGACTAATTAAAATATACTAACTCAAAATAGTAAAAAAAGTTAATTGTAAATATGCACAAATAACTGAAAAAATATGATAAAGGGCTAAGCAAAAATATTACTAATTGTGAAAATATAAATAATTTGTACGCTACTTATTTGTATTGTATTTGCCTTATATATTAACAATATATAAAAGAAACCTGAAGTACCTTTAACGGATGAAATAATTTTGTCATCACAAGCCGTAGTATTGGATAATTGGGAAAACCGTGATTTAGAATAATTGTTTTCTTTATCCTCTACTTGTAAAGAGATTTTCGATCAAATGTTCCGAAAACAAAAAAATAAAGAAAAGAAAGAAAAACTCTTGAAAATTATGTTTGATGTCATTATATGTTTAAAATCGCTGGAATATGAAGATGAATGTTAAGTTCTATCTCATTTTCCCTCCTTGTTTTAGTCTGTTTATCGACAGTAAGACAAATAATATATATTTCCAAAGATTTATATTCATAGAATTAGCGAAGAGAAGTAGAAATGATTGCAAATCAGAGGTGGAGATTAGTTAGCGACATTTGTAGGAAGTATAAAAAGAAGAATGTATGAAAGTAGGATTTTTTTTTCTGCGCAGACAATGATACGGACAAAAAATAAATATCCAAGAATTCCATTAAGCCAGATCAGATCACGTAGTCACTGGACAAACTTGATAAGCCATCGTAATACCCATCTCTATAGAATTAATCTGGAGATTATTGTTAATTTATTTCGAAATATTTTCCTTTAAGATGAATGTGTTTCAATAGCTATTTTCTAAGTTAAATTCGAATAAAATATTAAAGAATTAATTTAAAAAGAATTAATTAAAAAAAATCGGAAGAAAAGAGCCTACGTTATTACGTTAAAGTAACCATTAAATAAAGAAAATATACAAAATCGAAAAACTTTTTCAGTGAAATTTCTAATATACAACGAGAAAGACCATGGAATGCGAAGCATTAACGAGACGTCCTAAGAGCAGAGCCTTCAATTAAGACACAATCTGCATGCCCTTTACAGGGAACGTATTTTTCTTTTATCAGATTTCAGCCCCTCTCCCCATTGAAAAACAACGATAAACATTGTATCCGAAAATTTTCGAAAAGTCAATGTGTCAAAAGTCATTTGCAACGTTATTTCAGAACCCCGTTGTCTACAAGCTACAAGACTACTTTCGGGGGTACATTACTTCAAAGAATGTAATCTATATTTATTGTATGTTTTTATTTACTTCTGTTCTTTTGTACAATGATAAAGTATAAAAAAAAATAGATTTTGAAGTTTATTATAAAAAAGTGCATAATTTTCTGAAGTTATATCTAGTTTTTCAAATCCATTTCAAAAACTAAGAAAGTAAACAAAAGGTCGTAGCATACACAGATGTTTTTTGTTGACTTTTTCACGACTTTTACAAATTCATTCACTTTATCTAAAAATGCTACTAATAAATGATATAAATATAGTTATTGCCCAATTGAATAATCAGTATTTTTGCAAATAACTGTCTTCGTTTTACAATGCACTAAGTTGATTAGAAAAATGTCTTAAGTACGCTTTTAATCAGCCTGATTAAGAGACGCTGTGGTTCAGGGAATGGAATGTTCCTCTCCAAATGAGGTGACTTGGTTCGAATATAAGCGTTGGCTGGTTGATATGAATTCTTTTCCCGATTCGCATCGACCACAGTGCAGATGTAAAATATCCTCAAATGTAGACGGATCAGGGGTTAGAATCCCATTGCCGTCGGGCTATATGTGGAAGGTTTTCGTGTCTTTCCCCTCATGTAACGCAAAAGCGAGCTAGATTCATCAAAAAGTCTTTCTCGAAGGCTAGTTTGCCCCAATGCTTGATCAAGGTGTTCTCTTGCCTTCTGGGTTGGGTTCAAAACTATAAGTCTACGGAGTGGATTAATGAAAGTCAAAAAATTCAGAATTGAGCCGGCTCTTTATCACTAGTAACATAATGAAGTAAAATCAGTCGTAAACTTTTTAGACTCAGTGTAGTGAGACCTAATACCTTAAGGGTTATTAAATAAACCAGTCTTTACTCAATTAGTCTGATTTTTTTCCTGACTATTTGAAATATACATATTATGCATGAAAATCATACAAACACATAAAATAACTGTGAAAGCTTAATGTAAGTAATCTTTTTAAAGAGTAATTGTAATGAACCATAATGCAATTATTGGTAAATTTTTCACACATTTCCTAATTAGTCAAAACAATGGGTTAATAGTAATAAATTTCAAAAATATCATGCGCTTTAAAAAGTACTGAAGAATTTTCTAATTTACCTGACATATTGAAAAATGATGACAGCAAATGCAGCGAACAAGACTTCTCAACTAACTTATCATCGAGCTATCTTACGCCTTTACCATCCCATTTGATATATTCTCTGTCTTAAAGAACGTCTGAGTTTCGCAATTGGGTATAATATGAAAAAAGCACAACTACTTCCACTCCGAAAATTTTACTGAGAATAATATTTACCTTTTAGTTTAATTAATAAGCTGAGTTTTAAATATGTTTACTAAATTAATAAACTTAGATAAAACAACAAAATAAATTATTTCAAAAGGAACTAGACTAATACATTTCCAACCTGACGAGTAGCGACTCATAACAACACATTTCGTTTAATGTTTACTTGTCGCTAGAAATCAGGTTCGCAGTAAATGCTGCTTACTAGTTAAATTTAGTAGGAATAACACGACCTGTGACGTAGCTTATAGTATACCCAATTAAGGTTCCATGTTAAAAACAGAATACCATTTTTCTTTGTTAGAAAACGAACCAATAGATGGCGCCACGAGATTTAGAACTCTCTAAGAACAACAATTTTTTAGTTAGTTTGATTATGTTACTGTCGTTGGAGAGATCATGTTGTTTTTGTAGTGTTTAGTGCTGTTAATATACATATGTTAACCAATTCGATGGAGCATATTTATTGAGTTTGTGGTCACTGATTTAATTTATTTAGGTACGTACCGACCCGGGTAGAAGAACAAGGTAAGATATCTTTTATTTGATACCTGTTCTATTGAAGTAGATAAAGAAATAAGTTATCTTTTTTAACATGGCATCCCAGCCGGCACTATCGGTTCGTATTTTAATAAAATAAGAACTATTATTATAAATTTGATTTATAGTGTTATAAAAATAAATGGACACTGGAATTGAAAATACTTGGAATAATAATAGCTCTAAAATGGCCACAAACATTGAGCTCCTTAAAAAGAAACGCACTACATTAAGAACATCAGTTACTAAGCTAATTTCAAAGATAGAATCAGAAATTCAAAAAAACGAAATAACTGATGAAAAAACCGAAATTGAACTAATTATTGAACAATTAAATGATAAATTCGAGTCTCTCAAAACAGTTGATTCTGAATTAGAAAATCTGTTTAAATCTGAGGATTTAGATAAAGAATTAGAAACTGCAGAAGAATACCGTGAAAAGATAGTAACGTGGAGATTTAAAGCTAATAAATGTTTGCGTAATTTGAATCAAAAGAAAAATATTCGGGAACCTCTCAATTTTCCCCAACATATAGCTCCTACTACTAATCGCGAAGTGGAAGTAGAAACGAAACCAGAAATGCTGAATATAAAATTACCAAAGATAGTAATCCCGAAATTTTCGGGAAATATAAGTGATTGGCTCACACTCTGGAACTCTTTCGAAACATCGATACACAAAAACAAATCGTTAGATGATGTCAGTAAATTTAACTATTTAAAAGCTCATCTATGTGGAACAGCTTTAGAAACGATAGGAGGTTTTGCTATTTCCTCAGAAAATTATGTTAAAGCTATTGATTTGCTAGAACAGCGCTTCGGAAGAAAAGAAACATTGATAAACAACCACATGAGTCAATTATTAGAAATTATCCCTTTAAAGCGTTCTGGTGATGTAAAAAATTTTCGGCAATTATTTGATAAAATACAAATCCATATAAGAAGTTTAGAATCGTTATGTATTTCATCAGATACTTTTAGTACTTTATTATCCCCCGTTATACTTAAGTCAATCCCAAACGATTTAATATTTGAATTTAATAAAGAATTCGGAGAAAAATATTCTTTAACTGATTTGATTAATTTTTTGAATAAGCAGTTGATAGCTAAAGAAAAGACTGATTTAATGAGAGTGAAAGAATTACAAAATTCGCCGCCGTATCCGAATATTAATGAAGGTAGTTGGCGCCAACACAAAAGGGATTTAAGATTGGAAGATATTGAAACATTTTTTTGGAGCTACTCCATGGACGCTCTTTATTGGATAAGGAAAGAAGGCCCTTGGGCGATTTTCGTATCCAATCGAGTTGACGAAATTAGAAGACTTTCAAAAGCTAGTGATTGGAAGTTTATTCCGGGAACCCAAAATCCAGCGGATTTGCCTTCAAGAGGTTGCACAGTTAAAACCCTATTGAAGAGACAATGGCACGAAGGAACATCTTGGCTTAAAGAATCAAGAGAAAACTGGCCTAATTTTGATCTAGTTCCTGATGAAAAAATAGTGTATGCCGAGAAGAAGAAAATCATTGTATCATCTTTAAATATGAAAGATGACGAATTTTACAACAACATATCATCCTACAAGAAAATAATCAGAATTACAGGCTGGATATATAGATTTTTTGAAAATTCCAGAGCAAGCAGTAAGAAAACAGGAAAATTATCTGTAGAAGAGCTTATTAAAGCTGAACTCAAAATCTTGAAAAGGGTTCAAGAAGACTCATTCCAAGGCGAAAAATTGAAGAGTCTGAAGCTCCTGTCGATATTTACAGACGCTAATGGACTTGTGAGAATTAAAACAAAAATCATTATGCGAGAAGACAATGAAAACTTTAAAGTTCCAATTATTTTACCATCTGATCATCATGTTGTTAAGAGACTTATTTTACACAAACACCAAGAACTTGGACATCCTGGAGTAAAATCTTTAATGGTAGCTCTGAGAGAAGATTATTGGATATTAAAAGCTAGAAGAACTGTAAAAAAGGTACTGAAAACCTGCATAACTTGTCAACGATTTAATGTGAAAAGACCTGAAATACCAGAAGGAATGCTCCCGGAGGACATAGTAAAAAACGCCTCAATTTTTGAAGTTATGGGAGTGGATGTTGCTGGACCGTTGCTTACGAAGGACAACAAGAAAGTGTGGATCGCAATTTTCACCTGTGCGATTTATAGGGCAGTACACTTAGAACTATTGATATCACTTTCAACAGATAATTTCATACTTGCCTTAAGAAGATTTATCGCGCGCAGAGGACGTCCGTCAATTATCTACTCCGACAATGGGACTAATTTTATTGGAACTAACAACTCTCTGAAGAATATCAACCTAGAAAGACTAAAGACAACCTTTTCTCCAATTTTATGGAGATTCCTACCTCCGACTGCTCCATGGTGGGGAGGATTTTTTGAGAGGTTAATAGGACTTTTGAAAAGAATTTTGAGGAAGGTCCTAGGTCATACATCCTTAAATTACCAGGAAATTGAAACTGTTTTGTGTGATTGTGAAAGCCAACTCAATTCAAGACCCTTAACATATGTTAGCGATGATCCCGATGATTTATGTCCTTTAACAGCTGATTTATTTCTGAAAGACACTCGTACTAGTAGTACTACGGACTTGGATAGATTAAAGCTAACTGACAAGACGGAATTAAACAAAAGACTTGCGTATAGAAGAAGACTGATGACAGATTTACGAGCAAGATTCCGTAGTGAATATCTGAGTCAGCTACATCATAGACTGACAGTTCGAGAACCAACATACCATCCTAAAGTTGGAGATATCATCTTGATTTGGAATGATAATCTCAAAAGAATACATTGGCCCTTGGGAAGAATACTCTCAGTTTACACAAGTATAGATGGACTGATCAGAAGAGCCAAAGTTAAGACCAAATCCGGAATTCTGATCAGACCAATTCAAAATCTCTGCCCATTATAACTAGACGAGGAGAATCTCAACAACGAAGATCAGCTGCCAGTGACTTCCAAAGATGAGCCAGAAAGAACATCATCGGACATTCCTGATTCAGTTCCTGCTACTACCAGAGTTGGACGTGTTGTTCGCCCACCATCCAGATTTGGACAATGAAGTATTGAGATTCGGTTCAACATGCCCCGAAACTCAAAAGGGGGAGTGTTAAAAACAGAATACCATTTTCCTTTGCTAGAAAACGAACCAATAGATGGCGCCACGAGATTTAGAACTCTCTAAGAACAACAATTTTTAGTTAGTTTGATTATGTTACTGTCGTTGGAAAGATCATGTTGTTTTTGTAGTGTTTAGTGCTGTTAATATACATATGTTAACCAATTCGATTTAGCATATTTATTGAGTTTGTGGTCACTGATTTAATTTATTTAGGTACGGACCGACCCGGGTAGAAGAACAAGGTAAGAGATCTTTTATTTGATACCTGTTCTATTGAAGTAGATAAAGAAATAAGTTATCTTTTTTAACATTCCAAGTAGTTTCCATGGAAACAGTTCGGTGCATAATTATATCTCCATTGAATAGCTTTTAGCTCGCATGGTACGATTTATGTAATTACTTAAACTAATACTTGCATAAGCATCAAACCTTTTTAACAATAGTAAACTGGAGGGACTCCTAGAGGATTTTATTCGCGATCGCAACGCTTGAGTACGCCCTCTAGCGGGAGCCTGAAAATATCGGGTATTAGTTCTAACATAACCATTGGCAAAGATGGACGCCATTTTCTTAGTAGCAAATAAGAAGCAAAATTTCCCCAAGGAAAAGGTAGAAGAACTTGAAACAACTGACCAGAACACGCCAAACATTGAAGCAGAACACGCCAAGCATTTGAAGAACAATTTCTCAATAATTTTTACCCTTCTATTACCAACAACATAACTTCCGATTTCATGATCGCTTGCTGTTACAGATGTATGTATTACGGTAAAATATTTTTTTCTGTCTTCAATTTATTGCAAATTAAAGCGGAGTCAACATTGCTTTCGTCATTCCAATGAATAAATGTGAATTCAGAACGTACAGAACTGTAATAGTTATAAAATATTCTTCTTCTTTATAGAATAGTATATATTTCTGTGTCTATATAATTTGGAAAACAACAATAGAGAATCATCCGAATTGCTTGAAATAGTATCATTTGTGCTAATTATTAATAAATTTTTATCATTTTCTTGGTAAGTACCTTTTAATTTTCAAAGAATAATTTCAACTAGAATTCAGCTATTCTGTTTTTCAAGTTACATATTGAAATTTATATCGAGATCTTAAAATTATAAAATTTTGCTGTGTGGTATGTTATCTAAAAGTAATGAAGGGATAATCATATATATAATCAATGTATATATAATTTGAAAATAAAATTTTCAAACTATGAACATTTCATTTCGAATTCTGCAGATTTATAAAGCAGGTGAGTGTTATGATTTTTATAATAAAAAATTTGCTTGTAATTATTTTTTTTTCTTATTTGGTGATAGTTCTCTACAAAATGGTTTTTTTTTATGTCTGATTAAGAACTAAACGAATAAAAAAAAGAAACAAAATGAAAGTTTTTATTTCAATATGAGGAATTTTTAAAATCGTTTTTTTATTTTAAGAATTCTTTATTTTACATTTTTTAGTTTATAAATTTTTGAAAAATTTTTTTGTCAAAGTACTTTTTTTGAAAAATAAAATGGTATAACATTATGTGTTTATGTATACTTCTGACATATTCTAATGTTTGAAGTAATATGATTCAGAAAAGTATGGAATAAATATTCGGTACCTACGTATTAACGCCACCGCAGCCACAGATTTGGTGATTTTTAAGTGCCGCCAATCTACACTTAAAATTTCTGCGACAAATCATAAAATAAAACACTTTATTTAAAATCAAAGTAGTCAATCGGATTTCGGTGGAAAAGGGGCCGATATAGAGTTTAGCATGGATTCAAAACAAACTCTATTTTCTTTCACTTGATGCTATCGCCATATGAACTCTAATAAAATTCCAAACGAAATAACATTTTCAAAACTTACGTTTTCTAAGATAAAGTTTCATGTCAAGGGAATTGATACATTTTCGTTTTTTCGGTAACATATTTCACTCCTGAAAAAATAAAATTGCATCTTGTTTTGTTTTTGGCAAATCCCAGACACATTTTCGTAGCACTAAGAAACGGCGTCAAACAAGAATTGTTTTTTGGTTTCGTAAGCATTCTTTATATTACGCTTTTTAGTAATGATTTTTATTGAAACTTAAAATTTTTTGATATAAATTGTTGTCAAAAAATTTTGTTTACAAAATTAAATTATATAAAATTATGAGGCTTTATGTCCTACTTTTTGTTCATTTTAATTTTTGAAGTAATATGATTCTTAAAACTATGGAATGTAAAGTTTAAATGGGCGTCTCAGGCATTAGGTTTTAACTCTTATAAGAATATACATATTTTTTGTCTGTTCATTTACAAATATCTTTCCGATGTGTTTTGGTTGTTCCTTCTCTTAAAAAAAAAAGAGATACCATTTTGTTTTCGTTTGAATAAGAAAGAATATCCAACATTTTTCTTTTTTAAATTTAATATGCCACAATAAAGAAGGAACGTTACAATGCTACACGCTACATTAAAGACGTCTCCAGAGTAACTGAATGACTGTTCATACGGAAATCGCAGGTATTCGTCTCAACGCCCCCTATAGTTCGTTGCGATCGCGAATTCAATGAACATTACGTGGTAGGACGTGTGGTCTTCGTCACCAAATTTATACTTTGAAACCACGCGATATTATTTTATTTATATTAAGTCTTTTAAACATGTTTCTAGGAAATTACTTATTTAATACCAACGGTAATGGAACAGAAATTTTTTTTTGTATTCAAAAGTTTGTTTATGCATTGACTTTTGTTTAAATTAATCGATCTAATTAGTTTTCTTATAAAATAAATTTTTTTAATAAAATCGATCGATATAATACATTTTTAATGTAATTATTCATTGTAATTAATTAACATAATGATTTAATTTAATTGATCGCTTAGTATTCATTGCGATTGTAAGTCATTAATTTTTGATGTTTTAATAACCAATATTTGAACTTATTTAATTGGAATGTATTAAATTAATAGAAGAAAATATTTTATCCCTGATATAAAATTAAATCAAACCTCAGAATAATTTGCGCTACTGGAACTTTTACAATTTAACGTTATTATATATCTCATCTCTAAGTTTTCGTTGTTGAGTTTTTAGAATTTAAAAACGATCTATAATAACATTAAATTGATTTATAGTAGTTCTTCAGATTTAATCAATTTGTGTTCGATATTTAGTTTCTAAGAATATTAGTTTTTTTAGGAAAATTTCAGATTTAATGAGTAAATGTTTAGGAACGTCGTCAAATGAAAATATAACAGCATTAATTAAGTTTATTATAGTTTTTTTTACATTATTACTAAATACTGTAAAATATAATCACAACAACATTACAGCGCAAACATATACAAATATTAGTACCGGGATGGGATGTGGCGAGCCCGAGGAAGGAGCAACCCTGTATTGTCCGAACTGGGTGAGCCACATTCTTGTTAATTTACACAGCGAGCTACCTGGTACAAGAAATGTTGACCGGGTCGCAGAGGAGCAATTTCTACACTTTATGAATATAATTATGACTGTTCATACTGTATCTTCATTTTTTAAACCTGACTTCATGATCATTGTAAATATTTTGCACAAAGCTTACTTAATTAATTCCATTGATATTTTGTTCATAATTTAATTTGTTGTATATAAATTCTCTTTCTACATATATTTAATCAATATTCCAACAATTATTATGCTTTCAATTGACATAGTTCATATTCTGTCTTATATATTTTATGATTTTGTATTTTTTAAATGTATGTTTTTTTCAGATCATGGCAAACAGATAAAAATGAATCGGTTGGTGTCCCAAATAGCGAGATTGAAGTTATACCTAGTAATTTCAATTTTAACCCTTTTGAAGGCAGTGGTAAGTACACTTACCATCACGTTTTACCACTTTTAATTTAAGTTTCCTTTTTTCAATAACTTCAGCCTTCTTGAAGTGAGTTTGAATGAAATTGGTAACCATTTGTCACTTTTAAAAAACGTATAAAATACATAATTCCTTTTGAAGTTTGTAGCATTTAAGGAATTTATTTTATAAATAGAGAAAAATAAAAGTCAGTAAGTTCCTAATAGGTCATGCTAAATATATTTACCACAAAAAAAAATTGCATTTTATAAACTAAGTGAGTTTTTTTATTTTTTATATCAATGACTGTTCTTAAAACAATTTCAATTCCAAAAATACTTTAATTTACCTTTATTAGAAATAAAGAGCCCGTTAAAGAGTTAAGATGAAAGCAAATGATGAAAAATTTGTAATTTTTGTACTCACATATGTGACTCTAGCAACATTATTTAAATTATTTAAGGACATTACGAGTACGAACCCTGAATTCTATTTATTTGCTTCACTAAATTTTTGATTAAAATTTTCTGCTTTGCAAAGAATTAAATTATAAGAATTAAATTTGATACCCTTGGAAACTCGGACTGTGTGATCCAGGGTGCTGTGGTAAACAGTGTTTGAACCAGTGTTCTATAGAAAATTTATAAGCATTCATTAAATAATTTTAGTTTCTAAATTAAAAACAGTCAATTTTCAATTCTTTCTTAATAGATTAATTGTATTTAAAACAATAATAGCGTAGAGAAAATAATTCATTTCTAAATATTTATAACAAAAATTATTGTTGTGAGCTTATTTAAATTCTAACACCTCCCGCTGAGGTGTTAGCAATTTAGAGGTGAAGTGTAGGTTATTGTAGGCGTTAGGTGAAGTGTAGGCGTTATTGTTGAATATGGAAGAAAGGCAAACTATTTACAATAAAGAGTAACGCCTACTCAAATCTGTAATAGTAGTTCCTCTTTACGCATTACAGATTTTATGTAATTCCATAATAAATTCCTAACCAGGATATTTTAAAATTAACAAGAGAGTACAGCTTAATAAATAACAATACAATTTGATTTCAAAAGAAGAAACTTTAGAGTACTCAAAAAAAATTTCTCAGATACATCACTGGAGCCCCCAGATCCATGAGAATGCAGGATCTAAGAAAATATTTAAAAATCAACAAAATAGATAAACACATAGCTGAACTATCTGCAAGTTTCTTCAGAGATATCCTCTCTTGTGATACGTGCAACTACTTTAAAAACTGTGATTTTGAGCTCATCAAAGACAATATAAAATATAGCCCGGTAACCGCCTTTTCCTGTCCGATGGAGTATTGTCCCGTAAATTTTATAAATACTTGTATATATTTTTGCGCATTTATTATCGTGTATTTTTCCTACTTCTCTGATGCTATGTCGCTATTGTGCACATGAGAAGCTCGGGGGTAATACCTCCAGGGGAGGCGAGGCAGTCTGCCACAAAAACCTCTTTTAATTTTCTCTCAGTTCAGCATTACTGTACCCCAACTTTCACCATTCATTTGCGCTTCGGTGATTTATTATTCATTCCCACTCAGATGAATTAGTTAGAGCCCCTCGCAGGGCTGATGCTAAGATAACCACCACATATGAGTATGAGTATACAATTTGATTGATAATTGGCAGCACTTTGGCGCCATTTAAACATATACATACATACATTATTTTGATCTCTAATTTAGTTCATTTGAATTTTTCCATTTTAATTTGGAAATAAAAGAAATTGAAATATTAATAAATGGTCACTTGAAGAATTATAGATTACAAATCCCAGCAGAAGCACTGACTTTAAAGGTTTTAGCTACGTAAGGGTCATTTTATAAACGAACACATCAAATGATTAAAAATATCTTCCATTTGCTTAACCTTTTGGGGACGGGTGATTCATAAAAGCTTTCGTACAAAATTGGAATCAGGATGTAAATAAATAAAAAACGATAACTTAAATGTCGGCATTGATAATTTGACACTTAATTTGCCTTTACTTCAATAACTGTTAGTTTCATCTTAGATATAATCAATGTTAGTTCAAAGTATAACTCAATAATTTTATTTTGAACTAAAGTAATGGTGAGTTAAATAAATCAAACAATTATAACCCCGCCCACAAATAAATTGCTACAGAACTAATTTGGTTCCCAGTTTTATCTTTTTACCCTGATTGATACGGTTTTATGCTGGCACGTATTTGTGACAGGGCACGAAAGGGTTAAGACTAGTTTATAGTAGAAATTAAGACTGTACCCTACATCCTTAAAATAATAAAATACACATGGGCATTCAAGATACTGAGCTTTTTCTCAGCAATGACAGTTCAGAACACAGCGCTATGCATATACACGCAAGCCAAACTTTCATCTATTCCTAAATTTACGTGATTTTCGACCCAAAGTAAAGATGGGGCAGTAATTAATTACTGAGAAAACGTGCTTCTACCAAATGATTGAAACACCGAAAAAAAATTCTACTACCGTCTCTGTGACAAATTTAACTGCTATTTTCACTGTGATAAATTTAACTGATACTTTCACTGTGACAAATTTTTNTGATGATTGCTTTATTTTGTCGAAATTTTATCTCTGTTTTCGTTATTTTCATTTGGTCACATTTATTTCACAGATGCAATAATTTGCTAATTTAAGGTAAAAAAAAGAAAATAGAACCTTACCTTAAAATATAAATTGAAATGTTTGCAGCGTCATAAAATCTGATCTAAGACTTCACAAGTCTTTACTACACAATATCTGCTGCAGAGCCATGATATGGAGCAGCAGATTGTCACAAGAAATCAACTAGCCTTATAGTTGCTTCCGGGACGACTGGGTCACTATTCTAACCGAGGTACTATTTTTACTTTATATTTATCTTGTATATACTATTTTCCTTTAAATATTAGATTTTTTATTCACCGTGTCATTTCATTTATATATTTTTATTTCTTGTATATTGTTACTTTAATACTTAACCTTAACGATTCGTTCGTTGTAATGGAACTGGGCGCCTGAGGCCTTACGGCCCTTAGTCTTAACGAAGTGGTTTTAAAATCACTAAATGCCTTTTATTTGTATTCATGCTTATCATAGTGCAAATTGTTCACTATGTTCACTCTTGACAACAGTGATATTCTCCACTATTTTTCTTCACAACTTTATCATATTATATGCCTAACCAAATTATGACCAATAAGTATAGATGAATCTTCGCACTATAATCAAATCAATAAGTATAGATCGAATCAATAAGTATAGTCAGTGTAAGTAATGTAAGTGTAGTAATAAGTATAGTAAGTGTAAGTAATGTAAGTGTACTAATAAGTATAGTAAGTGTATCAATAAGTATAGATAAGCAGTATCAATCGAATCAATAAGTATAGATGAATCTTGGCGCTTCGCACCAAATGCCGAGATAAACCATTCCCATCAGCTCGTCCCAACAGGTAGGTCTTTTGAAGAGGCAAGCTTTGATGGTTTTATTTTCTGAACGTTACCAATTAATAAAAGTGATTTTAATTATCTGCCTTTAATTAAATTAATGATGTTTAATAGTTTTTAAACTACATAGGAGATGTTTTGAGTCAACCGTTATGTAAGTGATTACTTTTGGAAAACTCTGTTAACCTTTTCCAGTGCAATGCAATCAGTCTAGCAATACTAATTCAAAATATATAGCAAACCAATAGAAATAACCGTTTTTAAATGGGTAGCAACCACTATTCTATAAACAACAAACAGCTAAAGTAGGACACTTAGTATTAAGTTAACATATTGCCTAAATCATGACTTATATTAAATATCAAATCATGTTTAATTTATCAAGCAAATATGCTTGATCTTCTGTAATGCTACCTAAATGCTGCATAATTCAAAATGTTTTTTAATTCAACTTGTAAATACTTCATGATGAATGGGTTAGGGGCCGCTGCGCGGCCCAGGCACCCAATTTTAGATAAATAAAGAGAAGAGAGAACTAAGCTTAAAAAAAAAAGTTAACATCAACAAAACCGTTTCATCGCAAGCTAAGCCTTCGATTTGATTCATCTCAACGCATCTCGGAAGCTTTGGAATGAGTATTAGAACTCATCTCCAGCTAAGTCCTTTTTAAGATTAGAAACTTATCTGCTAATTGTTTAGTAATCTTCGTGCTGTTTCCTGGCACTATTTTTCTACTTCTAATTTTATTTGAATTAATTGTACTTTATCTCCCTAGACGTCCATTCAGGGTGGAACACACACAGGGTCGGCCACATAAGAAAACCAGCCATATCTGTTCAAAACATTCATGCATGCGAAATTTCAAAGCAATCAGATGATTGCTTCTTGGTGCGTCAATTTTTTTGTTATAGAGTGTACTTTGTTTATTTTGTGAGATTTTATTCCATTTATGTTTAATAAATATTTATTAAATAAATGTTTGAAAATTTATTAAATGTTGGAAATTTATACATTTAACAGGACAGCATTAGTAATCGCGATCATTATTAACCATGGTAAAGTTTTGTAATTTTTTCCCCATAAATCAGGACAATGCTTTTAAATGCAGTAACCAATATTTAGAGCAAATAATTTTGATTCTCTTACATTAACTGTTAGTTTTCTCTTAATATTGGTGCGTGGTAATTCTGGATTGGGTTTAAAACTACAAGGCTACAGAATTGAACATTGGTAGTCGTAAACTCAAAATTGGGTCTGCTATTCAAATCCGGTTATAAAATGTATTTGTTACAATCTTTTCTTATTCTTCTTTTGAGAAATATTCTCTAATAAGTACATTTTAAAAGTCAGAGGGGGATGGGAGAAGTTGCTCATTCATTATCTAAGGCTACCGATGTGGAAAGTGTGTAAGAAATACGCTATTAGGCTATTGGCAGTGATTGAGCGAGGAATTTTTGAGTACATTATTGGATTCTGTAACAAATACCGAATAGGGTGTTCAACCAATACCTCTTAGAAGAAAGGAAGCCTCACGACGGATCAATTTAGTAGTCCAGCGTAACGAACATAAACTGCGCAGTGGATGAAAAGTAGGAAAGATGTCATTGAGTTCGGGCTCGTTGTTTGCCATGAAAGTTTCCCGAGATTCAGACGCAATAACGTGAGCTAATTGAACTCGTCATTTTAGAGCAGTTCGTATTTTGACTTCAATTAACTTCACGTCATATTGGACTGGGAAACAAGGTGAAGTACTGTGGCGTTGCCATCTGTCGGGAAGCATGATTGTTGCGATTACATTGTCGTCTACATGGAGGAGTGAGAGAGTGAGGTTCATAGGCTGCCAATTGGGAACGAATTAAGCACCTCTTGGTCCGTAAACAAATACTCTTAAGGACAAAATAATAAAGTTACTTCTGTTAGGTGTCCTAATTTAGTTACATAGTTTGAGCTTTTTTCATGCTTAAAAGAATAAGAACTGAGTTAAAATTAAGAAAAACATTTTTAAGTAAGAGATTCGCAGAAATCAATTACTTTGAGGCAGCAGAGAAATACTGCTTCTTTAGAATTTCGTTTATTTTAGGATTATTATTTGTGGAGATTACGAATAAATCAGTTTTCTTTCTTTTCAAATTAATAACTGAAGAAAAATTGGGAAAGTGTAAATATTAAAGCCGCAAAATCAGCAATTAAAAACCCAACAAGACAAAAACTCTAAAAGAAAGTACTGTTACTATATTTGGAGATACAGTTCTACTTGCTTCAAAAGCAAAATTGCTTCGTCTCACCATTACGAACACTTTAAAATGGGATGAACAAATTATTAAAGTTAATAAAAACAAAATTATTATTTTGAAACTAATACAAAAATCTGAAATTTTTATGGTTGAATTTTTCGATTGACTTTATTTATTACTATTATTTTTTGCATTGAAGTAGAGGTTATGAAAAATCAATATTGTGCAAGTTTCAGTAATAAAAAATTTTCTCTCCCCTTTAGAAAATTTCAAAATCATTTTTTAAAAGTGAAAAGTATGTTTTCGAGGGAGTTTATCTAAAAAAAGCAACAACAGCCCGAATATGTTTTGCTATATTATTAGTATATCACTGCCTAGTTATGGACACGCACTTGCATGGGGCCCTGCTGCTTTTAAAAATTATGCTCTGTCAAAGTTAGTGAAAAATTCAGTTAAAGTTTTCTTTTAACACAAGCTCCGTGCCACAGCACTTCTTTGAGTTAATGATGCTTTTAGTAAATATAGCTTTTCAAACTTTCAAATAATGCAAAATCCATTTTTATTTTATTTAGCTTATTGTCTTAAAACAGCATCGTCACTCAAAGAAAAAAAAGTAACTGTGCCATATTGTCGGTGAATGCATTTACTAATACGTGGGAAAGAAAATACGTGGGAAAAAAAATCAATTGAACTTCATCCCATCTTCAAGGGAAAAAAATACTAAAATGGATATGAATGCTTATTTGGAAATCACGTCCTTTCTCCTTTTTAAGACAGTAATGATGGTTTCTCCCATCAAAATCAGTTAAAAGGAGAATGTTTTTTAAGAACACTATTCCGAAATTAAAAATATAATTATGGAAAGAAAAACAATGAGGAGGTTGTTTTCTGATTCATTTAACCTCCAAGAAAGTCACTGTTTTTGCTGTCAGCCATTTCTCCTAAATAGTTCTGAGCCTGTGAAAAATTTTTATACCTTATCATAAAAATCAAAAAAACAATATATAATCTTTTCTGAACTGCACAAACATTATAATCAGTGTGAAAGGATATAAATTTGTTTCAAGTAAATCTTAAAGATAAAACCTATGAGATTTTCTTGATTAATTACTTATTTAATTTCAAGCCTGCTTGATTAAATAACGTAATATTTAATGGTAGATATAGCGTATGTAACATTTGAAAAATCCAGAGTGTGAATTTTTTGAGAAATTTTTAAAAGGTAAAGCTTTTCTGGAAAGAAAGAATGTTAGACTTCTAAACCAACAAAATGAAGTTTTGCTTCACATATTTAACTTTCGAAAACACAGCAGGGGAAAGCAGCATGATCCAGAATTTTACATCTAATTACAACAGACATACAGGAAAAGATTTTGTTCTAAAGATCAACAAATAAAATTCAGCATTACATGCTAAATTTGAAAAGAATGGAAGAAGATCTTTCAACTATATAAGTTAATCAGGAGAGTACTAATTTTAATACAGAACAGAAGTAAATGTACCCGAAGTTATGAGATCCATATTCTGAAATAAAAGTGATTTCGATTTAATTAAATCAGATTGCCTTTTTAATTAATAGCGTTTGGAATCCTGAAGAAATAGCTGATATTTAAAGCAGCGTTACGAAGAAAAAGTACATTGTATTTTAATCGAAGGTGAGTAGGTTTTAATACTGGCCGTACATTTCTGAAGAAAAAAATGAATGGTTTAAATCCTGTGTGAAAAAAATGGCCCAGCTCTATTAAAAGTAGATTTTTTAGTATCCTTGAATTTTATTTTAAAACTGTCACTAAGTAACACGAAGAAATGAGTAAATAATAAGAAATGAATGCATCATTTTATGTTTTATTGTTTATTTCTAACAGTACTTTATACAAATACATTATTAAATGAAGCATATTTTTTTTCTATTTTTTAATGCCATAATGCTTCAGTGCTTATTCTTCCCTATTTATATGTTTCTGTCACTTATACAGTTTTTTTTTAAAAAAAAAAACGTTTTTTTAACTGTGATTTATAACATAACATTTATATGCAACTTTGGTCTTTTTTCTTCTTCTTGAAAATGGGACGAGCTTTCATTGATTTTTCTTTTGCACCTGTAAGTAGATACATTCAACAACAAGATGTAACGATGCTGTTTTGAGAAAAGCTCAGTAAAATAATTGTAGATTTTGCATTTTTTGGAAGTTCGAATGAAAGTTATCTACTAAGAGCATCATTATCCTTGGATAAGTGCAGGGTGACAGAGTTGTGAACTTTAATATTAAGTAAAGAACTTAATGAGCTCTACTAAGATTATCAGATCAGAAAAATGCTGAAAATTGAATTTTTTCACTATTTGATAAAGCATAACTCTGAAAAGCAACAATGCTCAATAAAACGAACGTATGTCCATGATTAAGCAGCGATGTATAAATAATATAATAAAGCAAAACTTAAGGGAGTTTTTTTTAGGCAAATCCCATAAAAGAATTTTTTTTTCACTTTTCAAAAAATGACCTTGAACTTTTACAGGGGATGGAGCATTTTTTAGGACCTCAAATATGACAGTATTTATTTTTCGTAACCTACTTCAATATATAAAAAATAATCAATAAATAAAAAGACATTGGAAATATTTTAGCTTTATTATCTGCGTCGATATTAGTTTTGTGCAAGATTTTGTAGTGAAGTTTTCTAGTATAAAGTCATAATTTAAAAAATAGCTACTGTCTATTAGAAATATCTATAATGACTAGAAATCGTTCATAAACTTAAAAGAGTATGGATGCTCTATTTTTAGTTTTGTTGTACCTGTTTATTAAACAAAAGTATGATTATTGTTTACATAAATAAGTTTAATACTGAATTAATTACAACATCATTAACTTAAATTATGACATAGAAAGGCTTATTTTCTTCTTCTTTTTATTGATTCTTAACAATAAATACATCTGAACGAAGAAAAGGAATTAATTTTCCTCACCTAATCTGGAATATAGGTGGAATATGAAACGTTATGAGAATTCCATATTTCCAATGTTTCAAAACAATTAATTGATATCTGCGCATTACTATGCGTTAAAATTTGGCAATTACCATTTTTATCATAACTTTTTAAATTATTTATATTGATTTAATGGCTTGTAATAGACAGCATAGGAATGGTTAAAACCTTTTGGAAATTACCAATGGATTTAAGGCAGCATCAATGAAGAACTGACACGCACTTCTCAATGAGGACGTCTTTAAAAATAAGTCAGTCATATTCACAATGTTCAATATTCACACAACATTCTTCAATATGACAGTTCCATTCACTGTATTGACTGGCATAATTTTTTTTCTCAGCTTTCCATCCAAAAATACTTTATTTAATTCCGTGAAAGGTGACTCGAAGATTAAAACTAGCACCAAAGCTGTCAAGAAGCTGAGGAACATATTATTGAAAAATAGGAAGATCTGGAAAGCAGACAAAATGAGAATAGTTAAATATGATATACAAAATTCAGAAAGGAAAAACCCCTATACTAACTAAATGTAAACAATTTTTCTTTCAGCAGTAAATGTCTGGGAAAATATTACATGGCAAAATTGTAGTCACAGTTTGAAAAATCATGCTTGAAGCTTTTAGAAGTGGGATCCATTTTAGGCCTATAAAAATTGCATCGACCAACATTAGTGTAGGTAGTTAAAAACTTTTTTTCATTTTTAATACAACTAAAATTAAAAACGCATTCTAAAATAAATATTGCAATCATGTAAATGTGTTTATAAAATTGCTAATATTAAAGCTAATAAGCATAACTTCTTCTTTCAGGTCCTAAGCATTCGATACCTTGCTAAATGCGGTAAAATCGTAAATTTGGCGAATAAAAATATGTTTTGGCGAATGATTTTTTCCACTGGAAAGAAAAAAATATTTTTAACTCGGTCCTCAAAATAACGTCTAAATGAATTTTTCTAAACAAATCAGAAGTTTTTATTCAATTACAGAAATTTTCTGTATTGTTGATACATTTACAGTAATTGGTACGATTACAGTGATTGATACGATTACAGTAATTTTCTGTATTGATGCATAACCGATTAGAATTGGGTCCAAATGATATACGCCTGAAACAAACTACCGAAAAACAGTTTTCTATGGGGGAAAAAATTAATCATAAAATATTAAAATGAAGATTTGCATTTGGTGAAGTCTTTTAATAGTGGGTTAATTTACTGGCTAATATATTGAAATCCTTAGCTCGGGCCCTGTTCTTTGCATTTTGATTGATTCGAATTTTATATGGGTGTATTAGGCATCATTATTAAAAGATTCAAGCAATTCCAAAAGCTTCTAAATATAGGATTGTAATGTTTATATCACATTCAAATTATAATATAAAATGCAACATTTTTGTACTCATATCCGGGTGAAACTGCTAAAGAGTAGGCGTCCTGCAAGTTTTACTATTTAATTCGCTACAGATTTATGAAAATTTTTGTAGAACGGCGAACAGTTTGCATCCCTGAAGTAAAGCCTGTTAAAAAGTTGGCAATAGTAACCAAAAATCTGCAAATTTTAGTTTGCAGTTTATTAACCATTTTTTAAAATATTTTTTCGAATTCGGATCAGTTGGCATCTCTGTTGGTCGATGTAATTTTTTAAAGCTAATCCAAAGGACCCCACTTCTAAAAGTTGCAAGCATGATCTTTCAAACTGTGTCAACAGTTTTGCAATGTAAAATCTTCCAAAACATTTACTTCTAAAAGAATGACAGTTTACATAGAGTTAGCATTGAAGTCTTTTTATATTTTTTTCCAACCCCTAGCACTAACACTTTTCAAAATGCGAGTCGAAACAAAATAATAGCATTACAAGTCACTAAAGTGCTAGAAATTGTGCAAAATGCGAAAGATAAGGAAAATCAGACATAGTTTGTCTACGGTAAGAACTCCTCCTTCCACAAAATCAAAGGCTGTCTACTGCTATGGCAACAAGAAGAGCGCATTTATAGGAGGATAGCTTCTCCTCAATTTAGGGCTAACACAATAGACGGAAGAAAAATATTCTATTTCTCTCTCTCGAGCCAAAACCTGTCCTAAACAATGACTCCACATCCCTACTTGAAATAGTTATACCTCGTTGCTATAGTCAGCGCCACGGGTCCAGACGAATGGCTAGGGGAGTTCTTACTTTAGACAAACTATTACTTAGAATTGATCCATGGTGCCGCAGGTTATAGAGCGTTCCCTTCCAAAAAAGGTGAACCGGGTTTGATTCACTGCGATGGCTGGTAGATGCGAATTCTGGAACCTGCACGCACCGACCACAGTGCTGGCGTAAAAATATCCTCAGAGGTAAATGGGTTAGAATCCCCTCTCCGCCATGATAATCGTCGGAGATTTTTGTGGTTTTCCTCTCCATATAACGCAAATGCACGCTAGTTCCTTCAAAAAGTCTTTCACGAAGGCACATTTCTCCCAATGCTTTATCGAGGAGTTCACTTGTCTTCTGGATTGGGTTAAAAGTTACAAGGCTGCGGAATTGAACATAAGTAGTTGTAAACCCAGAAATTAGGCTGGCTGTTCAACGACAGTTATAAAATAAAGTAACTTTAATTTTTTATCTGCCATTTATCATTTTTTATCCATCATTTATTTAATAACTTAATTTTTATATTTTTAGAAAAATGGCATAATTCCCGAAGTGAACTTGTCTTTACGATTTTCCCCAAGTAACGTTCTCCAATTTTTTTTAATTATAATACCCTTTTTAAAAACTTATTCCTGACTGTTCAATTCAGCAGTTTTAGAAAGAGATGCATCCTGCCGCGGCAAAAATTTTTAAGTAATAAAATTTGAAGGACTGCATCTGGAATAATATCATTTTATTACACTTAATAATCGTTTATGGCTGACAAGAGTATGTTGAATCTATATTTCTTATGATGGGACAGGCCTCCTGCGTTCCACTGTAGAACACTCAGGCTACACGGAGACCCACGAGGGTAGGCTGGCTTCGAGATGTGCTGCATGCCGAAGTTGGTAGATCTTTTAGCTGTCGAGACGTTTCCGGGGTACACCACTAGGAGGTGAATCTACCATCGCCAGTGGTGGGCCATGATTGCCTGACGAGCCACCTCTGCCGCATCGGCATTCTCGCTGACCCAAATTGCCCGTTATGCTCGAATAATGAACTTATGAACGGGAACCATCTATTGAGATGCTCAGCTCTGCGTGGGGACTCTGAGGTGAGGCGCTACTGGAGTGCCAGACATCTGTTAATGAGATAGTGACTTTTTTCTCTTACTTGTTGTTCACCTTTTTGTTCATCGTTTTTGTAATTGTCATTTTCTTTTACCATTAGAAATAAAAAAAATCGTTTATGAAGTTAAATATTCATCTTCTGAGATTTAGTTGAAATCTTTACTGTAATAATTTTTTAGAACTTTCGTATAACAGCCGACCCAAATTTGAGTTTATGACTACCAATGTTTAACTCCATTCAACTTGTAATTTTGAACCCAAAACAGAAAACAAGGAAACTCCTGTATCAAGCATAGAGGCAAATTAGGGTTATCTACTCTTTCGTCTAAGTTTATAATTAATAAGAGTTAGAATGGGGCAATTTAACACTAGATTCACGGACGTTTCGCATATCTATTAACATCTCTACGAACACGCGTTAATTTGACGCATGAAGGAATACATATAACAGCACTGACAGCGATGCCAACTTGTTTCCCGACAGCAAATATATATTTTAAAGTGGTAGTTTATCAATTGTGATTCTTGGTCTAATAAATTCAATTTAGTGGACTTTTATCAACCACTATTAATAATTCGTAAGCTTATACAATTCACCACTTTATATTTGCAAAATTTACTTAGTAGTTATTTAAAGTTTTTCTAAAATTATTTTGGTGTGGCCGGAGCAGTTGGCATCTCTGCAATATAATAATATACTGTAAGAAAAAAATGAAAATATGAGATATATATTTATGAAATATTCTAGTATTTTGTATTTCAATACTCGAACTAAACAAATGAAAACTTCAAAATTTGACTCTCTGACATCAATTGACATTCTGCGTTTGTTCTTTCTGTTATTCTTATCGGCGATAGTTGTTTATCGCTTGTTTCATTTGAGATAACGATATCGGATAACGGATCGAAGTATATACAGTACATTCCTATTTATTATTGATGTGATGTTTGCATGTTTCTCAAAATTTTCTCTAAATTACGATAGCGTCAAATTGATGCAATTGTATACCACGAGGAGAATTTCAATATTTCAACACTTTTGAAGAAAATAGACTTCAATATACATTTAACTCGATCAATGGATAAAAGTCATTACAAGAGATAAAATAAAAATGCAAATGGGTTTTGTAAATTTCCTTATAAAATTCGAAATGCGTCAAAATGACGCCTCCCGCAAACCTAGTGTTAAAGGTGTGGTTAATATTTTTCAAAAAAATACTTACAAAATAAAATGGGTAGTTAATATATGACACAAGTGAATATACTTCTATGTAGACTATAATTTTTTGCAACATTTTATATAGCAAATCTGTTGGCAGAGTTTGAAAGACCATGCTTCTTGAAGTTTAAAGAAATGACATCCATTTCACCCAAGCAAAATACGGATCGTTCAAATAATATATAAATTAGATCGTGACACATAATTTTTAAAATAGTTTCATAAATATAGTGGTATTAGAAAAGAAAAAGCTTTTAACTTCTAATGCTCATTTAATTCAATGCAAATTTTCTTGAATAAAAATGACATTATTTCTAAAAACTTCAAGCATGATTTCAAATTGTGCTAGCAGTTTTACCACACCAAATTTTGCAAAACATTTGCTTCGAAAAGAAAGATTATTCACATAGAGTTTTTCCATAACTTAGTACAATGCCTAAAACTTTTTGATCTTGCTACTTTGTTTTCAAAAATAAAATTACTCATTCTCATACATGGTGGTTATCTTAGCATCAGCCCCGCCAGGGGCTTTAACTAATTCATCTGAGGGGGAATAAATAATAAATCGCCGAAGCGCAAATGAATGGTGAAAGTTGGGGTTCAGTAACATTTACTGAGAGAAAATTAAAATAAAGTAGCGAGATTAAACAAACAAATTTAAGAGAAAGAAGAGGTTTTTGTAACAGACTGCCTCGCCTCCTCACTAGGTATTACCCCCGAGCTTCTCAGGTGCACAGTAGCCTCAGAGAAAAGGAAAAATGCATGATAATAAATTCGCAAAAATATATACAAGTATTTACAAAATTTACGGTAAAAAACTCCATCGGATAGGAAAAAGGCGGTGGCCGGGCTATATTGGCTTTGATTAGCTCAAAATCAAAGTTTTTAAAGTACAGTGACCTCTCACTTATGCATCACCTCTTTTATGCACCTTTTTCATTTATACGACGATTTTTATAGGTCCCTGTACTTTGAATAGGAAAATAAAGATATACAGCCTTCGTTTATGCGTCGCTCTAAAAATAAATTTTTCAATTATGCGCCGAAATTTTAGGCTAAAATTTTGGTTTTTTAATCCTTTAAATATTTTTTCTTTTTTTTAAAAATTTTTTTTAACTTAAAAATGAAGCAAATAAGCAATCCTTGTCACAGATAAAGAGAAATATATGTTGTTAAATCCTATTGAATTTGCTTCCCCCTGTGACCTTTTGCATTTTTGCTGTTTCTGGAAAGACATTCTTTCTAGAATTTTGAATAGGGTGTCTTATCTGTTACACCAACAACAATGAAAGCCCATTCATCTTTTAGAAATTGACCATTCCCCTTGTCCAGAGGTTGTTTTACTCCTATGCTGTTTTCTAGAAGAAAAAAAAGACACCTGGAATACGAAAGATGAAAGAGACCGCGATCACTTACTTGCAGTCGGATGGACATTATGAGTAAATAAAAGGAGGTGATCTGTTTAGTGAATGAAGTACTTGAACAACTTATTGTGCAGCATATTATGACGTCAAGTACTTTTCTTAGAAATTTATCATGTGATATTTCACCCCCTCCCATAAAACTCAAATTTTTGTGAAGAACTGTTCATTTATATCTAACTAAAACTTGTGAGCGATGAGAACGTGGTGGATGACACTGACGAGATGATAAAATTCCTCCAAATCACACAGCAGTATTGAAAGCTTTAGACACTATTCCTGACTCTTTACAATTTAATTTTGCTTCTGAAACTCCCCCTTATCCCATTTATATTAACTGGAAAAAAACTGTTTTTGAATAACGTAGGCAAAAACAAATTCAAACATGTATTAGGATTATTTTGTAAGAAAATAAATTCTCTTAAGGTATGTTAAATTTTTTCGTTGTATATTTATAGCAAATAGCAAAACAGTATAAATATTAACATTTAATCTTTAGAAATATATTTATTCGTATTGTCACTGCAATTTAAGTTGCATTTTAGAATTTTGAAGTTTTTCACTTATGCGCCTCTTTCACTTATGCGCTTTTTTCTCTTGGCCCCTTACACCGGTGCACAAGTGAGAGTTCACTGTAGTTGCATGCATCACAGGACAGTGCATCTCTGAAGAAACTTGCACATAGCTTCTCATTATCATCATCATCAATATTTATCTGGGCGCCTGGGGCCGTAGCTTCTCATTACTACGTCTAAAGAATTGTAATAGATACAGAAAATATTTTTCTAGTGGTAGCAATTAAATGTAATGCATACTAATTTTAATTAATTAAAATTATAAAAATTTAATCAATCACTAATTATAAACTGTTAAAATAGATGTAAGTAGCATCTACTACATTTAATTGTAGCATATTCGATTTATTACACTCTTGTAATGAAGCGGAGACAGCAAACAAGAGCAAAGCATTTAACATAAAGAAAATCGAGCAGAAACGTAGCTATCTTCTTAAGATTTAGTGAAACAGTTTTCCCAGGGTCTGGATTTTTTTTTAATTTTAAGTCGTAGCAAAAGTGAGATATATCTAAATGTTTTAAGTCATAACTAAATATTTAATTTAAAGGAAATAGATAAGGGTACGAAAAATAACTCTGGTATTATTTCGTAATTCACAAATGAAAAATAAATGTAAGCATTTTTTAGTAATCTTGAGAAATCTTAGCTACCACTCATTTATTTTTTTAAGGTCGTGTGAAAACTGTAAAAGGTTTATAAGAAATTCAATTTGTTTCTAGAGTTTCTGCTTTTTTTCACTACTATTGAGAAAAATAAATTAACGATAACAGCACTTGTTGGAGAGTATGTTGTTATGACTCAGTTTTTATACTTTCCGGTCCTGATGTTTAAGTTACTTTTAGTTTAGTATTTTTCATTTTAAGTAATTTTTTCACCACTAAGTATCTAAAATTATAAGTATGATATGAAATGCAACGTTAAACTGGTCTCCAATGATCACACCTAGACCAATCAGATCAACCCAAATTTTAAAATCTATATCTTATAAGTTTTTATCTTTCTTTCCCTGTATCTTGTACTCAACTCATGATTTTAGTATTTCATGATTTCATTTCATATGGAAAGGTAAAAGGCCCCTTCGGGGCCTAAACGCCTTATTAAAACAGAGACGACGACGTTAAACTTGTTACTCTTACAGAGGAACCTAGTGACTCAACAATGCCCATGGTTACAGAAACGCCTACCCTTCCAGAAATGACAAAGGAGTCAACTGTGGAATCTCCCCTTGAAGTACCCTCAACCGGGACCCGTGTAGTAGAAGAATCTGATTCCATAATTCCCCCTGCTAAAAGACCTAGGAAGAAAAAGAGTCACAAAGCCAGAGAATCAAAGCTGCCTTCTCCTGCCAGTCTTGAAACTCCACCAGTGATCATCCCACCAGATCCAGAAACGATGGAGCCTACTCCACCGACATCAATTCCTATGGAGTCTACTGTTTCTAGTGATATTTCCAGATTCCCCTGAACATCGGGAATTCATCGACGTGAAAAATCTACTGAACCTGCCAGTTAAGATAGAGAAATTTCATGAAGGGCGCTTTGCTATTCAATGTTATAAGTGCCAGAAATTTGATCATACGCAGAAATCCTGCCCCAACGAGCCTGCTTGTATGAAGTGTGCAGGAGCGTACTTCACCTATCTTTGCGAGAAACCTCTCTCCCTCCCAGTTACTTGTGCCAACTGCAGAGGCGACCACCCGGCCTGATTTACAGGCTACAGTGCCCAGCCTCAGAGAAAACATCGTGCTTCCTCGTCTAAACCAAAAGACTCTCACTCTAATGCTGCAAGGTTCCTGAAAATCTTCAAAGAGCTTCTGGAGTTACTCAAGGATGAGGCAGTAATTTCACTGCTTACCTCTCTTCTTCCAACCCTCAAGACCTAGTCAACAGACATTCTCCTTCATGCCTACTACAGCCACATGACGAACTTATGCCCCACCTATCCTACTAAATCAACACCTACTTCAGATCTGCTTCGGCAGTGCAATTTCAACCCCACTGAGATGAATGAATTGGGGTTCCTGACGGGGCCGGTACGTAGTTAACCATTTCACATAGGCATCTGGTAACTATATTAAAAAGTAGGAGTTACTATCTTCCTTCCTTCACACTCGGCAAATCCATATCGTTCATAAATGTTTATCGTGCACGGGGAAATGGTGGGATCCGTATTGAAATCAGGGGGGAAATTTCTTCGCCCGCGATTTTCACGTGACCCGTTGTGGGGGACGAAACAGATACCCCGCTCAAATCGCGGGAGCCGTACTCGGATTGTTAACCATATAGTAAAAGGAATCTGAAAATTAGATGAATCCCAAATCGATAGTTTCTATATTTGGGAGGATATTGTATTTTAGGAGCTTTATTTGAGATATATTTTTAAGGATTTTATTTATTTAATAGTATTTTTTGTACAAGATCTTACCATAGCCCGATGTCCGAAAATCATTGGCTGCCTTACGAACCCATAATAAATATACATTAGACCATAATTAATGAGGTACACCATGTAAGTCAATCTTGAGAATGATACAAAGCCTTCCCAACTCAGAATACTATTGATGATTCCTGAAAAATAAAAGTAAAAACGATTATTACATCTTGAGTAATAATCGCTTCATCTTGAGATTGCTTTTTTTTAAACAGACAGTTCTATTTTGCGAAAAGTACTTGAAGTTGCCATCACAAAAGGCTCATTGTTAACATTTACATACCTGCCAATTTTTAATCTTTTCGAGGCTGATTTGTTAGCATTAACATACCTGCCAACTTTTAATCCTTTCGAGGTTGATTTTTCCCAGTGGTAGTAAAATGGAAACTGGTTTGAATTAAGATTTTAGACAGAAAAAAAAACGTTTTATTTTGTGATTTTGTGAAATCTGCCGACCTGGGGGCCGAGTGTTTAGCGTGCCTGACTGCGGAGCCGCTGGTTAGAATCCTGCTCAAGGCATGGATGCTTCTTTCTCTCTGTGTTCTATGTCCTTTCACCTTTGTGTGAATGTGACCAGCCCTATAAACGGGTTTGTGGTTGTGTGACGTGGGTGACGCTGCTCCACCGCCGTGGTTTCGCCACAGGTGCCCTCTGGGTAACGAGAAGAGAGTAGCAGTTCTGTGGCCAATGGGACAACCACCAAGTGCCCATCATTTAAAAAAAAAAGAATTGGAAATCTTAAGAAGACAACAATGTCCGTTCTTTCGTTGTTGTGGAACTGGGCGTCTGCGGCCTTACTGTCCTTTTCCCATTCATCCTGAAATTAAACTAAGAAACATACATGACAAAATTAAAGGCAGACAGCCATGTTAGTATCACATATTAATATATATGCTTTATTATTTTTGTAAGGAATATTGGTGGTCAGAAACATAAAAAATTAAGTTTATAAATGTAAGGATAGCATACATTTACAGCAGGTTAAATGAAAAAATAAAATTTCACGCAAAATGCGCAAAAGTTGGCAGGTATGCATTTATTTATGTGAGAATACTATAGTCATGTGCAAAAAACGGACGAATCGATAGTTTAATGAACTCTTTTTTGTGAATCGATTAATCAAGTTCGTTTTTTAAAAATAATCGATTCTTTTTTTTCTTTTTGTCAATATTTGATATTCTACACTGTATCAGCTTATTCAGAGTTACTTCTGCACCCTAGAGAACAAAGTGTAGATTAATGGTTCCAAATTGGTGTTCCGTAAAGCCCTATGGTTCCGTGGGAAAGTTACAGCCGTTACACGAGATAGTACTTTTATAGCCACCCAGCTAGAACATTCAGCTTCTAGACCCTAGAGTATAAGGGTTTAAAAAAGCGGTTCCCAAATGGTATTCCGTGGATCCCTAGGGTTCCGTTAAGTGTTACAGAGGTTCCACGAGTTAGTACTTTTTATAGCCAGTGATGAGTTTCAAAACCTCAGATTGTATTTAGAGACAATCTATAATTTATTTAACATTTCGGTTGCCTTTATGAAATTAATTCTGAAAAAATACCAATAAAATAGAAATTTTTTTTATTAATTAAAATGTTCTACCGAAAGAAGGTTAATTATTTAGTGTGTGTAGCCCAAAAATATTTGGAACCGCTGACCTAGATCAACTAATTCAAACACTAAAACAGTCTGAACTAATTTGTTCGACCTCCACTTATAACGACTCTTTCATTATAACGACCACTTTAAAAAAAAGAAACAAAGAATCGATTGGCACATCGCTAATACTACAGATAATACCGAAAAGAAAGCAATTATTAACCATTTTAACATAATTTTCTTTTAAAAAGGTTTCTATTTTTCGAAAACAATGGTAGAATGGTAGAAATCACAAAAATCTCGGTGTGCTGCCGCTAAGCTGCATTAACCAATTCATCGGTAGTAATAAATCGATGATGAGGAGGAATGGAGATGGGAATTTTTTGAAAATAGTTTATATTCATTGTTAATATTTATTTACATCAGAATACTACGGGTAATTCTTAAAAAAAAGCAATTATTAGCCTATTTTGATACAGCTTTCTTTTAAAAAGACATTGCTGTTTTTCGAAAAAGGTTTAGAGCGCTATCACAAAAGCTCCACTCTTAGAATTTATTTCGCAAATATGCAGAAGTCAACTCAAAAAGTCTTTTTAAAGCTAAAGTGGTAGAAAAATTATGGGTTTTATAGTGGTGACTTTTGACGTCTACTTAGAAATGGTAACGGAATATATGAAATTAGAGGATAAATGCATGTGTGAATTTTAAAATTATTTTTGTATTTAAAAAAAATTTAAATAAATTAATACTACACATTTTCAAATGGAAAATGTAGAAACTACACAAGGTGATGGAATAAATACTGCTAACAGTCCATATAAAAAATATTTCAGTATCTCAGATGTAAATAGTTTGAACCATTGATGGAAGCTTCTTACAAAACGCATTAAAAATATCACAATGTTTTTCTCAAACTGCAAAATGTGAACTTACCGCCTTGTCCCCAAGTACACGATAATGTTATAAACGCTAAACACAGACCCCAAGCCAGTCTGTGAGTGGAGCCATATAAAGTTGAGACAAAGACGTCTGGGAGAGCGTGAATTCCTTGGTTCCACTTGTAAGTCAAAGTCATCATAGTAAAGAATGTCATAAATGACAGAAACCAGCCTATGGCATTAATATGCTGTTAATAAAAAGTCTAACTTAGTCTGCAGTTATAATGAACAATGTCATAGTGAGAGTGAGTCAAAATTCCTGAAATATTATTTAATGAAACTATTTGCATTTTTAAGTGTTAAAGGAATTTAAATTATTATTAGTTAGCAACTGATTATTTCTGCTAATATTTACTCCGACATTATACCTAAAACAGAGGTATAACTGGGCTCAGAGATGCCAACTTGCTCCGTTTCTTAAAGAGTATTTTCTAGAGCTAACGAAATTTAAGTTATTTTTAGCTAAATATTTTTTATTATAAGTCATTTTTTCCACAACTACTTATCCAAAATTTGAAGTATCATATAAAATGCATCTCTGTTAGCCATGTGGTTACTTTTTTAAAAAGTAAACGTAATTATCCCTATTTTACAAACTTTAATATTTAATTCGCTACCAATTTATCAAAACTTCTGCAGTAAGGGGAGTAGTTTTCAACCCAGTTTACAGCACCCGAGGACGAACTCAGTGTTTGAGCTCCCTTGCAATATAATCTTGGGCATGAGGGGACTTCCTGGGACTATTTTAAAATACATAAAATCAAAACTCTACCGCGCTTAGCATCGAATCGTTAAATTTTACATTGAATAAGATTTTGAAACGACAAATAATTTTTCAAGTGGTCCGAAATTAGAGAGCTTTTGTATTGCGTTTGCCTTACGCTAACAGTAACTCTAGCCTTATTTTCTACCTCTTGGAGACAAGGTAATTTGCAAGAAAATTTTCGCTCATGTTCTGTAAAACTCAACCAACGGTACCGTTTGAGGAAACCACAACCCTATTCAGATCTCTCTAATAACTTTACTTTTTACCCCTTTAATGCTTTACTGCAATAAAGGGGAAAAATTTTTATTTATTCTTTTATTTATTTTCCTCAATGAAATTTTTTCCCCTTCGTATACCGACTTTAAAATTTCGCTAAAAGATAAATTTAGCTATATCTAAAATAAGTTGATTTCTTATCAAAGAAACACTTTTGTTTAAAACGTGTATTTAAAGGAAGAAACATTAATAAATTCAATTCGTATTTTTTAAACATCAAGTGTTAGCACACTGCGATTATACATATTTTTGTTGATTAGTTTAGCTCCCTTATACTCTACATATATCAGTTCAAAGCACTATAGAAAAAGCTTTAGGGGTGAAATATTTTTCACTTAAATATAACTAAGATACTAATTAAGAACACAAATATACGAATCATTTTGCAAAAAATGTGAAGAAAAATTGCATAGTTTGTGCTTTTAAAAGTATAAAATAGTGATCCGAATACACCAAAGAAATTGGTCTAAAAAAAGTGTTGACAAAATAGTTCCTTTTATATCCACTTACAACCTTTATGAACTAAATCGACAGTACAGTCAGGAATAAAAGTAAAATGTTTTTTGATACACTGAAACAAACAAGATAATACTTCTGGTATATGGCCTCTTTTGGTCGCCAAGATGTAACCAACAATTAATCCAATAGCGCAAGTAGGAAGGTGAAAATGAATTGGCGTGTATCCTTTGACAGCATAAAAAAACCAATCACTGTAAAAAAAAACTTATTTAAGAACTGAAAAAAATACCTACAACAAAACAAACTACAAAATATTGAAGTCAAACAACTATTTGATTAGTCCTGTGCCTTGAGTTTGAGTAAAAAGTAAGGCAATAACCTATACGCATAATGCGTTGGTCAATAGCATATTAAATTTTATAGCTGACAATTTGGGAAATATACTTTTTTCTAGAACAGTAATAACATAAAATTTTCATTTTTATTGCTTCAAACAGAAATTTTTTAATAATTATCTTGTTCTTCTAAGTAAACATACCCAGAAGTTTAGAAACTCCTGCCCTAGCAGTTTAAACGAGTTCTATATTTAGTAAAATAAAAATTCCCTTTAATTTATTCGAAAATTAGGAGCTTTACATTTAAAATATCTTCTTACTGACTAGTTTTTTATAAAGAAACTTATGAAGTTAAATATTTCAAAAAAATTAACACTAAATGACTTACTCGAGATTCAAATATGAATGAAGATAAGTTGGTGGAATCTTGTAATAAAGATGAGAACATGCTGCTAGCAAAACACTCATGACGATTACCAATGCAGCTAATAAGAATCCTCTTCCCGGACTTCTACAATAATTTAAAAATAATAATAATATTCAACTATGCACTTTAACAATTGAAGTAAAATCTACAGGATTTGGATAAAAATATGGACAAAACTCTATGTGAACAATATTTCTTCGTGACAAATGTTTTGGTAGGCTTAATGTGACAAAACTTGAAAGATTACGCTTGAAACATTTAGAAATAATGTCCTTTTACCCATGCAAAATTTACCCCTACCAAAATGAGCGTAAAGAGTCTAAATTTTTTTTTTTAATTTCTTAAATACCACTATAATTTTAAAACATCTTTATATTTTTATCTTATAGCATATTTAAATCATTTGCAATTGAAACTTAGCATATGTTACGTCCTCCGTTTTTAAATTTATTAACTTAGATGAAGGAGCAGATATCCCCTTGCGATAGGCACTCCGATTAAACTGTATCATACAGTCAGTTATTATTATTTGCCCATCTCATCTCTGGCAATACACCACTCTATGCACTTGCGAAGCTTGGGGTTTTACCCAAGGGGATTGGCTGGATTTAATTGTATTATAATTAAGTATATTTTCTCCGATACATAAAGAGTGTAAGCTATTATTTTCCCCTCCCATTTTTGCTTCGGCAACTCTCAACTTCAATCATATGAATGAGCTAGAGCTCCTCACAGGGCTGACACTCAGATATAAGCTGCAACTAGGTAAAAAACATTTAAAATTTTATTGAATATTTTTAAAGTTATAGCTAAAATAAGTAAGACAATTTTATTTTTTTTAACTGAGTCAAGTTTCTTGAAATGTGTGTATTTCAATGGCAGATTTTAATCTTTTTTCCTCTTTCAGTGAGTTAAACAGAAATGAATAAATAAATAATAGTGTGTTTTATATACTAAAGTGAAAGGAGTAAATAATGTGATGTATATAAAATGCATTTTTCTGACTTATTGTCTTGTTTGATTGTTGAATTTTAATCATGATATAAATTTTATTCTATAAAAGTCTTTTTCAAATTTACAAAAATGCTTAAGGTGTATTTCGAATTTTTAACTGAAACAGTTTGTACTTTACCAGTGCGAGAAGGGGAAAAAAGCATTAATTTGTCAATCTATTAGGAAAAGAATGTACCAATGTAAAATTAGTATTTATGATTTAAAAATTGTCCACATAAATTGGACTTTATCATACAGTATAATATTCTTACTTTTCATAAATAAGTTTCGATTGTTTTTATGATCAGCCTTCTTTTAAGTTATTTTATAAACCATTTAAATACGAATGCTCCATTTCTGGAACATATATCATCTTTGAGATATTAAAGACAGGTAACTCAAATTTTTCAATTTAATCACTTATAGTTTTAGAAGCTTGAAATTCCTATCCAGCAGTATGTATCAATAATATAAAATTACATATCTTGTTATGAACTGTACACGTTAAGTTTTATAACCAAACTAGTTTAATTGCTCCAAACAGCCGATAATTATTTTCAAGTGGAAATCTTTAACGTATGATCTTTGGATTATTGTAAGTTCGATTTAGAGGATTTTTACCCACCACTAGTTGCAAACAATTAAAAGAATTATGTAATACTCTACTTTGTTATATGTAAGTTCGCGAAATTTCGTTTGTAGTTTTCAACCGTTTTTATTTTTAAAATTTTTTTTATCTTATCCGGAGCAGTTAACATCGTTAGAAATTTTCATTTACTTTTTGTGCAAACTTGCTACCACATTTTTCATTAAGGTTTCTTTTTTCTACTGTTGCAAAATAAGAGTGCGGCATGTAAACAGTTAAACCAAAAATCAAATAAAAATCCATAATTCTTTGCTTCTCTTAACCCTTTGCACTCGTAGTCCTTTCAACTGTTAAAAAAATGAACTCCACCACATTTTGGAAGAATTTTTGTAATCTTACCTTATAAAATCCGAGGATCACTGAATGAAATGGTAACTAAACATTAAGATGAAAAAAATTTCACATTCAAAGTGGTGGGTAATTTACAGGTGACTGACAGTCACCTCTCGAGTGGAAAGGGTTAAAACTAGGAAAATTCTTTCATAGAGATTAGATTTCAGGTTATTAGCATAACTAATTTCTTATATTTACTTTGTAAGCAGCACAACTTACCTTCTCATGATAGCGCAGACAAANCCTTTCAACTGTTAAAAAAATGGACTCAACCACATTTTGGAAGAATTTTTGTAATCTTACTTTATAAAATCCGAGGATCACTGAATGAAGTGGTAACTAAACATTAAGATGAAAAAAATTTCATAATTAAAGTGGTGGGTACTTTACAGGTGACAGTGGTGACAGACAGTCACCTCTCGAGTGGAAAGGGTTAAAACTAGCAAAATTCTTTCATAGAGATTAGATTTCAGGTTATTAGCATAACTAATTTCGTATATTTACTTTGTAAGCAGCACAACTTACCTTCTCATGATGGCGCAGACATACAAACTCACTATAAATATTTGGGTTTCTGTAGATAAGTACCAAGTCCATCCTAAGCACTAAAATAAAATAATCCAATCATATTCGTATACAAATATCCAAGTTAGAGGTATAGTAAAAACTAGAGGAATACTTAGAGGACTTCATTAAAAATTAGAGGAGCATCTAGATTTTAGTGGTTTCTATTCCTAAGAGCTCCATGAATTATGACATTATTTAACTGCTTATGATTCTCAAAATATTATTATTTACGAAAACTAGCAGTAAAATTTATGTTCAATTAGTTCTTTATTAATTTATATTAGTCTGATAGCCATTCTCCATATTTATTTTTCTTTCTAACTATTCTCCTCACTCTAACTATTTTCTAACCATTCTCCTTTTTTATTATTCTTTATTTTTACCAAAACTACTTTTTAGCTCATTTATTTCAGTAAAGCATGAGAAAAATCAAATCAAGAACCTCATTACTGACACTCGTGGCCGGTAAATTAAACTGTCTGACTTAAAACACAATTTTAAGACTAGTATTGATTAAACTACATGATTAAAGATGTCCTTTTTTTATTAAATGCTTTCCAAATAATTTATAAAATTGCAATTAATAATTATTTTCTAAAAAATAACAACCAATCGTTGATTAATTTCTTCACAATTGCTTTTACTTTATCTTTTATAAATAGCGTTTGAACACCCGACCCAATTCTTAGTTTACGACTATCAATGTCAACTCCGTAATCTTGTAATTTTGAACCAAACCCAGAAGACAAGGGATCTCCGGGATCAAACAAACCTTCTCTGAGCACTTTTTGATTGAACTTACCTGCATATGCGTTAATTTAAGCAGAAAACCACATACATTCACGGTAAGCTAGACGGCATGGTGATTCTAACCCATGAACTCTGGTCAGTGTAAACAGAGAACAGAATTCGTACTAACCAGCTAGGGCTGTGATTCGAACCTGGGGCACCTCATTGTCAGACGAACGCTCTATCCCTGAACCACCACGGATCAAATTCACAAATATTTATGAACTTTCTTTATTAGGTTTCGGGGTTTTGATCAAAAAAGTTCGAAAATTTAAGGTTTCATAGCCCAAAAATCTAAGAACAGCGGTTTCGAATTTTTTTCGGCTGCGGAACACTAAATGAATAAGTTTCTTCCGACGGAACCCCGACATCATAATTGAAATGAATAAAAACAAATGCGTTACTAAAAGAAATAAAAGACTACTTTATTCTGACTTTTGGACTTGCTTATAATTATTAAGATAAATGAACTTTCGAAAGATAAATGAATTCGCAGTCTCGGAGTATACCTAAAATAGCTATAAAATTTTTTTTTGGGTATTTTAAGTATACTCCTAAATATGTTTTTAGCTATATTAAGTATTTTAGGTAAAACAAGAACTGAATAAACTGTGAAAATGATTATTAGGGTAACATGTTTCTTTATTAGAGAATTCAGACATTTCATTTTGGTTTGAAAAGAGCAATGTGAAATAGTATTATGTCCTTTTTATAATTTCTCTTAATTGTTGTTTGAAATATTATATATATATCTTTAAAAAAAAATTCTTTTCTCACTCTTCGGCATTTTATTTTAAATATAATTTCAAACGGAATAATATAAGTAAATAATGGAATATTGATTAGATCCAAATATAAGTAAAGATTTCAAATTTTTTTTAGAGTGCTAAAAAAAATCTTAACCCTCGGAACCTTTGAGTTCTGCGGAACACCGTTTGGGAACTGCTGATCTAAAGGGTTTAATAGTAAATTAGAGCATTAAAAACAAACTTTTAAAAACACCGGGTTAACTGCTTAAATAAAATTCATTAACTAAATAAAGTTCATTAACTAAATAAAATTCATCAATTAAATTAAGTTTAAAAGAATCCTAAACTTGAGAAAATAATTTTGCATTTCAAAAGGATGTTTCAAAAACTAAACCACAACGTAAGGAATACAAAGTCTTGGGATCTGATCAATTTTAAAATTTTGCCTGAGCAGGGAAAACTCATAGATAATCAAAGCTGCCAAATTTCTAACCTTTTCGTAAATATTTATTCTAGTGGTAACTAAGTTTACGTTTTGGTGCTTTACTTTTTATTTATTTGAACTTATTTTTCACACCACTACATATAAATGATTTAAAAGTTCATATGCAACGAACTTTAATTCTTGACATTTCGTAGGACGGTCGGGACTCTACTTCAACAGAGGTAAACTTTTTTGTTAATGAAGTTTGTTATGATCTTAACGTTATGAATATTTGTTTGTCATTATGAATATTTGTTAATTCTTCCCATTTTTGTAAATATTTTCCCTTTGTGTAGTTTTCGTTTCCCTTCTTGTAAATATGTCTTGAACTTTTCTATATATTCAATTATATGTTACTTTTTACCATGGCAAAGTGCCATTATTTCTTCTCTACCTTAACCCTTTCGTGCCGACTGTCACAAATACGTGACAGCATAAAGCCGTATCAATCAGGGTAAAAATATAAAACTGGTAATCAAAGTATTTCCTTAGCAGTTTATTTGTGGGAGGAGTTATAATTGTTTGATTTATTTAATTCACCATTACTTTGTTCAAAATAAAACTATTTAGTTGTACTTTGAATTAACATTGATTATATATATGATTAAACTAACAATAATTAAAGTAAAAGCAAAGTAAGGGTGTCAAATTAGCAACGACTACATTTAAGTTACCGTTTTTTATTTAATTACAACTTGATTCTGATTTTGCACGAATGCTTTCCTGAAACACCCGTCCCCAAGGGGTTAACATGTGCCATTATTTGTTGCATTTTATGTAATCTGTCTATTGTTTTTGCTTATGTTGTCATTACAGGATGAAAGGGAAGAGGGCCTTTATTAGCTTCAGGAGGCCAGCTAGACCAGACTAGATCTGGACCTTTCGTGAATTTGTGGTGAGGCTTTAAAAATTCTGGCAAAATTACCAACAGTTCTGAAAGTTTTGGGTTTTAAATGCTTGCAAATTATACCGCTATACCACAGGCTAATGTGATTTCTGCGAAATTCTTTAATTTTTCCATTCTGATCGCAGTGATTTTTATATTCATAACTTTTTCTTTAGTGTCCATTAATGAATTGATTTGCTTATAAGTTACCATATGGTTTAAATCAGCCTAAGCGTTACTGGAATCCTTCGTTTTTCATAGAGACTTGCAGGGCGTTTACTTACTGGGGACAAGAACTTGGAAGCATAATGCTGTACAACTTGACATTAAACTTCACCTTGATCTTTAAAACTTACCGTTTTCGACGAATAGAAAATGTTGTTAAGGTAAAACAAATTCCTCCATCCTCGTTCTAGGCAGTTCTTGCTCAAGAAATCAGTAACAGTTTCTTTCCACAGAGGTCCAGATCCGAAACGTCCGATAATCGCAAAGAATGCTACAACTAGCATCATAGTTGGAGTCAGCCTATACATCGAGAAAAAAATAAATTTTGCACAAAATTATCAGATTTTTTAAATCTGAAAAATCTAACACCTTATTTATGGGATTGCCTCTTTTTCACTTTATGCTGTTAAAATATTGCAATTTTAAAGAAAGTAAAAAGTTGTGCTTTTTAGTTTTTGACATCGCTTTTAGAATTATGTATAAAGGTTCATGACAATACGATAATTCAACAAAGCACATAAACACTTTGTGAATTATCAATCATATATTGTAAAATAGTGCACATTCAATATTTTCAATTTACTTTTCAGAAATTTTGAAGAACTGATTGAAGTACTATTCTAAGCAATTACTTTTATAAAGTGAAAGGATACAAAATATTTTTTTCAGTAAAACTATCAATATAAATTTGTATTTGATACAAATTTTTAAAATACCAGAGATGAATAAAATAAGAAATTGTCTGGAGTCTTCTCAGAAAGAGTGAAAATGTACAGGTATGTATGTACCTGAGAGAGAGCATAAAGATAAAAAGAAATTACCTGAGATACCTCTTCAGGAATAATTGTTTCATATCTATTTTTCCTCTCATTCGGATGCAAACATATGAGAGAAGAACTGAGCTTGATAAGGAGAAAAAAAGAAAGAACAATACTTGAATGGTTTTATAATATACTATGATGGTGCATTAGTTAAATAGAACAATAGGAAATATGATTAAATTCAAATTTGAATTATCGAATATAAAAGTACGTGTGAGAGTCACCCTAAATGTTTTGTTTTTTAATTTAAAAAAACAGAGTTAACGGAATGTTAGTGGTAGTTCGTGCACCCTTTTTTTTATGAAAGTGATAGATACTTAATTTTCTTAATTATTTAATATATCTGCCACCTTTTATTATATTTATCAATCGTATAAATTTACGAAAACAATCACCTTAATGTTCTGTTATATTGTTAAATTAATCATACGTGAAACAAATATGACAGAAAAGTTGCCATTATTAACTACTTTAAATTGATTTCTGCTTTATTATTTGGCTCAACTTTATATATTTTTAAGCACACATTCCACCACTGGAAGTTACTAATGTGATATAATAAGTAACTTCATTTTGAAAAAAAAATTCCAATACGTAGAAACCCTGTTTATATGAAGCATTATTATAATAAACAAAATAGGGTGCCCCATGTAATTCGCATCCAAAACGTCCAACCCACTTGAACATTACAGTTACAATTTTTTTCAAAGCAAATACAAATTACAAATACCGGATTTGACTCCCTTGGGCAGTGCTGCCCGCCATGCGTAGATGGCTGTCCCTAGGACTCCTTCCCTACTCTTACCCAACAAACAAACCAAATGAAATAACAATTTTTCTGATAAAATTTTATAACATAAATTCTGTATTATAAGTTATGATTATAAATTCTATGGAGATTGTTCGAGAAAGTAAAATCGGCAGTAAAGACCGTTCTCACTGAAATGCGAAAAATTCTCACACGCGAATGAGGACACTATAGACTAATAGAATTAAACAGAGCCTCTTAACTCATTTATTCTCGCTGTATTTTTTTGTCTTGTTATTTATTTATCTGTTTTTTTTTCTTCGAATTCATGAAAAAAGTTCAACTGTTTCTGGTACATAACAAAAACTGTTAAAGAGAAACAAACACGTTTCAAAAACAGTTTCTGATTTATTTAATGGCACAAATTACCAGCAGTCTTGCGTGCTCATTTACGTAAGACTAAGTAACTTACGTAAGACTAAGTAAGACTTAGAAGCCTTTGACAAGTAGAAAGAGAGATGGTACAATCCAGGAAGATACATCCAGGATTTATCTCCGCATCTCTTTTCTTTTAGAACATTTAGCTTGAAATTCAGGAATTAAAAGTAAGTTCAGACTCAAAGATTATTTTCCTAAGTCAATTTCACGATTTTTTTAATCTAATTAAAAATATTGGTGTTTTAAATCGAAGCCTAAAGGTTATACTTCTCACAGAACGTATTTGTTTTGAAAAAAAAGTATGCATTTAATGTCCTCGTGGGTTGGTCAATTTTGCAGAGTGTCATATTCCGCTCCTAAAAAATTTGAAAAATGAGGCACACTAGTATAAAGTAATAGAGAAATTAATTTATTATGAGCAATAAACATTTATCTACAATTCTTTAATTCACAAAGTGACTCAAAAGTGTCTTTCCATCTTTTACTTTTAATGGCATAGAATAGTATAAATTATAGTATAAATATAAGTAAAAATTTATATTCTTTCTCTATCCAAAATGAGCAACTTTTTCTGCGTTTGGAGAAAAACACGCTAAGCTCACCTTCAAATGTTTGCAACCGAAAAAATCTGTTTTACTCTAAATAACGTAAGCAAAATACGAAAGTTCTACGTCATCAAATTCCGCTTTCAAGAAACAAAGTTTTTCAAAATTTTGTACCAGATTCTTTTGCTTCCCACTCGAGAAAAAGTAAATCATAATGAATAGCTCTTAATCAAGAATTGTGTAAATTATTTTACTTCTCCTGAAAGCAAACTATTTACCATTAGTTTTTTAACTTTTCCCATTATCAGGTCTGATGGATGTTGATCCAGGAAATTGCAAGTCAATGGGTTCTTAAGCGAAAATAACGAAGGCGCTCAAAAAAGACCACAAGCTGGAAAACCTATGATTTTCTCAACAGAATGTTAAGCATAGAATATCATTCTGAACACACAAAAAATAATCATTGAAGTTTTCAACAATTTGTGGAATCTCCCTCCCACATCCATGCTATGGAAACATTTTACCCATGCTGCTTTTTGTTACCACAAGACCATGCCGGTCCTCACACTTCAAGACAAACCTCAAAATGGCTGGACTTTAATGGAATATGTATTTTTAAGTAGTTAGCTTGATACCCTGGTCTTAGTCCCATCGTGAATTTGGAGGAAATAATGAAAATAAACTTGATAAAGCTTTAAAGTATAAGTGTAAGGAAAATTTGATAAAAATATGGGACGAAACAACGTTTAGCATTTTCAAGTCTCTCATAGACGCCTTTGATACTAAAGGAAAAAGAATTAACAACACAGATTTATCTTTAAAGTGTTGTATAAAGATATCTTAAAATAAATCTCAATTTCATATTAGAAGAGAGTTAGAAGTTGTGCCTGTACGAAAGCTAAACGAAGAAAAAGAGAGAAACAAAAACAAACTAATGAAAATTATGCACATAATCAAAGTAACGAGATTAAACGGTTTTACAAGTTATATCTGTACAAAATATTAAGGAAGAAAAAGAGAGAAACAAAGCAAACTAGCGAAAGTTATATACATAATCCAAGTAACGAGATTAAACTTTGTAAGTTGCGCGCCTGTTCAAAATCTAAAAAACAAAAACAAACTAACGAAAGTTATGCATATAATCTAAGTAACGAGATTAAACGGTGTAATATGTTGCGTCTGTACAAAAACTAAAAGAAGAAAAAAAGAGAAATAAAACTCCTCCTGTTTAGCTAACATAGACGGAAAAAGTTTTATCCTTAGTTTTTGTTTGAGGGGGAAAAATAGCACAGCAACTATTTATTTCATTAAGTCGAGATCAGATTTACTACATCGTGCGAAAATAGGGGTTAGCCCATGAAAAAATTTGAATATTTTATTATAATTTTTTTTGTTGTGAATTTTGGATTAGATTTTTTCATTGCTTGAAATTACAAGTGAAAATTTTATNTATATTTTCTATTTACTTCTATAATGCATATTTTGAAAAGAATTTTTTATTCCAAAGTTGCATTAAAGCAAAGCCAAGGTAAAATTGATCTGATGTCCACTTTTTTACGTAGCACTTATTCAAATAGAAATATGAGATTGTTGATGCATTCGCAAGGATTGCTAACTAATTGAAAAATAATAATAGAATATAATTTTATAGGATAATAATATTAAACTAGTGTTTAGGTTAATATGCAATATAAGATTTTTGTACAAAATGCCAACTTTATATGCGTCGCTATAAAAAATCTAACCGTTCCTTTATAATTTAAAAAACAATCCAATGTTTCTTAAATATGACTATAATATTCAAAATTATTTAAAATAATTTTGCTCGCGATATTTTTTTCTTCGTATTTTTTCTAATTTAAAATTTTATGGCTTTTAAAGAGAAAAAATAGAACTTCATATCATTATTCTAATTTCTGAAACCTAAGTTTCTTAGCAGCGGAAATTATTAGGTGTTTTATTTAAATTTAATTGTTATTTTATTTTGATTTGCGTCTACTTCGTCTAAAAATTTATTTCTTAGTTTAAAAATTTATTTGACTTTGATAAAATGAGATTTTTAAGCGTCTAACTACACAATCAAAGTAACGAGATTAAACGGTGTTACAAATTGTGTCAGTACAAAAACTAAAAGAAGAAAAAGAGAGAAACAAAAGCAAACTAACGAAAATTATACACATAATCAAAGCAACGAGATTAAACGCTGTTATAAGTTGCGCCTGTACAAAAACTAAGAGAAGAAAAAGAGAGAAACAAAACAAACTGACGAGAAATAACACACAATAAAGTCTTAGCACAAGAATTTATTAGGTGTTTTATTTAAATTTGCTACGATTTAATTATTTTATTTTGATTTGCTTCCACTTCTTTTAAAATTTTATTTCTTAGTTTAATTTTTTTTCACTTTGATAAAAGGAGATTTTTAAGCCACTAACTATGTCAAATGTAAAGCAAAAAACTAATGAAAGTTATGTTCACAATCAAAGTGACGAGATTAAATGGAGTTAGAAGTTGTGCCTGTACGAAAGCTAAACGAAGAAAAACAGAGAAACAAAACAAACTAATGAAAATTATGCACATAATCAAAGTAACGAGATTAAACGGTTTTACAAGTTATATCTGTACAAAATATTAAGGAAGAAAAAGAGAGAAACAAAGCAAACTAACGAAAGTTATATACATAATCCAAGTAACGAGATTAATTTTTGTAAGTTGCGCGCCTGTTCAAAATCTAAAAAAGAAAAACAAACTAACGAAAGTTATGCATATAATCTAAGTAACGAGATTAAACAGTGTAATATGTTGCGTCTGTACAAAAACTAAAAGAAGAAAAAAAGAGAAATAAAAGTCCTCCTGTTTAGCTAAAATAGTCGGAAAAAGTTTTATCCTTAGTTTTTGTTTGAGGGGAAAAAATAGCACAGCAACTATTTATTTCATTAAGTCGAGATCAGATTTACTACATCGTGCGAAATTAGGGGTTAACCCATGAAAAAATTTGAATATTTTATTATAATTTTTTTTGTTGTGAATTTTGGATTAGATTTTTTCATTGCTTGAAATTACAAGTGAAAATTTTATAAAAAGTGTAATCCATGCTATTAAAAAAAATCCAAAGTCATATTAACTTAAGTGCACTAATCAGTAGGTTTCGCTATGAATTTCATAAAGACAGCACTACTCTCTAGCGCTGCTTTATGTAATCTGCTTCTACTAATGTCCAAATTTCTAACTTTATTTTTCTTAAGCAGCCAACCAGCTGTGTGGTGGTCAAGAAGTTGGCTTCATACCTGTAAAGTTACGAGTTCGAATACCGCTTTTGGCATGAGTGTAATTTCTCTTTTTTCTGGTTGAGGTGATGTTGATCCTCTTATACTTGATGACAACGAAAGCAAGCTCAACAGTGAAGTATTAAGAGGCCGTATGTTGCCAACAGTGCTGGCCAATGAAAATAAAAATCGGAAAAAAAATTTATGCAAAATATTCATGTTTCTGTAAATCGCCCAAAATATCTGAATTTCCTTAAACTTATTTTCAGAGGTGCACGCTAAATAAAATGTTTAAAAACATTCATATGATTCTACAACAAAAATGCATTTTTACTTCAAAATAAGCATATTCGGCCAAGGTTACAGTTAACTGTTATACATAATTTAAGAGATTTTCTTGAGATAGTTCCATAACACTGAAGAAAACGATCCAACCAAACGTCTTTAAAGGTATAAGAGCAATCCGTTTATTTATTACTTTTTCTTTTTCTTTTTTTTGTTAGCCGAATCTCAACATTTATTATTTAGATAACCATATTGCAAAGCTTAATTGCAATATAATAATGCAAACTGTTCATAAAAAGTCTTAAATTGTGATGTCGCAAGATTCAATGAAACTCGAGAATAGGCATAATAAAACTCTGGCTGCTTATTTTTGTAGCAGTGCTTCTTTATCCAGAACAAAAACTATTTTTCTTTTAACTCCAATTTGCTTTCCACTTACAAGAAAGTATCATCTTAGAGCCAAAATTTACAAGATGGATAGGATAAATGTTACTGGTGATGATAAAAGAAAATTACCTCATAAAGAAAAAGTTTTCAACCGCTAAAAATCCACATGGTACAGTCTGGGAAAGGAAATCTTTCACCAAGTCTTGTCTGTGGAATACTCCATCTGAAATCAAACGAAACGAAATGTTTTAATTTGATATCATTGTTTAAGGTCATATGTTTTTGACACGAGTTATTTTCAAACGTGTAGACAAGTGAAAATGTATGCATATAAACGCATACCCATTTCTAAACTTGGACATTTAGACAAAACATAAACTAAACTAAATATGCAATTTTGAAAAAAAATATGCCGCTTTCAAAATAAACTTAATATCAAATTTGAATTCCCTACACCCGAATTAGGTAAAATCAAATACTTACATGAATGCAACAAAAAATTTGTCCCCAGGGTAATCTGAATATCTAATTGCATAAAATTGTGTATTAGATTACTAGACCCATAATTATGAACATTTTCAAGTAGAACATATGAAAGTAAATACATGTGAGGAAACTTTCGTTAAATTTCAATTTAATTAATAATAACATCATAAGGCAACAATGAATCTATCATTTCTTTCGTGCCTTGCGTGTTTTACATGGAGATTCAAAATTAAATTGTGAAATTAATTACACATTTTATACGAACATTAAAATGTTCAGCTGAATTTGTAGTTTATATTCGATTTCATAAACTAATAAAAATGAACGAAAGTTTTCCTTCTTTTTATCACAAAAATGTTCTCCATGCAAATGTCTTTACAAACCTGTATCAAACATGCCGAGATATTACAGTACGAGATTGCAATTACAGTATATTAGGATTTTCCGCAGAGGACAACAATGACGGATTCTTTGCAATACAAAACGTGAGCAGGGTGGAGCTTCTTAACTGTTTTGGTTTGATGTTTATGTTTGCCTCTAAGCAAAAGAAAGCTCCTAAGCAAGGAGGCTAATGTTCAACTATGTTTTGGGCACATTTGAGAAAGGGTTTACGTTTTGGATTTAAGCATGATTAAGAGTTATCTAAGTTACGTCACTATGTGAAAATTTGACTTGTTGAGGATAATTGTTTAAATAATTAATTGGCGCAATCCCCAATTGGGATGTAATCACTTAGCATCATAAATGAATTATTCTAATCAAAATTTATAACATATGGACAAGATTAAAAACAAGGTAATGGGAAGCAATAGTTAAAATTATATGCTTGCCGGAAAATATAGTTATTTACAAGTCAAAAAAATTATTCGAAAGACTATAGTAAATACAAAAGGAAAATGAAATTGAAGAGCCAACATGGGGTCCTCCATGGCTGTCCTCTGTTTCATAGAAGGGTTACTCCCTAATCAAATCTGAGTAATAAATGTCTATATACAGTATTTACAAGCTAATATTGATTGCTTGTTAATTCTTATTAGTATGTAAGATTTACAGACTAGTGTCTGAGAGTAAAAATAGCATTACCGGACTAAATTTGATGTTAAAATGTCATTAAAATTTAAGACATCATTGTTCTGGGCTTCTATGCAGAAATTGATGTTAAGCTTTGCGATGTGGATATTTATGCCTTCGATCTCTTGTTTTATCTTTAAAGTGCTTGTGACTCCAAGAGCTCCTAGCATCCATCTGATAATCTTTCCTTCAGTTGTTGAGAGTTTATTTGTAAGGGGTTGATAATGGAGATGCATAAGTTAAAATAGGATGAAAACATTTGAGACTTTTGTTGCTAATGCTGATCTGTGAGTCAGGATGAAAAATTGGTCAGAATAAAATTTGTGCTTTTTGAGCAGTTAATTCGATATGATCATTTCATATGTATTTATTATTTGTGTTAAGTCCTAAGCACTTTGCTTTCTTGTTGCTGTTTCTAATGACACTTGGACAAGTCAAGATCGTCAGCTATAGCTCTTGCGAATTAAGTCAGGAAGGAGCTTCTTTCGTTCGACTAGAGAGAATCTCTAGGGTGAAAGTGCGACTTAGCTCAGATCGCCGGGTAGAAGGTAGCACCACTCATTTGTAAGGCCACTTGCACAATTTAGACATAGATCTGAATTGAAATGAAAATTTTTTCAGATCCCTGTACCCATGGTGCTGTTGAATGACTGACCGCAGGACTTTGAATTCCGCTGATTTTATGAGGATATATGTACTTGTTGAGTCTTAGCGGCTTCGAAGATCGATTCCCGGCCAATTTTCTTAGTTTTGAAAATAGGTGTTTATGCCAGATTCTATCAAATGCTTTTGCGATATCTTACATTTCTTTATTGTATAAACCTTTATCAATGAATTCGGTTATTTATATTTTGATTGATTGGTGTTGGAGAGATTTCTCCTGAATGCATACTGCATACTATATCCAATCATCTATCTAATTTGATGATAATTCTCTACAGAATGGTTTTCTACGCCTAATTAAGACTAGAAAAAGAAGAAGAAAAGATACAATACGAAAGATTTTTCATTTCAATATGAGGAATTTTTAGAATCTCTTTTTTTATCGTAAGCATTCTTTAATTTAATTTTTTTAGAATCTAAAATAATGCCACTTCACTTAAAGATACTACTATTATATGTACAAACCATAAGACCGATACCAACTGATGCTTCATCTGCATGGTGCAGAGCACCAGATAACTAGCTAAATAAATTTGACAGTTTGAAATATTACAATTCATTACAAATGCTCCATACAACGTCAGGAATCAAACTTGAGAAGATGGCTTAAACTATCTTTTTATCTATCAGTATATTGCCTCATTGAATGCCAATTTTTCAGTAAAGCAAAAAAATTTGACGAGGCAAAATTTAATATCTTCAGCACAGGATCTTAAATGAAAATATCATACACAGCACATTAACATCATTTTTCTTATCATGTACCTGTATTACAACAATTATTATTTTTTTATTTTAATTTTTATGCCGACCATGACTATATGACTAGCCATGTCATTATTTTATCACTTTGAGTCAATATATATATATATATATTTTGTTGTAAAAAAGATAATTGTTAGTGATCACGAAAAAAAAAATAATTTTGTTAAAATATAATTAACTGTGTTAATATTCTTCGCAGTTTTCTTCAATATTTTACTAGCAATAAAAGATATTAAAAATAACTTATTACGAATAATCTAGAATTCAATAACAAAAGTTTCAAACTCTCCACCCTTTTATTTTGCTTAAACCTCATGAAACAGAAACCTAAAACATTTAAAAAAGCAGTAGCATTATTGTGGGGTAAACGTTCTAATAAATCTGTTACTAGATTACTAAAAAGGTTGGACGTATATTATAAGGTTGGACGTATATAACACATAATTTTAAAAAAATAATAAATATCAAATTTAAAAAAAGACGATTATTATATTTTAGATATAGATTAACGCGTATGACATATAATATGAAATACTGCAATTTAGCGATGATGATGGCTCAAAATTAGGTGAAGTTTCAATTTCTTTCTATAATTAATGTTTCAAATTTGTTTTTAAGCACTTTTTTAGTAATCAAATGATATGCAAATCTAGATATAGGTTTAACAAAATCAAAAATATAAAAAATTTTTAGAATAATGTTTTTAAAAAAATTTAGAATTCTTTTTTTTTTCACTTTTATTTTTGTTATGCATTGAGTTGGTGAGTTTTATAATATTTTTACTATGTATGACATAAAATGCATATTATAATAATTAATGCGTGTATATATTTAAAGGGGAAGCTTTATTTTCATAACAAATTTAATGATTGATTATCATTGCAAGCTCACATAAAAAAAAACATTTTAAATTTCAGTTTAATTTATGGTTAATATAAAAGTTTTTCAGCAAACTTTACAATATAATAACTTTGGTAATATTGTGAAAAGCTTACTATTTAGTTTTCATTATCTTATTTCACACGTTTGATTATACAAATCTTATGATAAAAGTAAACTTAACTTCATTTATTGTTTAATAATTGTAAATGATTAAAAATTTACTATAAATCATAATATTTAAATTTGTATAACTTATACGCTTCGGAGAGCTGTAAAAATTTGTCATACAACGCCAGTGATAATTTTTTCCCCGTGGTAATAGGTACTAGTGGTAGCTTGGTAAAAGGTACTGTCCCAATATACTTTTATAAATTTATGCAAATGTTAGGGGGAAAAAATTTGGATTTTTATGAGAAAACTAGATCATATTATGTGACTTATCGATTTATTGTGAATGCTCCGGCAGGTCATAAATTTTAAAATTACTTTTATATATTTAGATTATAAAAAGGGATATTTTTAAGGGATTAAGGGAATGATAAAGGGATTAAGACTATTCAATGCATTGAATAATCTTAATCATTTTTTTTATTTAATTTGTAGTTTTTTTGGAAATGTTTATAAAAACTGAATAATATAAATTATTATTTGGATCAACAAAAAATTATGATTATTAATTGAAAATAGTTTTCGTATTTAATAACAATAATGAGTATAATAATAATTAAATTGCATAAAAACATTAATCAATATGGCTATTAGTAGGACAAAGTAAAAAAGTATTTTTTCTTTGGACTCCAATATTCAAAACTTTTTTTAAACTTTAATACTTGAAAAAAAAATTTAAATTTTATTATTTGAAAAAAGTTAAAAATTGTTGCTTGCTTCAAAAAGCGCATTAAGCAGCACAAAATTACTAAACAGGCCGTAAATGGGCTGCAGGCCATAGGTTGCCGATCCCTGTTTTAGATTTTTGCTAAATTTAATAAGAAATAAAATTTTGTCAGCTTCATGGCAGTATTGGTCAATATCTTTATTCTCAGTAAAATTGATAGTGAATTTTTATGAATTAATAATAAGTATAGTTCGAAGTAGAACCTTTTTTCTGTTCCTATGACACGGCAGTTGTCAAAAAATCTTTAAATCCTAATTTTATATTTTCAAGACTACAAGACTTTGTCTACGAAATTGAGGATTGGTGTATAAACTGACGTTTAGCCATAAATACCGATAAAAGAAATTAATTATTAATTAAAAACTAAAGAATCAAAGCAAAATTCAGTAAAAGCGTATAAATATCTAACCAAACTGTTTCAGTGTTGCAGGAAAATAAACACCTTGCCCTGACATTAAAAATAAACTTATATGATCACCATATAAATGACATCATCTGAATCTCAAGAACTTGGGGAGCATTTAAAGATCTATGGCGATGATGGCAAACGCCATTATTAGCATATAGTGGTATTATAAAAATTCATCATGGATTTTCTTGACCTTATTAACTCATCTTAATTATGGATGTAGTAAAATGATTGTCTCCAGGAATTAATAAAAAATCAATTAAGTAAACATTTGATTTATTAAGTAAGAATTGGTATGATGGATAATGTAGTAATGGCCATCTACAAAATACAAATAATAAAGAAAAGCAAATCCCTTAAAGGGATCAAATCGGACACTCTCCCTTGAGAGTTCAAGTTAGCATTCCTTTTAAAATTACATTTTTTTAAACGGTTAGGCTGGGACTCCAAGTCCACAAATTTGAAATTAAAAGTGAATGCAATTGTTCCCAACGGACACAGGAGAAGCCTGGAGAGAAGATCCAAAATTGGTAATTATCAAAATATAACATATCCAATCCCGCATAATCAATATAGGGATTAAAAATACCTTGGCGATCACGAGACGCCAACAAATTTATGGGCATTATTACAATCAAGTAATTGAAACATATTTGCGGTAAGAAATTAAGAATTATAAAGTTATAAATAGATTTTTGTTTTCGATTAGGCGCGGCAATGAATTAATGGGTCTCCATTCTCTTTGATTTATTTTAAATATAATTCGATTAATAAAATAAGCTTAAGTAATTAAAGATATTTTAAAAGGTAGTAAATAAATATGTAATGTCAAGACCACTCGTAGCTCTAAGACCACTCGTAGGAAAAGTCTCAAATATGCCACTTCACTTAAAGTTATTACTACTCTAACAAAGTACAAACCATAAAACCTATATCAACTGATGCTTCACCTGCATGGTGCACAGCACCAGATCACTAGCTAAATAAATTTGACAGTTTGAAATATTACGAACCTTTACTCAAGAATCAATCCTTGCTCAAGAATCAATCCTTACTACGTCAGGAATCAAACTTGAGAAGATGGCTTAAACTATCTTTTAAAACTCTCTCAATATATTGCCTCAAATTTTTTAGTAAAGCAGAAAAATGTGACCATGCAAAATTTAATGATATCTTCAGCACAGAATCTTAAACGAAAATATCATACACAGCACATTGGAGCCTTTTTCTTATCATGCACCTGTATTACAACTATTATTATTTTTTATTTTAATTTTCATGCCGACCATGACTATATGACTAGCCATGTCATTATTTTATCACTTTGAGTCACGTCAGATCCGATGAATCAGTGAGAGCCCACCGGGGTACTGAACAACCAGAACTATTCAAAGTAGAAGTAGAGCCACATCTACTTATCTTTAAAAAGATGCGGAATATATTATTACCGGTATTATAATATTATATCTCACCATTCTCCAAGATTACAGCTTCACTCATGACAAGCAGAGCACCGATTTCCTATGGCAGTGTCAAAAATAAATGAGTGGCGGCTATGATTTTTCAAGATAACAGATAAATTCTTGAATTCTTCTTTTATTTGTGAATTATGAAATTATTACCGAGTTGATTTTTGCACTCATATATTTTCTTATAATTAACTGTTTATTGATAGCTTAAAACATCTAGATATATCTCAATTTTGCTATCACTTTCGAAAACTTTCCAGACCGTGGGAGCCTTGCGTGGAATTCTTTTCAACTACAACAATGCCTCAACTCAATAGTAAATAAACAGATGAAAGAGTGAAGTGTCCGCTGCCGCTATTTCGTATAATCACATACCTAATCTGACGAAGAAGTAGGCGTTACTATTTATACCGAATCTAGTTAGATATACAATAAAAGGAACGCCCACTTATTAATTTAAAATTTATAATTTATAATAGAACAGCGAGTGAGGGATGAAAAAAATTATCATTCTCCTAATATTTTAAAATTGTAAAAATTATTCTTCTTAAGATGACTGTATAAGGTGTAAAATTTGGACAGTATAAAAGTGTCAGCGTCAGATGAATACTAGATTATTTGTGGCTTTCGAAAAGAATTAGGATAAGCAAGATTGTTAAATTTAATGAATTTCGGAAAAAAAATAGCAATAATGTGAAACTGTTGGAGTGCTAGTGATCTTTTTGCTGCTTAAAACGTTAAATGCCACGCTTGCTCGCCTGGAGAAATGGTTCATAACTACAAACTAAATTTTCAAATATTAGACAGATTTTGCTAGTTTTTAAAAGGTTTAGCATATTTAAAGGCTTAGGTTGTAAAAAGGGTCTCCCAGTCTTTTCTGCAACAAGCCTTTTGCATGATGCTCTGGTTCTACAAGATTATAATTTTGATATCGTTTATCGCAATACAAAGGACCACGGCAATGCTGACTGCTTATCTCGTCTACCATTGAAATCTGAAGAACTGGAATTAAAAGATGATATTGCAGTAAACCAAATTTCCCAAATTAGGACCTTGCCCGTTACCGCCAAAGATTTAGAAAAGGCCACTCAGTTCGATGAACACTTGGGAAAACTTTTAAAAATATTACAATATGGAGGTCAATTTGAAGGGAAGGAAAAATATACCTTACTGGATGGGTGTATTATGTATGGGCAACAAGTGTGTATTCCAGACTGCTACAAAGCAAAAATATTAGACGAATTGCATCATGAGCATCTTGGTGAATTTAAAATGAAAGCAATTATAGATCTTACGGGAATTGGCAAGATATCGACCAAGACATAGAAAATTCTTCAAAAAACTGTTTAGACTGTGTTAGGTTCAAAACGGACCCAGCAAAAGTTCATCAGTGGGAGTATCCCAGTGCACCATAGGAAAGAGTGCACATTGATTTCGCAGGCCCTATATATGAACGGGTGTTTCTACTCATTGTTGACGCCCATTCAAAATGGCTTGAAATTTAGCCCATGGAACAGCCAATTCGTACAAGGCAATTGAATGCCTCCGAGATTGCTTTTCACGTTTTGGTCTACCTGTAGTTTTAGTTTCTGACAACAGTGCACAGTTTACTTCTCAAGAGTTCCAAACATTTATACAAAGCAATGGCATTAAGCATAAGACATGCTCCCCTTTCAAACCATCCAGCAATGAACAAGCAAAGCGCTACCTGCACACATTAAAGCAATCATTCCGTCCCATGCAGAACTTTGCAGGGAATATCCAGCAAAAGGTTATCACCTTCATCATGCAATATCGCAAGGTTCCTAACATGACAACCATGATTAGTCCGGCTATGCTTTTCCTTCAGAGAAACATTAGGACTAGAATAGATCCTGTTCTTCCTGACTTGGTCGGAAGAGTCAATGAGAAAGTCAGGAAAACACGTATGCTTTACAGGATCGCATTTTTCACGACGGTGATAATATGGCTATTCGAGACTATTGTTCACCCAAAGCAAGTTTGAAATTTGGTACAGTTATGAGTAAAGATGGAGCTCTTCATTACACAGTTAATGCGCAAGGTACATTGTATAGACGCCACGTAGACAAAATGCGATTAACAGGTGACCAAATCTTGGATAAGACTGTTCACATTCCACGAATTAGTTTCAGCACTGAAACCCCAAACATCGGCACTACTGATAATTCTTCTGCATCCACTGATCCTGGGTGAGATATCCAAAAACACTCTGAATTTGTCAAATCAACACCGGAAACTTGTCCACCATCTCCTACCTAGAACCAAACTTCAACTGTTTTGCCGAGAAGTTATCCATCTTCAACTTCTCAACAAGCCGCCTTTCAGCCGAGGAGATCACAAAGGTTTGGACGACCCACTGAGATACTTGACCTTTAAATTTCTATTTTTAAAGGGGGAGAAGATGTCGTGTGTTTAGCCATTCGAGGCTATGTTTCCGAACTATCATTTCACGCATGCGCAGTCTAATCTTGACTTTCTCTCCCTAAATTTCTGTTTAGATTCCTCACCTGCTGGTGTTGCGTTTAGACGCATCTTCAGTATTCTAAATTTTAAATGTTGTAAATTATAAATAAATAGTGCTTGTTATATATATATA